>NC_061814.1:8386056-8715494 GCF_021462225.1 Girardinichthys multiradiatus
AACATGAGGTTGAAGATTTAGTATGTAGCCCTTTTTAATTTAATTGACCTTTCACAATGCACTAATTCCTCTGGCACCAAAGCAAACTCTAGGTATGTTGTTACCACCACCATGCTTAAGCGCTGAAACATCACACGCAGACCCACCAGACTACTCTCTGGCATTTTAAGCTGTTAAAATGGTGAACAGTTAAAATAAAGCTGTAGTAATTGTTGGACCACTTGTTTGCTAAATATTGGACCATTTGCACGTTGTTGGACGTCACTATGCCTTTCCAACGGCATCGGCCATTTTGTATCCAGGACAGTCCGTTCCCACCGATCCCGTCGGACATTGCGACTGATATGATGAGGCGCCCCAAGTCTGATGTCACAGGACACTATATATGAAGGCGCCCATTTTGAACACTCGTTTTCAGCTGGAGACCGTGATACGGTCACCAACATCTGAAGCATCACCTGGAGAAGAGTCCAGAGTGGATTTCATTTATTCTCTCTCGTTGGCCAACGAAGAATTCATAACTGAGTTTTCTGGAATAAGAAGGCCAGAAATTTCACTTTGCCAATCGAAGACGTAAGTTTAACACGTAACTAAAAAAACACAGAGTTTCGAGGAGACGAATCGCCACCGTGTTTTGTCCTAGTCTAGGACTGTGATGGTCAGATCATATTTTCCTTTTCATCAAGGAGGCCAGAGGACAAAGATGGACCGTTTTTCCTGACGTTAACTGTGGACGCAGAGTAACTTCCAACCGTCCCCACCATTTGCTCGCAACCCTGCTCAGAAGGAAGACGATAACAAGTAAAACCCATCTTTTATTTTTATTTCTTTCTGAGAAAGCCTGGGCAGGGTAGAGGAGGTTTTAGTGCAATGAGATACGCTATTTAATCTAATGTGTTCTGAATGATATGTGCATGTAACGTTTTTATTGAAACTTTGATGGGCCGTGTTGGATGCCTGGAAGCCGCTGTGCTACCCAGCTTTGTGTGTGTTATGTGGGGTTATTGAACACCTGAGAGCAAGTGCAGGTGTGCTGTGAGACTGGACTGTTATAATAACCTCATAGTGAAATTCCCCATTTTCTTTGTCTTCAACCTCACTGCTTGCTAGCTAGCCACCAAAAGTTTTATAACTCTTTGTCTGCTCAATAGTTGGGGGAGGTTTTATGACTGAGTATAACTGAGTTACAGTGGAGCTGCGCCCCAACATCCACTCACCACCACATCCCTTAGTCATGTTATCATTTTTGCCCTAACTGCTGTTTTGCTTTATTTTGTTTAGTTAGATATTTTACCCCTTTTGTGTAGAACTTTGCATGTTTGAGTAGGTGAAGATTATTGAATCGGAAGAGCTGATTGTATCAGGCTGTGATTTAATAAATATTCACATAGATAAACAGAAGACGTTCTGTGTTTATTTTGTGCAAGAGTGATTCGTCAGTCAAAATAAGGTTAAAATTTCCACACGTTTCGGCAGAAACGGTCGATTAAACAGTGACATCTCTGGTAATAGTTACTAATTATTACTGAGTATTTAACAGTTGTAATTTTCAAAGGCGTTGAGCCACAATTACAACACCAGAAGACATCTCTGGTCTCGATTCATAAATGAGGATTTTGTTTAAGAAATTAATTTTGTCAAATTATGATTTTTAATTATAATTATTGATAAAGATTGATTAATCAATAATCATAATTTTAACATAATGTAAAGTACATAATCTTATCTGTTTTTTACCATACTCATCTGTTGTGTCTAGATGAATAATATTCATTTTGTTGTATACTATCTGGAATAAAAAAACAAACTGCTTTCACCAATTTGCCATTTAATACTTGCTTTCATTTTCTTTGGTTAGATGTCTGTTAATCCATCCATCCATTTTCTAAACCCGCTTCTTCCATACAGGGTCACAGGGGAGCACATGCCTTTCTCCAGCGGTTGCTTTGCGAGTGGCTTGGTACACCCTGGACAGGTTGCCAGTCCATCGTAGGGCACCACAGAGACACAGGTCAAATAACCATGTACACATCCATTCACAATTAAGGGCAATTGAGAGAGACCAATTAAAAGTCATGTTAACTGGTCACATGATTGTGTGAGAAAGCCAGAGTACCCAGTGAGAACCCATGCATGCATAGGGAGAATGTGTGCTCCATGCAGAAAGCCCCCCTCCCTCAGCCAGGAGTCAAACTCAGGACATTCTTACTGCAAGGCCTCAGTGCTACCAACTGCACCAGTGATCCAAACATTAATTTTGTAGTTCTGCCTGTATGTTAAAGGTTGTTGTCCTTCTGGAAGGTAAACTGTTGCCCCAGTCTTAAGGCTTTTGCAGCCTCTAACAAGTTTTCTTTGAGAATTTCCCTGTATTTACCTCCATCTATCTTCCTATTAACTCTGACAGGCTTCAATGTCTCTGCTGCAGAAAATGATCCCCACAGCATGGTGCTTCTATCACCGTTTTCTGCCAATGGGATGGTGTGTTCAGGGTGATTTGCAGTCTTAATGTTCGATACTACCTTGCATTTTTGTGTTGTCTCATTTGACCAGAGCACCTTCCTCCACATTCTGGCTTTAAGTGGTGAGGTTTACACTGGGCTCTACTTGGGCTTTTACCTCAAGTGGCATTTTGTATAACCTTTAAATCAAATTTAATAAGAGTTTTTGTTGTTCAGTATAATTCTCATTCAAGTGCATCTAGGTTAAATGTTCTCCTAATCAGGGATTCTTTATAGTTGCACTAAGATTTCATAATGTGTCCTTGAGAAACCTCAGGAGGGTTCACATTTGAGGAGTTCTGCACCTGATGTAACTAAAGTAAAGTCTTACAGGACAGAGCTGATACAGCAGAGCTTAAGTGACAGTTCAGAGTTTCTATAATTATAGGCAGAAATTAAAGGTGGAGAAATTGCAGACAGCTGTAATACTCCAGTGACCCAACAAGAGGAGCAATTACAGAGGGGCAGGTGACTGGCTGAAATCTAAAACAGGGTGATGTCCGTTCGGGCAAAAAAAAAAAAAAAAGATTAAGCTTGGAAATGCATTCATCCGAATCACCAAAATGAGCTGTCAGAAGTATTCACTGACCTCCCTGTAAGCACTGGCAAACTAAGCAGCAATTACACCTCTTCCCGCCCCCTTCCCCAACAGAGGGGCTGTTGGGGTTAGTGACCAGCAGAGACACATCGAAATTAAAACTGTTACAAAGACTGGATTTTATTGGTAATTTGCATTCACTGTTTTTGAGGCCTTTGTCTTCAAAGGTCTTTTATTTAATGTTTAAAATTTTGAGAGCTTCCGTTTGATACAATGCTAATATGATAGTCTATTTAAACAACATACACATGGCTGATCATTTTAAAGAAATTTTTGAAACCAATAATTTGGAAGCTGTAATTTTCTTTTCACAAGAGGCTTTGAAAATGGCAAAACTGGGCAAGGTCACTATGCAGCTGCTTTATTTAAACAGAGTGCATACATAGGGCATGGAGGGCTTGTTGTGAATAGGTAAAGAAGGGTTTAATTAGTAATGTTAGAACAAGTGCTGAAGGAATTCTAACATAATAAAATGTTTGACATTGAGATATACTTTCATTTACATAGAACGTAATGCAACTTTAAACCATCCGTATAGCATTGTGTTTCTGATGAGGGTTTGGGGAACGGTAACTGAGGCAAACAGAAAAATGAAGCACTGATTTTTATTGTGTAGAATATCAAAGACAATAAAGCAGAAAGGAGTCAGAAAAAAGCAGAACTTATTAAATGTATGATTTCTCTTTCAGGTTTCCATTAGGATAGCTCTAATATTTGGTGGAAAAAGCTGATTCAAGGGCAATAAAACTGCATTTAGAGCAGAGTATAGAGCAGTACTCTGTACTCTGCAAATTTAAAATGTGCTTCTAGAACTGTGTTTATAACAAGCAATAATGATTGATATTTAACAAACCAATATAAGGTTGACATAACCAAAACAAGGAGATTATTCTTCTCCCTGGTTTATTTGAATCATCTGCTACATGGTAGTCCATTAGCCAATCATCATTAAGTTTGCTTAAAATGAAATAGGCAATGACAATGGTGAGCTCTGCACTGACACTTTTTCTTGCCTTTGATGGTACTATAATTTGCTTCGCCCTGCCTTGCTAGCTTGACTGGACTCATTAAACTGTTTCGCCTACTTGAACATAATCTTACTACTGGACAACAAGACTGACGGTATGATCAGCTGGTGGCATCGGGTCCAACACAGCCCTTACCACAACAAGATCGTTCGGAGGAAATGTATGTGGAAGGATTATAATTCCGAGTGCCTCGTATGCGTGACTGTTTTAAATTTTTTAATTGCCAATAAGGGGTTTTATTTTTTATTGGTTTGTGTTTTTCTTTACAGCTGGGAGCGTCTGGGAGGTGTGATCCCCTCTTGGTGGTGGTGTCCCTTTCCTGGCATCTATCGTACCATTAAATTAATTAAATAAGTTACTTGGTGTGGAAATATCCCTTTTCCCCCTAAATAAAGAAAAGCTGCCCCAACAGGATGAGCCACCATACTGTTTGCTTAAGTGTAAGGACAAAACCTGAGGATCTACTATGATTATTTGCTACTGACTGTTGGAGTTGCAGTTGTAACAGAGGAGGTAAATAATTACCTCGTGACATTGAAGTGAAATGTCATTGGGTGGCAAATACAGGAAACCCCCCATCCACTCCCCCATCACTACATCAAAAGTCTAGCACTCGGAGGTTCAGTCTGGGGACAAAAATGTAGCTTCGGTCCAACCTATAATTATTAAGCATGTAATTACAGCACAGACAAAAACTCCTGCAATGCAATGAAGTAATTCCTCCTTTTTTAATTAGATCTGCATATGGGTATTCATTACATTATGCTGAAATAAGTGTAATATTTCAATGTTGTCCATTTACAATTAAAGTAATAGATATGCATCTGGTTAACGAGAAAATATCACATACGATTAGGGTTAGTGGTACATTTGGCTTCAGATCTACAACAAATAGTCTAATTCTACCAATTCCCTTGCTATTATACAAATAAAAACCCTTAAAATGCTCTTGAATTCATCATAAAAACTATTTTTCGCTTTTTTGTGTCACACACCCACTTATTTGCTGCCCTGCCGAGAGCATTGACAGCCCTGTGTACTGGATGGATGCCCTGTGAGTTTGGTGGTGCCTCCCCCACGGCATTCCTTGGAGCGTGTCAGGATAGGGGATGTAGGGGGTGAGCAGAGGCAGCAACAACAAGCTTTTGTCTCAAACAGCTTGAAGCCGGTGTCAGGTGCAGCACTGAAACGTGAAATTTCAGGGAATATGCAAACATATTGTTGCATCTGTGCATTTGTTTAGAAGGAACAACTCTGATACAGGAAAACAATGTTAAATCCTCTGGATTGTCTTTGTTAAACTTCTGTTAGGGTTTGGGATTCTTCTGCAAATTTCTTTATGAGGTCAAACCCCTTATAGAAGAACAGATAACTTTATGAGAAAAAATTATAGGGGGAAATCTTAAGAACATCATTGGAAAAAAATATATATCAGTTATTTAGAGTGTTTACAATCAACTCTTTCTTGTGTCCTTTGTCTTCACTCTTTTCTGTCTGGCTCTTGCTATGAGAAGGTCAAAGGCTATTATGCAGAGTGCCAGATATCTTCAAAAAGCCAGCTCAAGTGTTTAGGGAGACCCTCAATAATCCAGTAAAAGCTACTGCTGTTAAAGCAAGGGGAAACCAAGTGCAGTAATGTTATTCTTATAAACTTCTTATAAACTATAAACATTATAAATAATGCAGCTTATAACAACAAATACAATATCAACCCCACCTCTGTCGCAGCCACCAATTTTGGTAAGAAACCACCTTCGTCCTAGAAATCCTAAATTGTTGATTTCTTGTCAAAGGGAAGAGTTAATATTTGAATTGCAGTAACAGTGTTTTTTTCATATTCAGGATCTTATTTAAAATTTGGATGTTAATATCACAATTATCAGCATGGTGCCTGAACAATGGAGGAACAGCAAATTTGTGTTTTTGCTCCCCATTATTTGACCAAATAAATCACATCCCTGTATTCCAACAAATGTACAAGGTTTTTATTAATAATCCACATATATCTATCAAACAAGACTAAATTTCTAAATTTTAGTCCCAACTTTTGAAATTCCAAAAACAGTGCAAATGCTTTTTTAATTTTCTTTTTTAAAAGACTGGTCCGAGCAAGTCAATCTGGACACAGCCTACAGCACAGAAATGAGTGTAAATTTAAAAATGTAGAAACGGGTCATTAGTGCATTTGATATAAAAAACAAATCTAGGGTCCAGGTGTCACAAAAGTGTACCATTTACACTGGCATTCAAAGTAAAAAAGCTGCAAAAGAGAGCCTTTCTTTTCTGCTGCTCTCTGCCCATCTGTGTGATGTGACCCGCTCAGGCGAAGCCACATCTTTAACTAGGACATGCAAAGCAATTTGTTTAAATTATAAAGCAGGAGCAGATCTCTTTTAGCAGGTTTTGTGCCTGCATGAATTATAGAAGTCACATAGAACATAGTTAGGACAATTCAAAACCAAAAAATAGGTCAAGATTAAGAATATCTATCTATCTATCTATCTATCTATCTATCTATCTATCTATCTATCTATCTATCTGTCTGTCTGTCTGTCTGTCTGTCTGTCTGTCTGTCTGTCTGTCTGTCTGTCTGTCTGTCTGTCTGTCTGTCTGTCTGTCTGTCTGTCTGTCTGTCTGTCTGTCTGTCTGTCTGTCTGTCTGTCTGTCTGTCTGTCTGTCTGTCTGTCTGTCTGTCTGTCTGTCTGTCTGTCTGTCTGTCTGTCTGTCTGTCTGTCTGTCTGTCTGTCTGTCTGTCTGTCTGTCTATCAAAATAATAAAGTTAATGATGTCTTTGTTTTTGGCAGTAAAAGTTAAATGTCCCCACTCCCAGACCAAAAAGTAAACATCCATATTGACAAAACACCCCCCTGTGCATGAAATGGTTTGTTCCTGCCTTAGCGTACTTGATGGTTGATGGTGACAGTGTTTAGAGCGCCAGAAGTTAAGAACGACAGTAACGACCATGCTGCCTATAACAATAGTAAAACTGGGTTTTCAAAAAACCAAGGAGAAAAAAGAGAAAGCGGAAGCTAGACTTTAATGACTTGATCGATGAATCTGCTAGCAAGCAGGCTCGGTGCTGGGCTCTTGGTGAGTGAGGCTGAAGACGTGCAGTGATAGCTGTCAGATGGCTTATTTAAGAGAAAGGTTTGGGTTTCCAGGAGTTCTTTGTTCTTATCTTGTTCAAAAATCTGATGACAATGACATTAATATATTTTAAGAAAATATATTTTAAAAGTTATACACAACATACACTATAGTTTTATAAGTTATATTAGTTATACAGTTAAAATGTATATTTAGGTTTCTTTTTTATCAATAATTTTTTTAAGAATGTTTAGAGAAATTTTCTTTTTGAATTTTCACAACAAAAAATACATAGAGACTGTAAAAGATGGCCCTTAGCAATGGGCATCGCAACCGTGGGGGATGTGGATGTTTTAACACTCAGTTTTCCCACAGTGTTTGCAGTCTATTTTCTCCATATTACACTCACTGTATTTCCGCGCTCCATCCCCTTCCTCTCCGCTTAACTCTACTGTTGAGACCTGACACTGGCTGCTGATTGGCTGTTGGTTGGCTGTCCCGCCTTAAGTCCCACCTGTCTTGTTTGTCTTACATTCAGTTAGTGCTGAGGAAAGTATTTGATACACTGCCGATTTTGAAGGTTTTCCCACTTGAAAAGCAAGTAGAAGTCTTTAGATTTTATCATATGTACTCCTCAACTGTGAGTGATAGAATCTAAAATAAAAATCCAGAAAATCCCATTGTGTGATTTTTAAGTTGTTAATTAGCATTTTATTGCATGACATAAGTATTTGATCACCTAACAACCAGTAAGAATCCCGGCTGTCACAGGCCTGTTAGTTCTTCTTTAAGAAGCCCTCCTGTTCTCCACTCATCACCCGTATTAAATGCACCTGTTTGAACTCGTTATCTGTATAACAGACACCTGTCCACACACTTAATCAAACAAACTCCAACCTCTCCACAATGACCGAGACCAGAGAGCTGTGGAAAGACATCAGGGATAGAATATTAGACCTGAACAAGGCTGGGATGGGCTACAGGAAAATAGCCAAGCAGCTTGGTGAGAAGGCAACAACTGTTGGCCCAATTATAGGAAAATGGAAGAAGTTCACGATGACAGTCAATCTCCCTCGGTCTGGGGCTCCATGCAAGATCTCACCTTGTGGGGCATCAATGATCATGAGGAAGGTGAGGGATCAGCCCAGAACTACACAGCAGAACCTAGTCAATGACCTGAAGAGAGCTGGGACCACCGTCTCAAAGAAGACCATTAGTAACACACTATGCCGCCATGGATTAAAATCCTGCAGCGCAGGTCCCCCTGCTCAAGCCAGCACATGTCCAGGCCCGTGTAAAGACCATCTGGAAAATGGGTCACAGCATGATAACGCCCCGAAGCACACAGCCAGGGCAACTAAGGAGCGGCTCAGTAAGAAGCATCATAAGGTCCTGGAGTGGCCTAGCCAGTCTCCAGACCTGAACCCAATCGAAAATCTTTTGAGTAAGCTGGATGTCCGTATGGCCCATCGACAGCCCCGAAACCTGAAGGATGTGAAGAAGATCTGTATGGAGGAGTAGTCCGAAACCCCTGCTGCAGTGTGTGCAAACCTGGTCAAGAACTACATGTAACGCTGGAATCTGGAATTGCACATAAATGTTTAATACCAAATATTAAGTTTTGTTTTTCTGATGTATCTAATACCCATGTCATGCAATAAATTGCTAATTAATTACTTAAAAATCACACAATGGGATTTTCTGAAATTTTGCTTTAGATTCCATCGCTCACAGTTGAATATTACCAACGATAAAAATGAAAGACATCTGCATGCTTTGCAAGTGGGAAATCTGCAAAATTGGCAGTGTATCAAATACCTGTTCTCCCCACTGTAACTGTATTTTTGTCACTTAGTATAATTAAAATACACTAAAGAAAAAGGCTAGAGAAGACTGACAACTTTTTCAATAGATATCCTGTAAGTGATATTACTGTAAAAAAGCTAAAAGATTATTTTAGGTGAAAACAAACAAACAAACAAAAAAAATCTATTCTTTTGGAAAAAATGTTTGTGTGTAAGGGCTTGCACGGTGGGGCACTTGGCAGGACTGTTGCCCTGCAGGAAGAAGGTCCTGGGTTCAACTGCCGGTGTCTGCATGTTCTCCCCGTGCATGCGTGGGTTCTCACCGGGTACTCCAGCTTCCCCCCATGGTCCAAAGACATGCCTTAGGTATGTGAATGAGTTGGTATGCAGTTGTTTGTGTGTGCCCTGTGATGGACTGGCGACCTGTCCAGGGTGTACCCTGCCTCCTGCCCATAGACTGCTGAAGACAGGCACCAGCTTTCCCGCGACCCACTATGGAAGAAGCGGTATAGAAAATGACTGACTGTTTTCGTGTAACCTGAGCCATAAAGAATTTAAATACTTTTAAGCTCAATCTTTACCACTGCACCCATCTGGTTTAAGATAGGCAGCTGTAGGAGACATCAGTTTCAGAGAGCACACATGATGGTTAAGAGGTCAGCAATAAATAAATGTAGGTTTAAGCTATACTATTTTTTTTTTGTTAGAGTTTGTGAAAGAAGTCACTTGAAGTAAATAGTATGTGTGATACTTATTTTCATCCCAGATGTAGGGTAACGTTCATAAGCCCTTCTATGAAACAACATCCCCCACATTTTCAAAATCTTGCTACACCACTGCCCTTAGCACATATTTAATGTCTGCTTTGAATCTAGCCTGAAATACTGAATTGCATACTGTATGCAGACTGATTAATGTATAATTTACTAGCAGTAAATATTGTACTAGTAATAGTATTGAACTACAGGAAGTAAGACAGTTGCAAGCCATGTTTGAGAACCAGAGGATGCCAGCACAGAGAAGAAACAAGCTAATGGAAACCTGCTGCTTTGCAAACTCCTCCCTCAGCAGTATAAGATGCATGTCTGCTGGAAATATTTTGGCCTTATTATCCTGAGTCATATTGTCATTAAGAAATAAACAATAAAGCTATGTGTGTATTTTAGCTGGAGTTTTCATAAAAGCTGTGTAAAGCCCAGTTATTCCAATGGGAACAAGGAACGGTGTCCAGAAGCTCAGGGGAAATAAAATATTAATTGCTTTCAAAAATGAACATAAAGCATCCTGAACATCAGTATTAATGAATGACTGACTTAGTTAGAATGAAGTGATGATCATTTTATACTGAACATTAAGTTCATATGTGAAGAGTTTTTATACTCAACAACTGTTTCCTAGCTTTCATATGAAATATGTGCTAAAATGTATTACACAAATGTTTATGGATAGATGAAAGATCGATATTTAAAATAACCCAAAAAACAAAATGCTAATTTTTGGGTTATTTTTCTGTAAAACTGGATTTTTTACATTGTAGGCATATGATTAGATACCTTCTAAATAAGGCTATGATGAATATCATCTCTGGGTACCTGTGGGTTGTACCTGAATTTTTATGTTACAATATTTTATTTCACTTTAAGTTCAGTCTCTTCATTTTGTTTATTTACCTGTGTAAAGAAAGGCATTAAATTTGTTGAGGCATGAAAAATAATTGAGGTAATCAAGCTGTAGGCAAAAAGTATTTTTAAATGACAGTGCTCATTATGTTTTACTGGCAATAAGGGAAACATCTTCAGGTCAATAAGAATTGTAGGCATAAGTGTTTATTTTGTAGCGTGTAAGCTTTAAGCAAATTTAATAAAAGGGAGTTGCTCACTGCTGGTAGTTCTGAACCTTTAATCAAACATAATGCCTGAGAAACCCTGATCTACAAAGTTAAGTGGTGATACTCTGTGGTCAATACAGTACATGTCATACATGAAACTGTAATGGTAATGATAATCTTATTTCTTCAACTATAGCTATAAACACACACATACACGGAATATTCCACTGATTGTAATGTGTGCCTTTAGACGTCATTGTATTCTATACACTAGTTCTTTAAGAAGAAGATGAAAGTGGAGTCTATAATATCTCAGAGGAGAGACTTTTCTCTGTCATCTGTAGAATGCTTTTACTTCTTGGTGTCATTTAAGAAATCCTTGGAAACCTCTCCACCTCTCCAGCTCTGTCCTGCTCTTGGTTTGAGACATAGTTTGTGGCTCTCCCTATTCCCCATGTTGGCTGCATCTCATACTCTCAGTCTGCTTTTATCTTTCAGCTCCTCTCTTCTTTGCTCTATGTTTTTCTCAGCTCAGTTTTACTCCAGATTGTCTCTGTAGGCAGCCTCAGGCCTTTTTTCTCACCCAACCATATTCAATGCCAAGTTTTTTTTTGTCATTCTGTTTTTTACTCCAACTCTCCTCTTCTCGATCTTAACTCCCTGGATTGGACACACAACCAAACACAAACAGCAACAAAAAAAGAAGGAAAACCAATTTATTAAATTTGCAATACAAACCGTATTTGTTTAACATACAAGAATTTGAAACACTTGTCAGAGCTTACAGGTAAACTCTTATCATATTTGCGAGGCTTCTGACAAGATGATTCATGCATACATTAAAAAAGAGTTAGCTGACTTGTATTGCACTGACAGCTGATACATGTTTTATTGACTGCTAGTGGTCACATATAAAACAGTCTAATGTGAAGACTTTTTCCTGCTGAGAGGTTTATAGTGTGACACTGCATGTGCGGTCGTAGAAATTAGGCTTTGCATGGCGTCCGCGGAGTCAAGCACGTCCAAGTATGTGGGATACGTTTCCACTGCAGGCAAATGCGACCCAAATCCGACATTTTGGCCCATGTGTGATCCATCTCCGACTTTTTCATGGCAATCAGAACGGCACAATTACGATCTTTTCACCCGCCAAAAAATAGGAATTGTCCCACTTCCGTATGTGGTACTAAATTTGATACGTATTTAATAGTTTTCAAAGCATTCGCAATTTGGACAGTCATATTCTCTCTGCAAAATCTGTGACAGGATACCTTTCAAATCAATCCGGTGACTCTTTTTCAAAAAAGAAACTAGTGACAAAACATTTTCTGGTGATACTAGAGAACCTCACATGAAAGCATTTGTCCTGCTGTAGGCTCCTCCCTTCCCAATACGCTTAGAACTGGTTCTCTCGCAGAAGTCCGCCACTTTAGCTGAAGTCAGAACAAGTGACATTCACCTCCGAGTACAGAGATCAAATGAATCACACACTTGTGAAAAAGCTGCTGGCTGATCCCTTAAAGGCCATTGCCTCAGTTTTGTTTTTTAATTTTTTACATATCGATGAACAGTTGTTTTTGCCATTCGTTTATTTTTGGTTTGTTTAGATTATTAATGTAGTGGTATACAAAAGAGTGAAAAAAATATATATATTTTTTATGTTTTGCTGTGACATCCATTGGGCTCTTACGTAAAAAGCAGTACAAAGAAAAGTAAACTAAAACAACTCAAATTATAAATTAAAACATTCCTAACATTAACCTCTTTCTCCAACAGTGACCATTACAGTTATGACTTTGTGACTTGTGATTGCTACGAAGCACTGAGTGTTTTTAGGACCAACGTGAAGATCAGGAGCATTGAGCCGCATGATGAGTAAAACAGAACTTTAATACTTAAGCAATTGCCAAACTTACAAAAATGTAGGATACGGAAACATGCTTCGAGTGGGTAACCAACAGTATGGTCCAGTAACAAGAACAGAAAACCCGGGAGTCTAAATACTGAGGAAGGGTGAAGAATGGACCAATAAACATAAGGAACTAATCAGAACACAGAACAACTGGTGGAAGAGGGAATGCAGGCAACTTAAGGAGGGTGGTAAATTAACACTAATATGCAAAGAATCCAGGGGTATAACAAATCATCCAAGTGGACAGAAATCAGTAAACAATGGAACTTTCTCTGCACTGCCATGTTCTTCATTTGCTTTATTTCAGTTCATTCATGTTTCATCATTTATTCTTGTGTTTAGATTACGTTCTTGAATTCTTGTGTTCAATGTTTTAGTTTGTATATCCTTGTAGATTTGTTTCCTCCCTGTTTGTTTTTTAGATAGTCCGATGGTTATTTCCGTTCACTAGATGTTTTGTTATTTCCCTGGATTCCTTCTCATCTGTGTTAATTAGACACCCTCCTTCAGTATTCTGCATTCTCTCTTCCACCAGTTGTTGCTGATTGTGTTCTGATTAGCTTCTAGTGTTCATTGGTCAATTATCCACCCTATCTCGGTATTTATACTGGTTTTCATTGTTCTCCACTGGTTCCTCCTGGTTACTACATCTTCTATATCCTTAGACCTGCCTGTGTTTTCTTGTCCTGCCTGCACCTGTAAGTTTACCCGTCCTTATCATTAACAGCATTTATTATCTGCTCACCATGCTGCTTCCTTGCTCTTGCCTGCAACTACCTCACTCACCATGACAGGCATTGTGCAGTTTAAATGTAAATGTAGCAGCTTTGCTTTGAAAAAGAAATGAAACATTTCAAACTCTAACCTGAGCACTTAGAAATTGCAAAGTGGCAATACTATACATTTTATCTTTTTAGTTCACTATAAAGTTGGAGTGTAGGTGAAGGCCATCTCATTTACCTGTTTCTTTTTTTTTTTCCTTTTCTACACTATCTTTCCTTTAGTATTCACTTACGTTACAAGACTTGAAATGTGACCCACCGCTCTGCAATCAACAGACTGCAAAAGTCAAACTGGGTATTTCACAGTGCCATGTCTCTGTCTTTTCTTTATCCTCCTTCCCTAAATCTCTTCCTGCTTCACAGTGGAACACTTCCAGCATTCACCCATAAGGCTATACACACCGTGGAATGCATGCAAGGAACATCCACAAAGGACTATTTCGGAAAAATAGATGTTTCCGCCTCTGCAGGTCACCTGGGCGCTTATGTGATGACCACCTGCCCGAGCATCTGTCAGCCTTTTTAACTGCTCTGCAGTGCTCTCAATGTACTGCTAGAACCATTTTCCATAAATTTCTTTGCACTATCAATAACTTCAATCTGCATTGAGTTTTTTAAGCTTATCAATATAAATGGCTCTCTACAGCCTTTGTGAATGTGATGTAAGGTTTTTTTTACACAAATGTAAAGCACAGGTAAAGATTTCTGGCTGATGGACCCATAAGCAGGGGCTTTTATTGAAGTATCATATTGAGAAGAACAAGCATGAAAAACATCTAATGCACCTCATCTCTAACTGTAATTTTCCTTTTAGTTTGTACTCATTCACACACAAGGTCAATCTTCCTCTCATAAGTCTTATTCATAGCACCAGGGGCTCTGCTCATCATGTCTGCATGACCTTGTTTACTTATATCAGACAAGGTCTGGCATTCATGCTGAACATTAACAGTTTGACTCTATTATGGATGCTTCACAGCACAAAATGGAAACGAAACTGTCGCTATTAAAAAGTAAAACTTGTATATTTCTTTAATAAAAAATAAGATTCTTCTAGTAATTGCTGAAAAGGTGTTTTGTACATTTTTTTACCAGAGTGGCCAACACAACCACATTGGTTGATTTACAACAAATCATTTCAATGTATTAATAGCATTTTTACAATAGACTTTTACTGAACTTAATTTTTATTTTACTTTATTCAATGTCAGATTAACATCCTTACCAAGATGCACAGAATAACTTCTGTATTAAATTAAATGTTTTATATGAAGGTGTTTCTTGTGATCCCATATCTCATTGAAATGATCTGCATTGAAAAGGTTAAATTAAAAAAAGGAACATGGAATAGCTTCTAGATTTGCTAAATTTGCATATTTTAAGACGATTTCACAGTGAAACATGCGCACGAGTTAAATCTGTGCAGAAGGGGACAGTTTTGTCCAGTTTTTATCTGCACATTCAACATACTGCTTACACAGGGTCAGAATTATTCATACCCTTGGCTGAGGCAGATTACAAGCAACATGTTTCTTGTGACTTAAGGTTATATCTTCATACCCCAGCCAACACAAAGTAGTGCTTACATGAGAATTGGAAGGAAAAGGATAAATGGTTTTCAAAATATTTTTCCATATGTGGACACGTGTGGTGTGCATTTGTATTCTGCCTAGATTACTTTGATCCCCCTTAATAAAATCAAGTACAACTAGATCACTCCAGGTGTCTCCTAATCTGTAAATAGTGACCTGTTTGTAATTTCCTCTCAGTATGAATGTAGCTGTTCTGTGAATGCCTCCAAGGCTTGTTAGAGAACTCCAGTGAACAAACAGCTTCATGAAGACCAAGGATCACAGAAGACAGGTTAGCGAAATTGTTGTGGAGAAATTAAAAGCAGGGTTAGATAATATCCCTAGTTTGGAAAATCTCAAATGTAGAGTATGGGACATATGTAAATGTACTAAGACATGGTTCTTTTATCTAAACTTACACACCAGGCAAGAAGGGCATTAATCAGAGATGTAGACAAGAAGTGCTTGGAAACCCTTGAGGAGCTGCAGCGATCCACCGCTGAAGTGTAAGAATTTGTCCTTAGCTTTTTGTTCTGCTACAAATCTGGGATTTAAAACAAATGGATGAATAAAAAATCTAGAATTTTGCCTCAAGCCATGCAAGTTTAGATGAGACCAAAACTATAAATGCACATTACACTTTTCAAATATTTCTTTGTTTCGTTTTCTTTTTATTTACAATGATGCCCTACTTTTTGTTGGCCTTTCAGAAAGAGGGGACTATGTATCCCATCTTGCCTTGGAACACCTTGGGATTCCTCCGAATAAACTGGAGTGCGCCACCGTGGAGATGGATGTCTGGGTTTGTCTCTTGGAAGTGTTACCCCTGTGCCTGGATTTCAGATAACCGGAAGATGGATGTTTGAATGGGTATATGAAATATTAAACATAATTAAAATTCAAAATAAAGTCACATTTGGAAATATGACATAAACAATAATTTATGCCATTTAGCTTTTGTCTGTTTAAATCTTTGTTGTTTAAGGGTACAAACACATTTTGTCAGTAAATTCAATCACCACCTTGTTATATAAAACATACTTAGAAGTATTTATTGATGTACCATGTATGTGATGCAGAATTATTGCTCTCAGCTCCCTGAATTGCTGTATTTCCCCTGGCTGGTGACATTATCCAGTGCTGTTAATCCATCTCTGATCATTTGGAGATTCAGATGACTCATGAAGTGAAGTGCTCTGCATCTTCACTGAATTTAAATTTAGACATATTGATGCCATAGTTTATCACAAGGTAGCAGATATTGCAAAACCAACCTTGAGACGTCTGCTTTTTAAAAATCTACTACGGAGCCAGCAGCTGATTGGGACGAACAATAAATATCTTGTCAGGGGTCTTAAATGTCACAGCACACAAACAAATGGTGTTACGGAGACTAACTCAGCCAGGCTGCTGCCATATTCTGTCTACTAAATCTTTATCCTGATCTGGGGAGGAATATTGTATGCAGAAATAGTAAATTCATTCTCTAATCATTCCAATTTAAATCTTTAGACTACCATACAGGCACACAAGTTCATTCTGGTATCAATTTGCAATCAGAGGCATGATGTACTTGTCCGAGCTACCGCACCCTGTTGGCGGTCAGACGCCTTGGAGCTCCACCGGTACTTGGACCCCGGAAACAGTCACCACTTCTATCTAAAGACTCTTAAAGGAACGACTCTCAACCAGTTTCTAACTTTTAGCTCTTTTTAATCTAAGTTAAGGCAGATTAATGATTACAGAGATCAGCGCTGAGGCTCCCGTCTCGGACCGTCGTTGTCTGTTAGAGGATGACGAAGAGCCTCGATAGAAGGTCACATGTAGTTTTATATCGTGCACTCCAATGCAATGGATGTGGATTCCCACAGTAATTATCAGTAGATTATGTGTCACCATTGTGGTGTCTATCTGTTAGGTTGTGTAGTAGTGGGTGTCCATCCTTAATCTAAGTGTGCTGTAGGTTTCTAATCAAACCAGTTATACCGGCTGCTCCACTATCTACCCCAGTGTCCCAGCTTCAGGTCATTTATGACAAACCTTGGGCCATTTATCCTTGTACTGTGTGACTATGAGCATTCTTATCAGATTGTAACAAAAGGGAAACATTAGAACTTATATTTTATTTCACTATATTATAAAAGGGAAAAACAGCTATGAATAATATTAATAAAGGTTATTCCTAACAACCCCCCTGATGAGGTGTCATTTAAAGGCACCTCATTAATTTAGATCAGTTAACCACCTAGGCACTAGGTAGTGGACTACCTAGTGCCCACCCCCCGAAACAATCATTCAACCCTGTATGTGTGTGTTAAACCTATATATGACCAGGAAATCTCCTTCCAGCTGTCACGTGGTTCCTCCCCCCCGAAGGAAGAATGCCATCTCTCCGGTAGACCCCTGGTTGTGTCTAAGAATCAGTTGATACACCTAGTGGAGACAAGTCTAACCCCATCAAACCTGTATGTGTATGATTTAGAGAAAAGAGAGAGAAAGGACAACAGCCAGAAGCACAGCAGAAAATTATGCCTGACATCATGTGAATTAGTTAATGTAGACCCTAAGTGTTGTCTTCGTCCATCTTCTCTGCCCCCTGAGCAACATCCCTAGGCGTCCTTTGGCAGGTTCAGCTACCTGAAAAGGTGAGTCTTCAAATGGAGTATAGAATCATATGTTCATACGGGGCAGATTACACCCAATTGTAGGTAATTAGGAACTACTATCATTATCATTAAAGCAGGCCACATAGTGGCTTAATCATATGGATCTTAGTCAAAAATATTTCATTATAATCAAAAACAATGTACCTGTTTAGCACAATTAGAAACCTTTTCACTTTAAAGCAGCCTCCATTTATTACTTAACACGTCCTAAAAATCAACCTATGGAGAGATGAACACATAACTAAAAATAACCTGCGGGGTCCTATTAATGCTTACATTCATGACATGTGCTTAACTAATTTCATTTAATCAATCTGTCATTAACTCATCTGATTATCTGTACAGCATTCATACCATTAAATCAAATATTCTGATTCCTTTAATATCAACATTATTCATTAAGTCACAGAAATCACTGTAAAGGATATCGGGTCAGACGGCAGCCCCCATTCTCACTTTTTCCTCTGTCAATCTAGTGACCCTGATCATGCCCCCCTCTTTCTTACACCCTTGATTTGAGGGGCCCGACCCCTTAACTATTGGCATCTGACAGGCGGTTGGCACTCCCGGACCCCCTGAGTCCATGAAGCCCATGGTTGTAGTTATTCCCCTAAGGATGAGAGCCTGAAGGGTGTCATCCTCTTGTATCAGTTTATCTTTGACTATGTGTTGCATCTTATGTGAAATCAACAGTTATGTTGTGTAAGCTGTAGCAGTGAGTGGTGCGGCAGATGAGCAACAAGGGCAGCAAAAAGATGATTAGAAAAGCCCACATAATCATACATCCATAACAATCCCCCTGTTGAGGTGGGAAAAACCCACCGGACATCAATCAATGTGTGCATATGGACCTAAGCTAAAGTATGGGAGGCAGTTCCTACCGTCCGTCGCGTAACTCCGGCCCACCAAACGGAGTACCATCTCTCTGGTAACTGCCTGCAGCCCTCAGTGTTTGCACCCCCTCTGTTTCCCATAGAACAGACCTATGCTGATGTGTGTCTGAAATTTAAATAATTAAAATATCGCAAATAGAATATAATGCCCTGTTGAAAAATTTAAAACAACAAAAATAATAAAAAGCTAGAAGCACAGCGGAAATGAGCAGCACAATGTGTATCAGTATATTGTAGGCCCTGAGTCATAAACCCTGTTCAATTATCTATTGCAGTTGTCTGGTCCTCCTCCTCCTAGCACAGTATCATAATTTCTCCAGCACTTTGTTTTGGTTCCATGGGATCCACATCATCACTTGTGCTTAAATATTCAGTGGACAACATCAGTGTGTGCTCTGGCACCACATCCATTTGATATTCTGGTAATCTCAAATCTCTAATATCACTGCAACCAATCGCACGATCAATACACCTGAGGATGAGAGCTCGAATACACGTTGCACAACAGTATACATAAACTGAGATCACCACAACACTCAATGAAGTGAATATACTCACCAGTAGGTTTCCCCATTTTCCAAACCACGTCTCAAACATTTTTGTGAATTGTTCATCGATTCCTGAATGCGATTTTAATTCAATGGATACTGATTACAATCCTTTTAGGGCCTTCGTTAGAGATCCATCAGGTGCTGTATTTTTTTATTGGGAATAAAAGAACAACAAGCCTCTCCAAAAACATCACACAACCATTATTTTTTTCCTTTTTGCTAGGATCATATCCACAGCTATTGTAATTTGACAAGAAATAATTTCAACATCCCGTTCACACAGCCTTCAGCTGTCTCTCCTGTTTTGCCGTGGTGTCATTTAAAAAGATTAGAATCGGTTCTAACAGGAAGCAGTTTGTATTTTAGCAGACATATCAAATTCAAAAACACATTTTCTGAAAGGTTCCCCCTGACGAAATAGGCCAATCGGTGTTAAGGCGTCCTGGAGGGAGAGGCAAACCAGGGCACAGCTTTCCTGTCCAGTCAATAGCAATTATTACTAATTATTAAGGCAATTATTCCCCATAAATCAGTTCTGTTCAGCAGTAAATAAACTTTCAAGGCCTTGTATCAAGTTCATTTACAATCTAAGTTGCAAACAACATCATCCATAAATAAATAACCCAGAAGCAAGTGGGAAGTTATAATTTCTATTTATGAAGTTATTCGAATTGATCAAATAGTTAAACACTCCTTTAACCCTTCATGCAACTTATTCCACAATTTCCCACATTCACACATTATTCATTATTCACACAGTTTTACCTTAGAAATCCTTCTCACCTGTGATTTTTGATTTTGTGTCCTTATTTCAAATTTACCGGGACATACTCTTTCAAGCTTTAACCCAACAAATAGAATTTTTATTGTTTAATCTTTATCACGTTCCCTCTGTTGAAGTAACTCACAATTTATGAAACACGTTCCACATAATTGTATTCTGTTAGTTGAAAGCAAAGAGATGAGTTAATCTTACCATTTGACGTTATGGTTACTGGAATAAATTAATTTAGTTTCACAAGCACATTTCTGATGTGTTACCTGGAAATGAAATGTTAAGTCAAAAGATGTCCAATCAAACCTATTCGTATGTTCTTCCTCAGGTGCTTTCTGATTTCTCTGAGGTTTCCTTCGGAGTATGGGTCTCCCTTCCTGCTATATGATCTGCTTACTTTAGTTTTGCCCTCACCCAGAGTTCCATTTGTTTCTCCTGTTGGTTCTTTGGTTAGAGCCTCCTGTGTGTTATGAGACAAAAACTTCACAGCGGATTAAAATCTTTTAACATGTCAGTTGTTCTCTCTGTGAATCCAGACTGGGTTCACACCCTGACTGAAGAGAGGAGGTGAACGGTCAGGGCATGGTTATTCCTGCCAGCAGCTGATGGGGAGTTAAACCCATGAGCTCAGTGGGTGATGATCTGATGTAAAACATCACCAAGGGCAGTGCATCCAGCCACTTCATTTTTGTATCAGCACAAACTTTAGCCAATCGTTTTTTAATTGTGTGATCAGCTCTCTCAGCCGATCTCGTGAAAGTGTCAAGCACATCTCTACATCCTTTCACTCTGTTGTCAGAACCCATAAAATCAATAACAGTTTCCTTTAGGGCTTGTTGGGAACAGGAAATGCGCCAATACCTGTTTTCATGAGAATCTTATATGTAGATAATATAATAGTCATCTTCTCACCTTTAACCAAAAATCATATTTACATTGTAACCCTGTTAGTTGCTACTTTATTGTTTGTTAACTAATGGCCAATGTTAGATATGTTGAAACTGTTATTTTCCAAAATAATTTTTTGAAATCATCCCCAGAACAAAGTATCTGCATCATTTACCATGAAGGTGTCCAGTGTTTTGGACAACCTACTTTTCAAGCGCGTTGATAATTTGATTGTATCTACCTAAATTAGACCTTTAGGGTCCTTCCCCATAACCTCTACCCCCAATACTAGATAAAAGTAATTTGCATATTCTGTACAACCTTAACCATAGCATTGTTTAGTTATCCATTCCTGTTAAACATTTGATCACTATAAACAGTCCTTTTTTCCCCAATATATCCATTTCCATTTTTCCATCCTATGATTATTATTATTATTATTTATTTTTGTTTTGTCTGAAGTTTAAAGGTTAGTCAGACAAACATATGAGACAAACATTGAAACAGAAATTTAGACAAACACTTAAGACACACAACACACGCCGGCTTCAGCCTCCCCTCTTAAGGAAGTTTGGGTGGCCAAATCGTTTACCATCAGAGTATTCAACCAGAACCCTTTGGCAGAATGACAGGTTCTATTTGGTTCTGTTTGCATCCCAAAGAGAATTTAGATCCAATTTCACCTCAAGAAAATCTATAAGAAATTTAAGTTTTCACCCTCTGAAACTAAAACTCAGAACATTGTTTCAACTTGCGAGCATCTGAACACATATAGTGAACACCGACATTAGAGAAAAACAAATGAAAAACAAAACCCGGTGCACTCCAAAACGTTCATTAGTTGTCCGAACACAACTATGAATCAAAACCCAAAACATATAATGAGCTCACAGAAACTAAAACATATCATTCGATCCATGAACCTTTCACTTATGTGGCCCACATCATTCATCATTCATACCTTGGGCCTTCATTTATTCCTGTCACACTCTTCTCAACCCCACGTTTTCAACCCTCAAACACAATCTTTGGATTACTGTTGTTCCTGAATCCCAGAGATTTCATGTTCTAAGTAATAATGTATCAATGGACCCATTTGTCAGGCTGCTCTCAGCCACCTTTTCAGGCCTTCTTCACCTAGGAGAAAAATAAATGTTTAGGGTTATCGCTCACATCATCAGGCAATATAGTGGAACGACTCTTCATCAACCTTTCCAGAGAAATCATGAGTATTGTGACCGACAATGCCTGAAAATAAACAGTTTGATCATACAGCCATCTCAGTACAACAAATTAACACAAACAAGAAGTCACAAACTTGGATAGTGAAATCAGCATTTTTCTCTCTTTCACCATCTTCATTTCACAACACATAATCATATTTGTACATTGTTATTTCCGTTATTATTATATACAAAGAAGACAAAAATAACCTACATTGCAGTCTTGCTGTGTACCAGCTTATTAAGGAGTAAATGAAGATAAAAAGCAAATAGATTAGTTATAAACAGAATCATTTCGTTCAGAAAAAGGAAAGTATAGCCTACCTTTGTAGCACCTGGTGGTCTGACACAAAAACTATGGATACTTGGCCTCTTGTCACCCTTTTTGTAGCATCAAGTAGTGAAAGTTGAAAAATTAATTTGTACTTTTGTCTACCACAATAAACCTATTTATGCATAAATAATGACTGTGGCATCTAAACATTATAAACGTTTTCAGTCCAACTTTCCTTTCATTTTCTTATCCATCCTTCTATTCTTACCTCTGTTATTTGATTTTGCATCACTGCAATGCCCCTCCTTATGCACAGAGTGCCTTGTTGCTGAAAAGTGCTATATAAATAAATTTGACTTGACATAAATCGGTATCTATAATTTGCCTGGCATTTTATTGTTTTTAATTCCATCAATTAAATCAACTGTGTCATTTAATGCAACTACCACTTTTGGTGAAAACCAAGTTTTAATATATATGACATTAATTTTAATCTTGTCAGAAGGCGATGGTAGATTTATTCTTTTCAAATTATGTAAAGTTAACAGCATTTTCCTCCTGCTGTAAGTATTAAATGAGTGAAAGTTTTTCCAAGTTTAATCACTGCAGTTAATTGTTGTAAAGTTTTCGACAAATTATCTTTTGGAGTCAGATAAAATCTGAGTCTAACTGGTTGAGTTAAAATCCTAAATGTAATATTGTTCGAAAGCCTGTTGCCTTAAAACTGTCACATTATCGTTCTGAGAATGTTTTTCCCTTCCAGCTCGTAAAAGAGTTTTCCCCCAACTGGTGCAGCCAATCTAGAACATGCTGATGTTATTTATGGTCTTGGCACAGACAGTAATCTTCATCCCCTCAAACTTTGAAATGCTCCGTATTTAGAAATACTTAATCCAATTTAATTCACAATATGGCCTGAGAAATACTGATCAGTTATCTTTTTGTGTTTAAATCAAGAATTAGGAAAAATTAGACGTTTTGCATTTCGGTTTAAAGCTTCATCAGCTTGGAATACTTTGCCTCAATCACTTGCTGTATTACTGTTATTCATAGATCTAAGCTGTCTTTACTTACTTTATTTTAAAACATATTTTTCTTGCATTCAGTAAGAGTAAGGTTCATTTATTCTGGACTTAATCCTCACAGAGATGTGCACAGGAACTCTACATCTGTATGTGTTGTCTTATTTTGTGTCTTGATGTTAAGTCTATGTGCCATGCAGTTGCTATGCTGGTGGTTGTGAAAGTGTACGTGACTATGTGGTTGTGAGAGTGTGTGTTTGTGGGTCCTCGAGAATGTTGTGGGTATTTCTGTGTGATTTTTTTCACATGTGTTTGATACGTTTTACTGTTGTTTATCTTCTGTTCTGCAAGGACCCTGTCAAAAAATGAGATGGTGCATCTCAAGGGGTTGCCCTTGAAATAATCAGCTGTCAATGCTGACAATTATACTTTTTATTTCTTTCCATACATAATATGTGCCATGATAGGGTTAAATAAAGTCAAAATCAGTTGAAGTCGAAGTCGAAGGACATTGGGTCTGCCCAGCAAATGTTCCTGTTTGGCCCTGTTAAAGCTGCTCCCTCGTAATCATCTGGTTCTATAACAATTTTTGTGGTATTCATCAGCAAGATTATAATGGCTCTGAATGTTCTATTCTAATCTAGCTTTATTTAGATCTATCTATATTTTCTAATGCTGTAAGTTGTTATGATATTTAAGAGTCAGAGTATTGTGTTCATTTAATTGTGAATTTAAGTATTAAATCTGAACCATAGATACCATTTTTTTTAAATCTGGTTCAATTACATTTAACTGTAACTGAGTCTTGTGGAAAAAACGTATCCGTTTAGAAGGCTTAATGAAATTGATGAACACAAAAATGAAAGGCATGCTATGGCTTATACTCTTAGTTTGTCTTACCCAGTTTTATAAACAAACTGTACAGTTTCATTCAGCTATAAATTATACTTTATATTTATTTCATGTAACTAAAGTTTGTTTCAATTAACTCAAGTTGTCTCCATTTCAGTCCAGTCCAGTAATTCTGTTAAGGTGCATTTCATCTTGTGTTAAATTTGAGTCTAATTTGATCATTCTGACTGGAAAAAGTCAAACCATCTATTAAAATCATGTTTTGAGGTGAGAGATTGTCCCTTTCTGGCACTTCTTTTCATGTTATCATAAAGAACTGACCTAATATTATTATGGTGCTTCTGGATCAGACCTGCTCTTGAGGTCTCTAATTATTATTGTGACACCTTATTTAATAAATAACACTGAGTGTCAGATAGTTTAAAATGTTTTTACCTTTCAAGCAGGCGGTCCATGTTTGACTGCTTCTCCAGACCTAAAAACTCAAAATTCCAATTAGTTTCATATCAGAAAACAATTTAAATTAAATGTACCCTGCCACATATGCCCTAATTTTTTACATAACATGAAACAGACATTCATTTCACAAAAACAGACAGACAAAATGGACGAACATTGGCCACATAAAGTACCCTGTAAATACAGCATTTTAAAGTGGAACCACTTTGTGTTTGTGTCACTTAATGTTAAAAATTAATTCTTACCCTTTTCTGGTGAGTCGACAATTATTTCCGGGACCCAAACAAGCTCCATCAAACTGTTGTTTTAAGTTGTTAAAGCGTTTTTGTGGTTGAAACTTGCTAATTTATTTCTCCTCCCTGTCTCCAAGCATTGCTCCAAGAGAACGAGCAGGGAGCTCATTTTCTAGTGACGTCTCAGTTATTCTCTCACTTCACACACACGTTCACACACTCTGGCCAACCAGGCGGTACAGCACCATTTCCTGGTCCACATGAGAGCTTGTTTCATTATTCAATTCAATTCAATTCAAAGATACTTTATTGAACCCCGAGGGGAAATTAGAATTCCAGTACAACCCATCCAAACATACATCATGACACAAGACAAGGGGGGACGGGTCATTGAGGCTTTGCTGCCCACTCACAGGCGCTGCCCTTGCTAGATGAGAAAAGAGGCCACATTAGGTAAGTAGAGGGAAAAAAAATCATATTTCACACTTCATCCTTAGCAGGATACAGTTTGAGATTGCAAAAAACCTCTGCACAAAGAAGCAACAAGTTTACAAAACATCATGCCGAGAACGGTGAAGGTGGTGTGAGGGGGTGCATGTGTGTGTGTGCAAGTGAGTGTGTGCCAGTAAGTCCATGAAGCACTGTCCCAGAGGCCATTGTCCTTGATGGTACGTTGGAATGTTCATCAAACGGCCACAAAGTTTGTAGCAGGTCCACAGATGTCCTCAGGGAAGGGAGGGGGCAGAGGGAGCAGAGCGTCATTATCTCTCAGACACCAAAGCTTATCACAGCAGGGTTTATTCAGTGAGCTAGGGTGTGTTAGCTTAGCAGGTAGCAGTCAAGGTCCGTCAGTGTAATGTGTCCCCTGTCACTTCAGTCTGCTCACTGTTATTGACTCACACACATCCACACTGGCCAATTGATGTTACACTTTTATATTTATACAGCTGTTTATTCAAAAAGGAGCCAGCTTCTTTTAAATTTATCTTACAGAAAAATTAGAGAACTATCAAAACTCAAGACGCGTTTTGTGTTCTTTAAGAGAACCGCAGGACCTTTAAACCATGCCGAGGATGCGCATCTATCTCTGCGTGTTTTACTCAGAAGGAAGTAAGCCGCTTTAAGTACTTTTAGGAAGTCCAAGGAGCTATCGAAACCTAATACTTCCCCTCGGTAGTATCTTTTGACCGTTCTTATGGAACCGTCTGGACCCGACCGACCCTAACCGAGTTTGCGTGCCTCATTCAGTGGTTCGCTTTCATATTGTGTGCGAGGGAAAACTATCTTCCCTTGCATGCGATAAAGGAACTTTAAACCTACACCCTTAGATTTTACCCTAAGTTTGGAAGAGTGTACCGTTCTTCCCAGGCTGTCACCGTTAAAATCGCACCGCTTATTAAGGCATCTTATCACTTATTACTGCGTACGCAGCAATTATTCTGAACCATTTCTCTGCCTCCAAGAATTACAAAAACAGCTCCATCAGAACTAACAACACAGCCAGAGTGTTTTTACAGGAAAAACGCTTGAGATTTTTAATAGGAATCTCCTACCTTTTGGTTTGCGGCCGCTGCTGTGATGCGTTGTCCTTTTGTGGCAACCCTATCCTATCCAAAAGTGGTTTCCGCTTCCGGGGCTCGGGCAGAAACACCAATTTGTCCGAGCTACCGCACCCTGTTGGCGGTCAGACACCTCGGAGCTCCACCGGTACTTGGACCCCGGAAACAGTCACCACTTCTATCTAAAGACTCTTAAAGGAACGACTCTAAACCAGTTTCTAACTTTTAGCTCTTTTTCATCTAAGTTAAGGCAGAGGAATGATTACAGAGATCAGCGCTGAGGTTCCCGTCTCGGACCGTCGCCGTCTGTTAGAGGATGACGAAGAGCCTCGATAGAAGGTCACATATAGTTTTTATATCTGGCACTCCAATGCAATGGATGTGCACTCCCTCAGTGATTATCAGTAGACTATGTCACCATTGTGGTGTCTATCTGTTAGGTTGTGTAGTAGCGGGTGTCCATCCTTAATCTAAGTGTGCTGTAGGTTTCTAATCAACCCAGTTATAACGGCTGCTCCACTATCAAACCCAGTGTCCCAGCTTCAGGTCATTTATGACAAACCTTGTGCCATTTATCCTTGTACTGTGTGACTATGAGCATTCTTATCAGATTGTAACAAAAGGGAAACATTAGAACTTATATTTTATTTCACTATAGTATAAAAGGGAAAAACAGCCATGAGCATATTAATAAAGGTTATTCCTAACATACTCCTTTGAATATGAAGCCCTAATGCTTTAAGAGGGATGGCCTTTTTGTGTGAAAGGCACCTCCTAAGAGGCTGAACAGCACTTTGATAAGAGATGCTCAGGGCCATGCTTAAAACTCCATGTTAAAGGTTTTACTTTCTGTTTCAAGATTTCTCATTCAAACATTTTATGCCTTTATTCTGAAAGCATTCACACAAATGATAACTCCAACTCCTTAAGAAACATTTTGTTGTGAGTCCCATGTTTGTGCCATGTTTGTGCCACTGTACTTTTTAATGAACATTGTGATGCACTTTTATGGAATATTGCCCTAAAGGATTCCTGTACTCCCACATTGTGGTTTATGTGCAGTTAACGATCCATCTTTGACAGACATTTTAACAGAAATTTAAAGAAGCTGAAAGCATTTTTTCCCATGTGGTGGATGTATTGCTTCTTGATTCACATGCACACAAGTGTGAGCTTTGTGTATATATAAATGTAGTAATGAGCAGAACACAACTTGTGCTGTTTGGTCCATTATTGGATACCTGTGAACTTATAAAAAGTGGATGCTAAATAAATTTTATTTCAAATTTATTGGGGTATACCTGGATACAAAAACAGCAACATTATTGCTTTGTACTGTATCCTTCCAATAGGAACTACTGCAAATTTGATGTCAGAGAGAAGTTTAAGTGTTACGTTGGTTTTGGACTGTGAGGTGTGTACACCCCCTGTTAACTCTTCTTCTGCACAGACTAGAATTATCATCAGCCCTCGTGGCCCTTAAAACCCAGCCATGCACTTAACCACATTTATCTAGTGGCTAATTTCTATATGTAGTAGGGTGCAAGGGTGTGCATGCCCACGATGACGCAAACGCGTTGTACCCTGCACTATTGACATGGACTGCGCACACAGGTGTAAACATTTCATGCACAAATAATTTACTTCTTCATGAACAGAAGAATTGAAAATAAATATGAGTTACTTATTTATTTCCAGCATTAGACAGAGTAGCCTTAATCTATCATGCATGCTTTTGTGTCTTGAAAAGTTTATAGGTCCTAGAGTGACGGCAGACTGAATAATATGCTGGAGACTGCCTTGGCAGGAGAAGTATGATACCAGATGGACTCAGTGGCATTGTAGAAGTGCAGCAACATTGTTTATGGCTTGTATTACATATCCTGTTGAGTATTTATTTATTCAGTTCCCATGATGGTCCCCAGAAATCTGGAGTGGTTCAGTGCATGCTAGTGCAGTAACTGTGGGTGTTCCAACTGCACCAGGTCCCCAGATGTCCAGTCTGTAACCTGCAGTCACACTCCTACTCCTGATCAAAGATGAAACAGATAAGTGTCATCATCTGCAAAATTTATGAGCTTGTTACAAACTGTTGACTGAAGATGCAGCTGTATACAAGGACACTCATGTGATCTTACTCATAAAGAGACATAAAAAAAGTCAAACTTCTTAGCTTGAGCAGGAAAGGTGAGCATCATATTCTCTCTATGTTACGATTATGATCTGCATGATGAAGTCTCCTTTGTTCAGTAAAATATGAACTGATAATTTAAACTGCATTTTGGTTGTATATTTATGGTAGCTTTTTAAATATTTCCCTTTACACAAAAACCCTAATGTAAGCAGTTATCAAATCCTTTAATGCAAAAATAGAATTCATGTTTGTGTAGAATTTCAATAAGCCTCTTGCTCTTTTGGAAAATCGTCCGTTTGTCAGCTGTTAAACCTCTTCACTAACACAACAAACTCAGTCACAATGAAAACTGCCAGTCTTCTGTCCCAACAGCCAAATGACCTGCTTGTTACCATAGGTTGATTTTGACTATTTAGCAGAACCTAAGCTCCTCCAGGCTTACAGTTGCTCAGTACTGGATGGAGAGTAAAGCGATTGCCTTTATTTTCCCCTCTCTCTAAAACACAGGCCCACTCATAAATTCATCCTCTCTTCTGCAGCTGTAGATAAGACTTTGAGGTGTGATCTGTTGTTGGACACCATGGGGCTAAAATCTTATCGCAAATCTAAATCCATGTGGGTCACGTCCTGTAGCTTCCCCTCTTTCCCTCTCGCTCTTTTCATTCTATGTCTTCTTAGTGGTCTTATCTCTTATTCTCTTCTGTTTAGTAGTTTGATGTGTTGAGTCTGCTTGTGGACATCAGTAGCCCACAGTGTCATTGATATGCCTGCGACCAGTCTCAACAAATCAGGCCTTCCTGTGGGAATGACTTTGTTTAAGGTGACATGCACAACATTTCAATATGAACTGCTGTTCTCTGTTGAAATAAAGGTTTTCATTTTGTGCAATAAAAACATAACGTCACTCTGCTCATTCTCCATGTTTCAACATCTGAAATTAAGCTAGCTGCAACTTTCCATCGTCCTCCTGACTACACCCCAAATTAACCTCCTATGGCAATCAGTTTCACTTAAGTTTAACTGCATGAGTAACTTCTAGTCTACGTGTATTTGATTACTCATTGAAATGTTTCTCATGGTAAAACCTACACAACGTTTTGATTTCAAAAGTGGTGTAGTGTGTCTTGATGAAACTTTAAAGTTTCATGCATTTAAAGTTTTTTATTTTTTATTTTTATATTTTAAGATCATTGTCAACTTTTATATCAAGTGTCATACAAACAATATTTAAAATTAAAACTTTTTAGGGGCACTTTTAGTTGAAGTTATTGTACAAAGCTTGTTGGAATAACTTTATAATTATAATCTATTGACATATGTTGAGCCTATTATTAGACTGTCAAACATGAATGTCCTAAATAAGACCATAAAGCAGTGTTTGCCCTTCATGAGCACAGCCTGTTTGTTTCACTCCCATGAACACAGCATATTGTTATGGCTAGCTGCTAATTAGACACTCTTAATAGTCTCATTCATCACTATCAGAGCTGCAAACCAGATTACAGTGAGCGTATGCGTGTTTGTGGGAACATGTGTAGTTTTATTTACAAAACAAAAATCAACCCCTGCTTTTGCACAGCTCATTTGTATTATGCTTTAACACAATACGTCTGACTGTTCATATGTTCACAAACGTTTTTTTCTAGCAATATTTACCACATTAAGGCAGAATAAAACAATGGGTCAGCTGATTTCTTTAACTTTGATGCAGCGATCTAAAGTCAGCCCATGATCACACATCAAAGTTGTGCTGAAAAACACTCACTGGGCAGCATTTGATACAACAATAGGGAGAGGTAAGCAGAGTGAGATATTGATGAGAAAATATTAGAGGGAACTGAGGTGGAAAGCTGTGAAGCTGATGATACGCCCAAACTCTGAGCACCAAAATTGGATGTGACTGAATTCAAAGGAACTGAATCCTTTGAGGCGAGTGGAACGTCTCCTTTCTGTATATTCCATCATAAAGCCCAATTAGTGTGTCCACTCTGCTGAAGTAGTAGGCAAGGTAGAACTGGCGAAATAAGTGACATCAAAATTGATTTTGTGACCAAGTGGCTGAGGGCAGCTTTGTTTTTTTTTGGGGGGGTCCAATGTGCTTGTAACCAAAAAGGTCACCCCATGTTATCCCCAGCCACAGCAGGAAAACTCAGGACAAGAGCGAATACGGATATTTTTCTCCTTTTAGAGATTGGTTGCAGCGAGTGAATGTAATGACATGTAATGACATCAAGTCTAAATGAGCTCCCTTCTGTTTACCTGAAATGGTTTGCCATACGGGGTTTCATAAGGAGGATGTGGGAAAACATACAAATTCGTTTTTTGAACTTTGTTAATATTTAAATATTTTGTTACTGTGAAAATTATAGTATTATCCAAGGTCAAACAATGACTGTCACTATTTCTATGGTCAAAGGTTTTGACATTCACCAAAACTTCTTCCTTACTAAAGGTATGGTTCAGTGTTTATGGTGGCAGTTTGCATTGAGCCTAGCTTGTTAAAGCAAGCTAGAAATGCGGTTTTACTAGGTTAATCTATCCACCAATCCATCCATTTTCTATACCCGCTTCTTCTGTAACGGGTCACAGGGGAGCTGGTCCCTATTTCCAGTGGTCTATGGGCGAGAAGTGGCATACACCCTGGACAGGATGCCAGTCCATTGCAGGGCAACACAGAGACACATGAGACACACGACCATGTACACAAACACACTCACGCTTAAGGGCAATTGAGAGAGACCAATTAAGCTAAGAGTCATGTTTTTGGTATGTGGGAGGAAGCCAAAGTACCCGGAGAGGACCTGCAAACTCCATGCAGAAAGACTTTCTTTGTTTTCTTGTGGTATTCAAGATATAATAAACATTATCCAGATGAAAAACATGGAAAAAACAACAGCCATAATTTTTTTTTGTTTTCCCAAGTCTCTTTATCTACAGCATGTTTACATCCCTCTTTGACTAAGGGGTTGTAACATTGCTGTCGTCATCTGAATCAACAAATCAATTCAACCAATTATCAGTGGTGTTTCCAATGTATTTTTCAGTTTGTCCTCTAACTCAAGTTAGTGCATTGATTTAACCAAATCATGTGAGTCCTCTGTGTTTCCATGAGTCCGTTAAACTGGTCATATGTACTTAGCAACAGCCAGCATTAGGACTGATATCAGCCAGATAAATCGTGACTTTGGATTTGTGATTCTTGAACAGCTTTACTTTGTTATTCTGATGAAATTAGCAGAGAAGAATGATTGCTTCAAATGGTGAAATATGCTTGAAATCCCTCTTCTTTTGTCAACCATGGTTACCTCCAAGAAAACATGTGCTTTCATCATAACTTTACATTAAAAGGGTTTCTACAGGCAATGATATTGCTACTGGTAAGACTGCATCCAAATCAAATATTTATTGAATCATCAATAACTTCAAGGAGTATTCAAGGTGAATTCAGTTGCTGGCAGGAAAGCATCAGGCAAGAAAGTCCAGCAAGTGCAAGCAGGATCCCTGTGTAGACACATGGCAACAGGCTGCTGTGATTGTTTCTGAAAGTATAATGAGGCAGACACTTTTAGACTCTGGTGTGTTGTCAAAAAGGCCAGCAAATAATCTGATTCTGTCCAAAAAACATTAAGGACAGAATGACATTCTCCAGGACTGAACTGTAAATTCTAGGGTAAAGCAAAGAGCTTGACATCTCATTGACTGTGTACGTGAGCCACCAAGCCTGTTCACTTATTCACACTACTTTTAGCACTGAAGAAGAGGAACAGAACTCAAAAAGAAAGAAAAACATAATTTCTCACCATGAGAGGTCAATGCCATATTTTTATCCTTATGGTCCATGAGAGATCTACAATGGTAAAAACAGCAGATTTCCCCTCAGTGAATTTCTTTAAAACAAGCTTTGTTGCTGTTTCTTCTGCCTATGATCTCAGTTCTTGACATCCACAGAGAACCCTAGCAGACCCTACTATGTTGGCACTGATTACAAAATTTACGTCATAATAGCTTTGTGGTTGAGAGGACAGTAGAGTCGACTAAAAACTATGAGTTAGGCATTATGTCCTCTGACAAAGCCCCATTTAAAGAAGACAGATAATTAAGTATAGAGAAATAGACAGCATGCAAATGTAATTTTTTTCTCACCTATGTAACAAAAATCATGAAGTCCCTAAAACTGCACCACCAAATCTACATTTTGTCCAAGTTATCACAGTTATTAGTCAGAATGGTCCCTTGAAAAAATAATACAAAATATGTACCAAAATAAAATAAAAACAATGGAGACTCACTTTTGGATCAACATAATTCCATTAGAACTTGTGGTGCAGCGTCACTTTTGTTAGGCATAAAACACTGTAATGTTTGCAGACAAGCTGTCTATTGCTAAAATACACATGGCTAGATATTCAGTTGGGGAGAGACATTGAGATGATGCACAATACTAGGTTAGGTAAAAGAAAACATGTTATTTAGCTATATTCTTTTGAAAACTAAGGATTTCCATTTTTGTTGAGACAAAGCACCATTTTAGTCTAGTTTTCTTTACACAAATGAAGGCTTTTATCTAATCTTTCATCAGTGTACAATAATTCAATCCAGCTTTGACTACTTCATGTCCTGGTTTTTATGCTTGTTTCAGTCTAAGGTGCTTCTAATACTAAAAAGCATAAAAATACTCAGTTTTTTCATAAATGCAATAAAGGGTCTTATGAATATCAAAAAGTGTTTGACAGGAAGACGTAAAAACAGTTTTGTCTCTTTAAGAACTGTGAAATAGCCCTTTAGTGTAGTGTCGCTAAGAAACTACAAAGCAAATGTCGCAGCATCATTAGTCAGGTTAGTCAGTAATCGTATTTTCATAGTGTTCACAACATATTCGTATCTTGTCGGCCAGTCTGCAAACTGTTTCTTTCTCAACTGAGTCCCAAAACAACCAACTTAAACGTGGTTGAGCCTTCTTCCCTGCTCTGTAACCAATTGTTGTCGACCAGTTTGACAAGTTGTAAGCAGCTGTTCAATACAACAGGGCAATTCAGGAAGTATTTCCTTTAATAATGCAAAATAAGAGTCGTAAACATAGATTGAAAAGCCCTTATCTTCAAATCATAAAAATCAATACACCTTTAATACTCCAATATTAAAGTCAATCTAAAGTCAAACTTAAAACTGTGCACATATATTTATATTATATTGTAGATATGTTTATACTGTTTAATTTGTACTGTATTGCACCGACTATGCCAAAACAAATTCCTTGTATGTCCAAAAACGTACTTGGCAATAAAGCTTTTCTGATTCTGATTCTGATTCTGATTCTGATCCTGACATTAGCCTTAAAAACCTTCAGATTCAGGTAAAAGTAAGCCAAAATTCTAATAAATGCTTTTGAAGACCTACAGGAAATTGGGGGAACTTAAGACTATGTTAAGATATTACTACATAGTCGGAATCTCTAGCAGTAAATCATGAAACCTTTGCTAAGTATTTTAGATCTGAACATTGTAGCTTAAAATGAATAATTAAATATGCAGCACCACCCATACTTTCACCAAAAATAAACCACGTGGCAAAATTGTACCTATTTCTCACAGTGTCGACATTTCTTGCCAAGTTCTTCCATTTTTACTCTCATTTATTACCATCAAAGCTCAGCAGAACACAGTCCATTACATCCTGTGCTGCATCTTAGTGTGTGTGTGGATGTGTGCTCAGTCACAGGAGGGGCAGGGGTAGGGGTAATGGCCCATGCTAATGCCCTACCTGCTTGTAACAGTGTGTCTTATTCACTGCTCTGGCCTTACTGCCACCACCCTCAGACCAAGAGCACACACACTTATCACAGTCATCATAAAAAGTTTATCTGGTCATCTGTAACTGGAAAAGCAGTCATTAAGTTTAGCTAAAGCAGTGGCTGATGACAGATGTCATTTTGCAGTGAATTTCTAGAAAAGTGAATAAATACCTCAGAGTGGTGAATGCTTGCAGCTAGTCAAATAGAACCCTTGTTTTGATGGATTTTAGCCATTTAAAAAAACTTCATACTAAAATGTCCATACCTGTGTAATACCAGAGGTAGTGACTTGAATTTGAGACTGTGACTTGAGTCCTATACCCCTTTTCCACTGGCTCAATTTGGTCTGGCTCTGCTCCACTCGGCCCGCTTTGAGAGCGTTTCCAGTACTGTTTTTGTTTCGTACCAGTACCCAGTTTTTATTATTTCACCTCAGGTCAGATTAATGATATGTTTTTCAATGTAAATTAAAAGATGTGTCAATTCCCCTCCTTTATATCTGTTAGAGTTCTGTTAGTTTCTTTCTGTTCACCTGTTTTACCTGCTACTAGCCCCATCCAACCTCTAGATGGAACCAGACGCACGGTAGGAGCTGAGTCCACAGGTGTTCTCCATCAGCCTCATCAGGAGAGGAGCTGAAGTACCCAACGTTGCCAACACTCCAGCGCCTGACTGTTAACCTTCAGTGGTAACTCTAGCTGGCCAAGACAATTCTCCCTGTGATTATTTTCTGAGTACTTACCTTCTCGTGTCCTCCTTCCCAGGTTACCTCCAGTTCCGAGCTTCTTATCCAATCTGCGTATGCTGAAGATCCAGACTCTCTCTGCAAGAGAACATCATGAATTATCTTCTCATCTGGCTGCATTCGGGTTTAAAGTCTCCTCAGGCTCCTGAGTGTATTTCTGCATGTGGGTCAACGCAGCTTGAAAAACGATGACAATATATTTGTGATAGATTTAGGGATGGACTGAAGACACTTGGTGTACTGGATGCAATCAGAATGTACTCAGAAAGTTTTAAACCTATAATGTGTCATGAACCACCCGGCCTAACTTCGGAAATAATGGAACAGCTTTTCAGCATCCGACTGTCTTTTGTGGGAAGCAACGAAAGAAACGCAGAGGAACATGTGGTTTCATTTTGGAGAGATTACCGGCAAGATGTTGAAGGTGATAATTTCTGTTTAAATAATGCCAATTGTTGTAACAAATATTAAAAATCCTTAGGTGTTACATCACACTTTGACAGGCAGTTAAAATGATGGGCGGGGGGGGCAATGTCTCACACGCCAGTGCTGTATTCTAATGTTATGTGATGGAAGTCCTTCTAATACATATATGCCCCCTGCATTTGGAGTAATTTACAGAATCTCCCTGACAATACCAGACAAGGGGTCTTCAGACATTTCTGAATAATGATGATGAGTGATGATATACAGGGGTTGGACAATGAAACTGAAACACCTGTCATTTTAGTGTGGGAGGTTTCATGGCTAAATTGGACAAGCCTGGTAGCCAATCTTCATTGATTGCACATTGCACCAGTAAGAGCAGAGTGTGAAGGTTCAATTAGCAGGGTAAGAGCACAGTTTTGCTCTTTAGCAGGGTAAGAGCACAGTTTTGCTCAAAATATTGAAATGCACACAACATTATGGGTGACATACCAGAGTTCAAAAGAGGACAAATTGTTGGCGCACGTCATGCTGGCACATCTGTGACCAAGACAGCAAGTCTTTGTGATGTATCAAGAGCCACAGTACCCAGGGTAAAGTCAGCATACCACCAAGAAGGACGAACCACATCCAACAGGATTAACTGTGGACGCAAGAGGAAACTGTCTGAAAGGGATGTTTGGGTGCTAACCCGGATTGTATCCAAAAAACATAAAACCATGGCTGCCCAAATCATGGCAGAATTAAATGTGCACCTCAACTCTCCTGTTTCCACCAGAACTGTCCATCGGGAGCTCCACAGGGTCAATATACACGGCCGGGCTGCTATAGCCAAACCTTTGGTCACTCATGCCAATGCCAAACGTCGGTTTCAATGGTGCAAGGAGTGCAAATCTTGGGCTGTGGACAATGTGAAACATGCATCGTTCTCTGATGAGTCCACCTTTACTGTTTTCCCCACATCCGGGAGAGTTACGGTGTGGAGAAGCTCCAAAGAAGCGTACCACCCAGGCTGTTGCATGCCCACAGTGAAGCATGGGGGTGGATCAGTGATGGTTTGGGCTGCCATATCATGGCATTCCCTTGGCCCAATACTTGTGCTAGATGGGCGGGTCACTGCCAAGGACTACCGAACCATTCTTGAGGACCATGTGCATCCAATGGTTCAAACATTGTATCCTGAAAGCGGTGCCGTGTATCAGGATGACAATGCACCAATACACACAGGAAGACTGGTGAAAGATTGGTTTGATGAACATGAAAGGGAAGTTGAACATCTCCCATGGCCTGCACAGTCACCAGATCTAGGCGAGTCAGGAAACGTTTTCCTCCACCAGTATCACATAGTGACCTGGCCACTATCCTGCAAGAAGAATGGCTTAAAATCCCTCTGACCACTGTGCTGGACTTGTATATGTCATTCCCAAGACGAATTTATGCTGTATTGGCCGCAAAAGGAGGCCCTACACCATACTAATATATTATTGTGGTCTAAAACCAGGTGTTTCAGTTTCATAGTCCAACTCCTGTATGTACGGTACATGTAAAAGAGTTTGATGGTGTTTGTGTGAGAAATTGCGATTATAGCAGTGTTTGTGAGAGGGTTTGATTGTCTTTATGCAAGTAAATACTTATGTTTGTGTGATAGTATATGTAGGCATGTAAGAGCAATTGTTAGATTTGTCTCATGAGGTCTCATATTTTTCTCTTATTATGATTATGTTTTCCAAGTTGTTGTGTTTTGGATCTTGTTTTTGATTGTTTTCCAGGTGGTGCTTTAGTTCTTTGCTTAGGTTTGGTTTCTTCTGATTGTTGTATTCTGTTTATAGTGTTTTCTGGATTATGTTCTGTTATTGCTATGTTTCTTAGGTTTTATTATGTCCTTGTAGTATTTACTTCCAGCCATGTTTTGTGTTAACTCTGTCAAGTTTAACCAACCTAACAATACTTATAACAACACAAAAAGAAAAGAGAGACAAAGTATTAGTTCCTTTTACTCGCTTTGCGAGGAGAAACGGTCAAGATATGCTCAGTTACAGATCTCGCACCGCTCTGAACAGCATCTGTCCGCCTCCTCTTTTTATTGTCTTTCGGGGGTCCCTAGTTTACAAAAACAGTGTTCTCTAAAGGATGGGGGAAAACAACAGCTGCATCGTAAACAGGTCATAAACAGCTTTATACATTAACAACACATTTCCCACAGTCTCCTCCAACTTGTAGGGTCAGTTGTGCCTTTTGTTGAGTGTAATCAGCCTTCATCTTTATGACCTCCTCAACTGGACTGCTTCCTTCTCTGCTAGTTCAGCTCCTATTTATGATCTTTGCCTGCAGACAAACTCACACATCCTTTACTCACACAAACATCATGAAAGGTTATGAGATCAAATAGTCAAGTTAAAGAATAGGAGAAAATATAAGATAAATCTATATTCAATTATTCCAACAAACTCTAAACACCTGCAAAAGATTCCTGAGGCCTTTAAAACTCCCATTCTGGTTCATCACTCAAAACCCCAATCATGGGTAAGACTGCCGACCTGACTGCTGTCCAGAAGGCCACTATTGACACCCTCAAGCAAGAGGGTAAGACACAGAAAGAAATTTCTGAACGAATAGGCTGTTCCCAGAGTGCTGTATCAAGGCACCTCAGTGGGAAGTCTGTGGGAAGGAAAAAGTGTGGCAGAAAATGCTGCACAACGAGAAGAGGTGACCGGACCCTAAGGAAGATTGTGGAGAAGGGCCGATTCCAGACCTTGGGGGACCTGCGGAAGCAGTGGACTGAGTCTGGAGTAGAAACATCCAGAGCCACCGTGCACAGGCGTGTGCAGGAAATGGGCTACAGGTGCCGCATTCCCCAGGTCAAGCCACTTTTGAAACAGCGGCAGAAGCGCCTGACCTGGGCTACAGAAAAGCAGCACTGGACTGTTGCTCAGTGGTCCAAAGTACTTTTTTCGGATGAAAGCAAATTATGCATGTCATTCGGAAATCAAGGTGCCAGAGTCTGGAGGAAGACTGGGGAGAAGGAAATGCCAAAATGCCAGAGGTCCAGTGTCAAGTACCCACAGTCAGTGATGGTCTGTGGTGCCGTGTCAGCTGCTGATGTTGGTCCACTGTTTTATCAAGGGCAGGGTCAATGCAGCTAGCTATCAGGAGATTTTGGAGCACTTCATGCTTCCATCTGCTGAAAAGCTTTATGGAGATGAAGATTTCCTTTTTCAGCACGACCTGGCACCTGCTCACAGTGCCAAAACCACTGGTAAATGGTTTACTGACCATGGTATCACTGTGCTCAATTGGCCTGCCAACTCTCCTGACCTGAACCCCATAGAGAATCTGTGGGATATTGTGAAGAGAACATTGAGAGACTCAAGACCCAACACTCTGGATGAGCTGAAGGCCGCTATCGAAGCATCCTGGGCCTCCATAAGACCTCAGCAGTGCCACAGGCTGATTGCCTCCATGCCATGCTGCATTGAAGCAGTCATTTCTGCCAAAGGATTCCCGACCAAGTATTGAGTGCATAACTGTACATGATTATTTGAAGGTGCAGGTTTTTTGTATTAAAAACACTTTTGTTTTATTGGTCGGATGAAATATGCTAATTTTGTGAGATAGGAATTTTGGGTTTTCATGAGCTGTATGCCAAAATCATCCATATTAAGACAATAAAAGACCTGAAATATTTCAGTTAGTGTGCAATGAATCTAAAATATATGAATGTTAAATTTTCATCATGACATTATGGAAAATAATGAACTTTATCACAATATGCTAATATTTTGAGAAGGACCTGTATATCATGTCACTCATGTATATAGCATAACAGTTCCTTAGGCCCAAATAAGGAGTGCTTCTAGTTATTCTCTTCTAGCAAACTCATCCTCCCCTACCTTTTTCACCCCCATCCGTTAATCCCTTGTCATTCACCAATTTATGACCTTGGACTCTCTATGCTTCACTCCCTAAGGACCTTGCACTTTCTATGCTTCACTCCCCTCTCCTCTATCTGCACACAGGTTACACACATAGATAGTTTATATTCTACAATCCCCCTTTTGAACTCTTTAAAAAGAGTTCACAATCAAAAATTTCATTTAACTAAGTACTTCTAAGAATAAGTAAAAATATTACTGTACCACCTGTAAAAGAAAACATGCATCCATCTTAGTCTACGTCCATGAATTCACACTCTGAGTCCTCATCCTGGTTATAGTCAATTTGCAACATTGGCATCGTTATCTTTGGATCCCTCTGCTCAATTGCAGAGGTGATGAGGCGCACCATCAGAGAACGAATGCATGGCACACAACAACATCCACAGGTCACCATTATAGCTACAAATACTGCAATAGAAATCATCAAAGACATTATCAAACCCTTCCAGTGTCCAAATATGCCTGTCATCCACTCCTCCAGGGGATTATCAATTCCAGAATGTTCATGCATGGTGGCGGAGAGGGTCTTAAGTCCCTCTAAAGCCTTTGACACTGAACCGTCCGGTGCAGTGTTATCGGGAACAAAAGTACAACACATATCTCCAAACATGGCACACACGCCCCCTTTTTCAGCTAACAACATATCCAATGCCATCCTATTTTGAACTGCCATGAGGGAAGTTGGGGCCAATTGTTCAGATAAATCTTCTACAGCGTCTCGAGTTAGATTGGCCAGACGCAAAACATTATAATGAATATAATTAATGCGGTCTACGTTTTTGTTGGGCGTTACTAGGAACAAGGCAGCTATAATAGGGATGTTTTCAAATCCAGCTGATATTTGGTCTGCAAGTTTATACTCATTTGGGACTCGTCACGGAACTCCAATTGCATCTATATAGGTGGGGGAACCCTGACTCAAGTCAAACGTGGTTGAAGCGCTTCTTTTCATAATATGTCTTCTCCTCCTTACGAGTGAGTGCCAGTGCCTTATCTTGTTGATATGTCACAGAGGTAATATTAGGACCAATTAAAATCAATGGGGCCAGCAATCTGACCATTGCACATACTCCTATGGTGTTATTTGGTATATTAGTGAGAAGTCTATATCCTCCACAGTAGTAATATAATCCTGATCATGCCCAAAGTCCTATCACTTTTCCAGACGTGGTGGTATTACACCAGTCCGAGGGAATTTGTCCTACATTCACCTTTGGGGTGTTTGAGGTGAACTTGAAACAAGAATATGTCCCATTCAGCCTCTGGGGAGTGAATGGTCCTGTCTTGGTATTGTTTGGGATGGGTGGAAACATGCTAGCTATCGTGGTACAGTTGGCTGGGATGGCTTCTTTAGTTAGTTGTAACATGCAACTGTACCCCCAAGCATCTTCCGGATATAAAGGGGCTGGGTCAGGGGTTAGATGCACATGCAATGCAGTCAGACCTACTTTGTTCCTTTGCAGTTTGGGTCATCCATTGCAACCAAAGATTATCATCTGTGTAACCTTTGGCCATCTGGATTATTTCTAGAGGCTGCAGGGTGGAGTAATCTACTTTCATCACCCCTTCTAGTTGGTCTTCTGGTTCTGGGACTGTAGAAGTGCTGGTGGCCTGTACCTGAGGGGTTGGTTTATTTAGATTGACTTTGATTAGTACCTGGGGGTCGGTCCCTGTTACCTCTACCCCTAGAGTGAAATACATCACCTCATCCCACTTGTGAGAGATGCGATGCAAACCTTCTTGTAACGATTTTATGGACAAAAATAGTGGATTTTCACCCCCAAGTGTGTTATGTGTCACCGCTCGTACCAGGCTGATTTGTTTGGCTTTTTCTCGATTCCGTAAATTTATATGTGTCACGGTGGGTGTCCACCTACCCATGTACCCCACTGCGTGACCCCAATTTGCGCAAAGCTCGTTTCCCCCATATAAACTCATGGTCCTGCCTGCAGCGCATTGGATGGACACGTCGAGATTGGTACACAAATACACATTATACCCCAACCAGGCAGTCGGATTCTTCCCACACTTCATGACATCACACAGGTCAAACCGAAAAGTGGTAGTTGCTCCTAACGTGTAATTTAATTCTAATCCCCCATAACGCTTAAAGCATACGTCCTTGGATGGAGTTACCCTAGACCTTTTGGACACCTTCCCAGAGTGGTTTTCAGAACATGTCTGGAATGGAAGTTCACAAAAATACCATAAGATAAACGTAACAATGAATACTGAGAGTAACACTCCACCTATGATGAAAATCCTAGAGAGTCTAGTTCCCTTACTTTGGGCGCTAATTTTTTTTAAAGTTACGAAACTTAAAACATAAACATATACAGTTAAATCATAACCTGAAAAAAGATACAAAAAATCAAAATGTAATATAAAATATAAAATGTTCGCCGAACAGTGTCTTCTGGGGTGGGAGGGAAACTCTACCACTCCTAGTGAGAGGGAAACTCAATCACTTCTGCCTCTTCTTCCGTCTTCAGCTCTCAGAGCAGACTGACCCTGGGCTAATTTCTCTCACCCGGGGATTATTCTGCCCCTTCTTGGGTGAGAGAAGTGAGATTATCTTTTCTTGTGTTTTTGTTCAGATCCTCCTGAACCTGAGAAAGGGATCGTTGAGTTGGTTCTGCTCCTGCACACTGGCTCCAGTGATACCAAGTAGCGCCTTTGCCCTTCAGCCTGACTGCATGTGTTGTCCTCTCTGTGACCTGAAATGGACTGGTCCACTTTGGCTCTGACCACTTTCTTTTGATGACTTTCAGGAGGACCCTCTCGGCTTCCGATGTGGTGGTTCCGACCCTGTTCTCTGGTTCTGCTGGGATCTGTTTGGAGAATGCTGTGACCAGACTGTGGAGAGATCTGTAATAATCATGATGAGACATAGATTATTCACACTTAGTGAGAAACGGTAACCTTGTTTGTGGGCCTGGAAATGGCCTCCCTGTTTGCAGCTCATGTGGATTTAAACCATGTTTCTGATTTACAGAACTCCGTACAGACATCAGAGCTAATGGCAAGGCAGTAACCCAATTCATGTTGGTCTGTGCACAGATCTTAGCCAAATTGGTTTTAAGGGTTTGATTCATTCTTTCAACCTTCCCCTGTGACTGTGGATGGTACACAGTGCCAAATGAGTGTTTCAGTCCCAGAAATTTTTCCACTTCCTTGAGTTCCTCATTTTTGAAATGTGTTCCGTTGTCAGACCTTATTTTAGCTGGAAAACCGTGTCTAGGGATATAATGATTTGTCAAACACTTCACCACAAATTTGCTGTCTTCCTTTTTTGTAGGTCACGCCTCCGGCCATCCAGTAAATGCATCCACACACACCATCAGATATCTGAACCCATTTACTCTCGCAGTCATGTCTGTATAAGCAATGATAACCTCTTTTCCTGCTATTGGATCAGCTTCAAGGTTGGTCTAACAATGAACTGCCTGCACATCTCACATGAATTAATCCAATGCACTGCCATTGGTTTCAAAAAAGGGTGCCACCAATGTTCAAGATTTTTCAACATTTGCATTGTTTCCACATGTCCTACTCCGTGTGCTTCTTCTAGGGCTACTTTGGTAAGACCTGGTGGCAAAACAGGACGTCTGTCTGGGCTTCTCCAGAGACCATTCTGATCCTCTAAGCCTCCTCTGGCCTTCCAAACTGATTTTTCCACAGGAGAGGCCCCCTTTTGTAGTTTCATTACTTCTTCCAGGGTGGGATCTGGTGTCCACCCTGCTTCTGAACACAGCATTATGTGCCTGGGCTGATATCCTGCACACTGTTTAGCAACCTGGTCAGCTGCCTGATTACCTTGTGCTACTCTGGTGTTACTGCTGTCATGTCCTCTGCATTTAATGATGGCTACTTCTTGAGGGAGCAACAAAGCTTCAGCCAACTTTCTCATTTCCTGTTCATGTTTAATGGGTTTCTGTCCAGCAGTTCTGAATCCTGTCCTCAACCACTGTTTGAGTTCTACATGTACTGCTCCTGCAGCATATGCGGAATCTGTGTCAATGTTAACCTTCTGTCCTGCTCCTAGTTCCAGAGGAGCTATTACTGCCAAAACTTCTGCTCTCTGCGCTGATTGTGCATCTGTCAGTTCCTCTGCCTGTACTGTGACAAAATCTGTCCCTGTGTCTTCCACCACCGCATATGCTGCCTTAAGTCCTTCTCTGTCATGTCTAAAGCAGCACCCGTCTGTGTACAGGTTTCGGGCGTCTGTTAGGAATGTACTTTGTAGATCTGGTCTGATTTTTTCATTAAACTCCACTTTTTCTGCGCAGACATGTGGTGTACCGGTAGTTATTCTATCTGCCATGTTTATTCCTTCATGTGTGTATGTGATGTTTGGGGCCTCCAGCACCTTACTCAGCCTCTGTTGTCTCAGTGGTGAGAGTGTGAAAGCCTGAGAGTTCACAAAGGCCACCACACCATGTGATGTCAATATGTTAAGAGGATGTCCCATCACTACATGAGCTGTTTTTTGGATTATTTTAGCCATCCCTGCTGCGTCAGGTGCACTCATGATGTCTTTGTTCCATGTTGTCCAGCATTACACTTATGTACATGAGGACTGTCCTAACCCCCCCTTTTTTCTGGAACAGCACACCATTTGCTGTGTGTGCTGTTACAGAAACATCCAGCTGAAATGGCAACGTGTAATCAGGGTGTGCCAAATGTGCAGCTTGCGAGAGGCTGGTTTTTAAGTTAATGAACGCTTCTTCAGCTTCTCTGGTCCATTCAAGCGGGGCAGTGAGGTTTCTCATGCCCTGTTTTTTGACAAGATCTCTAAGGGGTGCAGTGAGGTCGGTGTAGCCGGGCACAAAAGATCTGCTATACCCTGTGAGTCCTAGGAAAGACAACATGTCCTTAACCAGGAGTGGTTTTGGGTGGGACAAAACTGCAGATTGGTGAGCTGGGGACATCCCCGTGCCAGGTTGGGCAACAACTCTGCCCAGAAAGTCAACCTGGCATCTGCAGATCTGGAGTTTGGCTTTGCTAACCTTGTAGCCTTTTTTAGCCAAATGCGACAGGACAATTGCTGTTGCCTCTAAGCATTCATCCACAGTGGGTGTTGCGAGGAGAATGTCATCCATGTACTGAATCAGAGTGGTGTTTGGTGGTAATAGGCAATCTTGGAGAGAGTCTTTTAGAACCTGATTGAAGATTCCTGGAGAAAGCGCGAATCCCTGCGGCAAACGAGTGTATCTATACATTTATAGGTAAATGCGAAAATCTCCCTGCATTCCTCAGCTAAAGGAAGGCAGAAAAATGCATTGGCCAGATCGTTGCAGGTAAACCAGCAATGGTCAGGGTTAAGATTTGTCAGAGCCACATAGGGAATGGGCACGGGAACGGTAGGGGTGGCCAAAGCTGCATTTATGGCCCGTAAATCATGTGCCATGCGCCATTTACCTGTCCCTTTTTTCTCCACTGGCAAAATGGGTGTGTTCCATGAAGAGGAATGTGCGGACTCTAAAACACCTGAGTTCCAGAGGCCTTCCACTGTATCTTTAATGCCTAATTCTGCTGCTGGTTTGTGAGGGTATTGGGGCTTCCATATTGGTTGGTTGGTTGGTGGTTAACTGAAAGGTAATGGGGGAACATTTAATCAGGCCTACATCTGTGGGCCCCTCTTCCCAGAGGGTGGAGGGCATTTTTTCCACAATAGCAGCTGCCAGCGGATGGTCTGTTATTTCCCTACCATGGTGTCTGTCTAACTGAACATGCTCCAGTGTGCCCACATCCGTGGAGTGGTTGAATATGCGATAAGTGTTCCCTGAGGGCGAATAAAAAAGGTTGGGGGTTGCCAAAGGCTGCCAATCCTGTAGGTTCAGGGAGCGTTTTAACACACCTCCAAGTTCACATGCTTCATGACCTGGGTGCAGAGCCGAAGAGACATGAGGCACGCCATCAGAAGACATCCTAAACCACACTTCCTGCTCTTCAGTCAAGTGAACCTCGGCCACCACTCCTTCTGGTGCTACATAAATGTCTGTGGTGGCAATGTCCCAGTGTGTACCCTATAACTCGTCAGCAAAGCTTTCCTGGTAGCATTCACAATTATTTCTATCATAAAACAAGGTGACATGCGGGGGGTCAGGAGGAGGTACATAGGGCGCCAGAGTGGAGACCCAGGATTTCCACCGATGGAAAGCCGAGAGAATGCCTCTGTGTGCGGTGGTTTCAGGTTGCAGCAAAACCCAGTATATGTCAGTCATTGAGTCCTGCAGTGGCTGGAGGAGGTACTGTCCATGTGAAAAAGAAGTGTTATTGCCACAAAATAACTGGATGCCATTAGGCAGGTAAACCTGCAGTCCATCAGTCCCGCATAAAATGGTTGCTCGCAGTTTTATTAACATGTCTCTACCCAGTAAATTTACTGCTGTGTCAGTGGAGACTAGATAACTGTGATTCAGTGTCTGTCCACCAATTTCAGTCTTTAAAGGCTTGGTATATGACAGGACCTGTTTTGCCCCCGAGAACCCCATGACAGTTGTAGTCCTGGTGGAGAGTGTGTTTAGAGGAGCCTGTTTGATGGTTGAACATGTGGCCCCAGTGTCCACCAGAAAAGGAAGGCTATTTCCGGACACAGTCACAGACAGCAGGGGGTCTGCAGTCCTGCTGTCTTCTGGGGTCGGTGGGGACCTTCAGTGGTGCTCAGGCCAGAGACTAGGCTCGTCCCAGGCCGGTAATTGGAGTTGTGGTCCGTGTGCACCGCGTGCTGGGCCACCTCTGCCTCTGTATGGACGGGCCGGAGGAGCCATGGCGGGACCGTAACACCCATACCCTCCGGGTGGACCATTCTTATGGGGACAATCTCGGGCCCAATATCCAGGCTCATTGCAGTAATAACACACATCAGCATTACCCAGCCTCCTCTGTGGTCCTCTCTGGAATCCCCTTGCTCTTGGCCCTGCCCGTCCCCCAAAACAACCAGCATGTCCCTGATATGGGACCGGAGCCTGATGCCACTGTCCTGCTGTTTCTCTATTTCCAGGAAATGGAGGAGCCTGAGGGGGCGGAGACACTGCACCTTCATACATAATTTTAGGTGTTTTACCCTCTTTTTTCTTTTCCCTGACCTTCTGTTTAGCTTCTGCTAATTGCATTTTCAGGAGCTGAGTTTGTAACGTTTTTAATTCACTCTCCTCATCCTGTTTTGCCTCTTTGAGTTTAGATAAATGATGCATCAAATGGCGATCCCATACTCCAGGCTCTGATCCAGGGAGGTCGGGATTATCCTCCATATTAGTTTTAACCTGCAAGGGTAACCCTCTTAAAATAGCATCCCGGAACCAGTCCCTTTGGGGACCTTCTATAGTTGGGGGGCTGTGATGGGCCAGGAGGAGGCTGGGCAGTTACTGGCGGTAAATCACACACGCTCACTTGTCCCCCAGTAACTTGCAGCATGGGGTATAAACCAATAAGAGGAGAAGTGGGGGCTGTGGTGTGTGATAAAGTGGGCTGATATGAAAAAAGTTCATATAATGGTGGCATTTCAACTGCACTGTTATCTTTAATCTGTCTGCTTTTCCTGTCAGTCATCGCATGGTCGCTTCTTTGCCACAACAAACCCATTTGTGACCAAAATTTTTAATCTCTTTCTGTTTTGTGTGCAAGTTGCTTCCATTTCCCTCTGCCCAACCATCTGCTGTCTCTACACTGTTTGTCAGCCAAGTCTCTCTCCTGTTTTGATTTATTCACCTTCAACCAAAACCACTTGCCAAGATTCTCTCTATCTGTCTCTTTCCATCTTTTGACAATTCTACATTTATTTTAGAGTCCATCTGTTTAACCAACTTCTGTTCCTCTCTGGATTCAAGTGATCTCTTAATAGCAGTTTTCATTGTTAACAGCTGATTCTCTATAGTCTTCCATAAATCATTCTGTTTCTCTCCACTATTATCAAATTCACCTTCCATTCTTATGACAACTACTATCCTTTTTTCTAAAATACATATTTTTAATGCGTTATCTCAGTCACTCACTCATTCAGTTCTGACCAACCTTCAAGACACCAGAACACATTCAACCCCCAGAAGCCTGTTTTTAGTGGTCAGTGTGTGTGTGTGTGTCTCACAGCTCATGGATTTAAACTATAAATCTTGTCTAATTTTTGCCGGAGTGTGTGTGTCCAGCTCATTCACTTTTCTAACCCTAACAAGTCTGTTGTTGGTTATTCATCTCCAACTTACAGCTCATTCATTTTTACCCCTAACAAGTCTTTTGTCGGTTATTTATCCAACTAACAGCTCATTCTTTTAACTTTTATTTCTGTCTGATGTTGTTGGTTTTACCCAATTCACAGCTCATAAATTTTTATATCTTACGGTGTTATCTCCACCGCTTATATTGTTCCTTCTGTGTTTGTGCAGACGTCTGTAATCTTTTTCACAGAGACAGCTGCTCTCCAGTAACACAAATTTTCACTCACTCCGCCTAATAATGTCTGTAACACAGATTATTTCCTCTGTGCACAGCTCATAAGTTTTTTTACCAAAAAGCCTGGTCTTGCTGAATTCCTGTATTTCAGCTCACAGTTCATTTATTTTATCACAAACCAGGTCTTGTTGGATTATTTATCCAACTCACAGTTTATCACTTCACAGGACTTATTCTCAGACTATGTGCTTGTGCTTTTATCATGTCTGTAATCCGGTTTTACTGAGGCAGAACTCACGTAAAACACGGCATTCACACCCAAGTGTTTATGCCTGATCTCAGTGTATTAACTTTTCTGTAGAATTTTGTTAAGGGTGTGTTCAACATATACATATATCATGTCACTCATGTATATAGTTCCTTAGGCACAAATAAGGAGTGCTTCTGGTTATTATCTTCTAGCAAACTTCTAGCAAACTCATCCTCCCCTACCTTTTTCACCCCAAGACTGTTAACAAGACTTGAGTTTCAGGCCAGGAGTCCAAGTCAAGTCATTAGGGCAAAAGTCTAAGTTGTGTCTGAAGGTGCAATTTAAGTAATGCACCTTTTCCACTGGTTCTATTTAGCAGGCGCGGTTCTGCTCCATTCGGTCTCTCTCTACTCGGCACGGTACCTTTTGTATTTCCACTAACCCACTGACAGCTGGAGCAATGGCAGCTGAAGCCACGCCTCCAGCCATCAATGTAGTGTGCTGTGGTGCTATTAACGTTACTGTGTGACATTGTCACATTAAAGTAATCTGCGTGAAACGATAACTGATAAAAAATAAATAAATTATTGTATTGTATTATTGTCTGTGGAAGGATGTGTTATATATGTTTTTTTCATGTATAATATGATCCACTGGGATAATTATCTGGACCACAGTCCAGCCAGAACTTATAAAATAAGGCTCAGTGGTTCTGATGTGAGGGGGATGTGGTAGGAGAAGCAGAGTGACCAACATTCTACAAGTTTTTCCTAATTTTGGGTTTGAAGCTTTTTAGAGACTAGACAATTAAGACAGGAAAATGAGTAATATTAGTATTAATAATTTTAGTATAATTATAGAAATTGTGGGGCTGCACGGTGATGCAGTTGGTAGCACTGTTGCCTTGCAGCAAGAAGGGTTTGACTCCCGGCCGTGGGTCTTTCTGCATCGAGTTTGCAAGTTTTTCCCGTGCATGTGTAGATTCTCTCCGGGTTCTCTGGCTTCCTCCCACAGTTCAAAACATGACTATTAGGTTAATTGAGCTCTCTAAATTGACCTAGGTGTGTATGGGTGTGTGCACTGTTGTTTGTCCTGTGTATCACTGTGTTGCCCTGTGATGGACTGGCAAACTGTTTAGGGTGTACCCCTTGCCCGTAGACCGCTGGAGATAGATCCAGCTCCCTCGTGACCCTGTGCAGAAGAAGTAGGTATAAAAAAATGGATGGATGGATGTAGAAATTGTACATTATGTGCATGTATTTCCATTTTACAACATTGAATGAAATAATTACTTTAGATTATGAAACAATTATGAAAATTAATATTACAATTACATACCATAATACAATATTTCTCTTTAATATACCATTTATATGAAAACACGTTATCAAAAGCATGTCATAGATCCGTTTCTAACACCAATTTCTAACTTCCCATAAAGGGGATAGCAGGGCCAGGGATTGTGAAGTAAGGTGACTTTACACCAATCAGATAATGGAAATATGTTTGTTCAAAAACATATGACCTAATTTCTAAGTCTTATTTGAGCAAAAGGAGCATCACTAAAATAATGAACATACAGTGCCTTGCGAATGTACTCGGCCCTCTTGAACTGGTCAACCTCTTGTCACATTTCAGACTTCAAAAATAAAGATATAAAATTCAAATTTTTTGTGAAGAATCAACAACAAGTGGGACACAATCGTGAAGTGGATTGAAATTTATTGGATGTGTCAAACGTTTTTAATAAATAGAAAACTGAGAAGTTCGGCCCCTTTACTTTCAGTGCAGCAAACTCACTCCAGAAGTTCTGTGAGGATCTCTGAATGATCCAAGGTTGTCCCAAATGACTGATGATGATGATAAATATAATCCACCTGTGTGTAATCAAGTCTCCGGAAAAATGCACCTGCTCTGTGATAGGTTTGATCAGGGTTCTGATCAAAGCACAGAGAGCATCATGAAGATCAAGGAACACACCAGGCAGGTCCGAGATACTGTTGTGGAGAAGTTTAAAGCCAGATTTGAATACAAAAAGATTTCCTAAGCTTTAAACATCCCAAGGAGCACTGTGAAAGCAATCATATTGAAATGGAAGGAGTATCAGACCACTGCAAATCTACAAAGACCCGGCCGTCCCTCTAAACCTTCATCTCAAAGAAGGAGAAGACTGATCAGAGATGCAGCCAAGAGGCCCATGATCACTCTGGATGAACTGCAGAGATCTTTTACCTTTTGTCATAGGGGCCAGTAGCAGGTAACTCTGCAGAAAGCACATCAACAGTTTGTAAAGCAGATGAAGTACCAGGAATCCCAGATGGCAAGGTCAACTGATTTAACTCAACCAAATTACACACAATCAAATCCTGCAACTCCTTCTTAACAAGCTGTTTTGAATAGGAAATGGAAAGGTGACCAGCAATTAGGGCTAAGTCAACTCTACGGCAACTAGCAAGCTGAGAAGGATGTTCCATAAACTGGTTAATATTAACTGAGCCATTCTAAACTAATTGCGCAAACTTTACAGATGCACCTTAAACCACAAAACCAAACAATTCACATCAAACTTTTGTTACAGGATCACTTGAAATTAAATTCCAGACGAGCCCCCATTTAAATGTTACGACCCCAGCTCAAGTTAGAAGAAGAAGGAGGTTGAAAGGCTTACAATTCAATGATTTATTGTTTGGTTTTCTTTTTCAGAGCACTTCAAGCTGTGGCGATCAGCTGGTAGAACGGTGGGGCCGCGCCCTTAGCCACTAACAGCTGACTGCGCCAAATCTTGAACAAAGGGTCATAAAACTCTGAGGTGGAAAAACACCAGTAATAAAACTGGGACAAAGGAGTGGTCAAGCGAGGCTCAGACCCCAGCTGCTTTGAATGGAAAACTTTGAAGTCCAACTTCTAACTCCTGGCTGATTTGGGATCAGCCAGACAAAACACACACACCTTACTGATCGCATCTGCGCTGCTTGATTCAGCACACTTGCACAGCAAATCAAAACACTTCAATCAGTATTGCATGCAACAAGTTTATACCTTGGATTAACTACTGGTGATTCAAAATCACCTTTGCCATGTCTCACCCTGCCCAGACCTCTAAATGCACCTATCTGATTTAATATAAAAAAAGAACAAAATTACTTTGACGTTGATTTCTTCTCTTCACCAGTTGAGGATGGTGGCGGGAATCACGCATCCGTGATCAACTCAAAAAAAAACAGTAAACTTCTCATCTGTCCAAAACGGGGAAAATATGAAGAACCATGCAGTCGAATGAATCAACAAGGGGTCTCCTTGGAAATAAAACCTCTGTGGGTTTCCACAGTGCCATCGATTGGTATATGAATCTTCTGACCGTATTTACAGTTTTCAAACTCTTCTGGGAATGGCCGTGTGGAGGAAAAGTTCACCTGCGACCTTTTGTCTCTCCTGATATGTGCCTCCGTTGCATCGTCCCGTGAGACATGCTGAAAATGGCCACGAACGTTTATTTTCCACAGGTTTTATAATCCCGGGTGACGTCAGAGCTGCGACGTCTATTGAGCTGCGCATGTCGAACTGCACAGCTCAGCCGGTCTATCCCCCAAAATGGATGACCCCAACAGGAGCATAGTTGTCACAGGGGTCAGATAATGTTTTGTTTGCTGCTTCTACATTTATAAAACTGGTGACACCATTCCCTTGGGCTACAGTGAGCTGGTTAGGTGTGGTCAGGCTGCCAGTGATCTCTGGTTTGGCTGCAGAGAGCTGGCTAGTCCTGGACCTTCTAGTGCAAGGGTAATTTGAAACATGAATCAATGAAGTTTGGTTTGCTGGCCCTTGTGTTCATATAGTAACTCATATGACTTGGAAAGGCGTATGGTCAGTGGTTGTTGATGGGGCATCCACTTCCATAGAGCTGTCTCCTGAATCTGTGCTATGGAACTAAACCAAACATAAATACATTTATAAGCTGACATGAATTATGTTCAACAGTAGATTGAAAAACTATGCATAACCTACCTAACATTTTAAATAGCCTACCGTAAGAGGAAGATTGGTTGATGGTCTAATACACCGACTTTGACTTGAATATCTTATGATTCATAAAGTCAATGAGTTCTTGACCTTTATGCAACTTTGATGAAACAAGTTTGTTTTCACATAGCATCAAAAATGTAATGCTAAAATAAGCATTCAAAAACATTTCGATTAATCCTCAACTTTACTAAAAATGATCTAATTTAAAAAAAAAAGCATTTAAACAAGTTTATGCAAAAATGAAAAATGATGCAACAAATTAATTATGCAGAACTCTGTTATTTTGAAATTTGTTATCTAAGATTTAGAGTTCATTGGTGTTCCTATACCGAAAGCAATGTTACATAAAGTTTATTATTTATTACTTACAAAGCTAAGCTGCAATTCAAACAAAAACTGTTATCAAGGCACATTACAGAAACTAATTCATTGAGAACTTTTCAAATGCTTGTCTTTAAAAAGATCATTCTATTGTTGGGGTGTCTGGGGCTGGCTGTCAGCTTCTATCTAACATCTCAGATAGTGCTGATACGACTGTAGGAGCATTGATCCAAGATGGCGCCGCAGATGGTCGCCTCGGCGTGTTGGTGCACATTGTTTTGTTTTGTTTTTTGCTTTAAAACGGTCTTCTGTGATGGTACCCAGAGCTCTCTCACCAGAGAAGAACTCATGAACATCAGGGCTACTACACCAGAGGAGTTATTTCCCACATTTCTGCCTACTGCTCTGGAATTTTTGGACATTCTGGTCAAAGGTGCGCTCACCTTTGTTCACGAGGTGAAACGCCAGAAGAGAGGGAAACGGGCTGGGGTGCTGGTACGTCTTCGCCAGCGTGGACTACGAACACCATTACCTGGAATATTTCTCTCTAACGTGCGCTCACTTCCCAAAAAAATTGAGGAACTACAACTGCTGTTGGGGAAAAACAGGGACTTTTATTCATCGGCAGTTTTGTGCTTCACGGAGACGTGGCTGTGTGGATTAATACCGGACTCTGCGCTGCAGCTGGCAGGATTCCAGCTCTACAGAGCGGACAGAGACACGGAACTCTCCGGCAAAGCGAAAGGTGGAGGAATCTGTTTTTACCTCAACAGTGGTTGGTGTAACAACGTGACAGTGATTCAGCAGCACTGTTCTCCAGACCTGGAATCCTTCATCATAAACTGTGAGTTCGCTTCGTTCATCCTGGTCGGTGTTTACATCCCGCCGCAAGCTAACGTGCAGGTCGCACAGCGCATGCTCGCCGACCAGATACTGAGTGTGGAGCGGACCAACCCGGACTCCTTAGTAATCGTCGTTGGCGACTTTAACAAAGGTAATCTCACCCACGAACTCCCCAAATATAGACAGTTTATAAAATGTCCGACCAGAGAGGACAACATTCTGGATCACTGTTACACCACCATCAGAGATGCTTATCACGCCGTCCCACGTGCTGCACTGGGCCAATCCGACCACATCATGGTCCACCTGATTCCTGCTTACAGGCAGAAACTAAAGCTCTGCAAACCTGTTGTGAGGACGACAAGGAAGTGGAGCAGTGAGGCTGTGGAGAATCTCCAGGCGTGTTTAGGCTGTACAGACTGGGATGTGTTCAGGACTACTACCAACAGTCTGGACGAGTACACAGAGGCTGTGACTTCCTACATCAGCTTCTGTGAGGACAGCTGTGTACCATCATGCACCAGGGTGAGTTACAACAACGGCAAACCCTGGTTCACAGCTAAACTCAGAAGGTTAAGACTGGATAAGGAAGAGGCCTTCAGGAGTGGGGACAAAGACATATACAGAGAGGCTAAGTACAAGTTTGGCAAGGCAGTGAAAGAGGCCAAACGACTGTACTCTGAGAAGCTCCAAAACCAGTTCTCAGCCAACGACTCTGCGTCTGTCTGGAAAGGGCTCAAGCAAATCACCAACTACAAGCCGAAAGCCCCCCACTCCATCAACGACCGACGCCTCGCCAACGACCTGAACGAGTTCTACTGCCGCTTTGAAAGACAAAGGGACAGTCCTGCAACCATCCCCCACGACGCCCCCCAATAGCTGCAGCCACAATCCACCACCCCCACCTCCCCAACCTCAAGAGGGGCCTTGGCACCTCCAACCCCCACCCTGAAGTTCCCCCCCCCACCAGCCCCCTACCCACGCCGAGGACAGCTCTTTCCATCCAGGAGAGGGACGTCAACAAACGCTTCAGGAGACAGAACCCCCGGAAAGCTGCTGGTCCGGATTCTGTCTCACCAGCCAGCCTGAAGCACTGCACTGATCAGCTGTCTCCAGTCTTCACAGACATTTTTAACACCTCACCGGAGACATGTCATGTGCCAGCCTGCTTCAAGTCCTCCACCATCGTCCCTGTTCCCAAGAAGCCAAGGACCACAGGGCTTAATGACTTCAGACCCGTCGCCCTGACCTATGTGGTGATGAAGTCCTTTGAGCGCCTTGTGCTCTCACACCTAAAAGACATCACCGACCCCCTCCTGGACCCCCTGCAGTTTGCCTACAGAGCCAACAGGTCTGTAGATGATGCAGTCAACCTAGCCCTTCACTTCATCCTCCGGCACCTGGACTCCACAGGAACCTATGCCAGGATCCTGTTTGTGGATTTCAGCTCTGCCTAAAGGAGAAGCTCTCCCAGCTGAGTGTGCCCGACTCCACCTGCAGGTGGATCACTGACTTCCTGTCTGACAGGAAGCAGCGCGTGAGGCTGGGGAAGCACGTCTCTGACTCCCTGACCATCAGCACCGGTTCCCCCAAAGGCTGTGTTCTCTCTCCTGTGCTCTTCTCCCTGTACACCAACAGCTGCACCTCCAGTCACCAGTCTGTCAAGCTTCTGAAGTTTGCGGACGACACCACCCTGATCGGACTCATCTCTGATGGTGACAAGTCTGCGTACAGATGGGAGGTGGACCATCTGTTGGACTGGTGCAGCCAGAACAACCTTGAGCTCAACGCTCTAAAGACAGTGGAGATGGTTGTGGACTTCAGGCAGAACCCAGCCCCACCTGCCCCCATCACCCTCTGTGACTCCACAATTGACACTGTGGAATCTTTCCGCTTCCTGGGAACCATCATCTCCCAGGATTTCAAGTGGGAGCCAAACATCAGCTCCCTCATCAAGAAAGCCCAGCAGAGGATGTTCTTCCTGCGGCAGCTAAAGAAATTCAACCTGCCAAAGACTATGATGGTGCACTTCTACACAGCCATCATTGAGTCCATCCTCACCTCTTCCATCACCATCTGGTATGCCGCTGTTACAGCCAAGGATAAGGGCAGGCTGCAGCATGTCATTCGGTCTGCTGAGAAGGTGATTGGCTGCAGTCTACTGTCGCTCCAGGAACTGTACACCTCCAGGACCCTGAAGCGGGCAGGGAAGATTCTGGCTGATCCCTCCCACCCCGGTCACAGACTCTTTGAGACTCTCCCCTCTGTCAGGAGGCTGCGGTCCATCCGGACCAAAACCTCACGCCACAAGAACAGTTTTTTTCCCATCTGCCACCAGCCTGGTTAACAAAGCCCGGAAACCACCCTGACACTCTCCCTTTCCCCCACACCCCCCCCTTTTTTGCTGACAGAACACCCGTAACCTGTAACTCTATGCGTTACATTAACGCTCAGCATGGACTCCTGCTTTACTTGCACTGCCATACTTGCACAATGATCACCTGCACTGTTGTATTGCTCTTGCATCTTATACTGCTCTATATTTACTCTCACTCACTTAAAACTGTGCACATATATTTATATTATATTGTAGATATGTTTATACTGTTTAATTTGTACTGTATTGCACCGACTACGCCAAAACAAATTCCTTGTATGTCCAAAAACGTACTTGGCAATAAAGCTTTTCTGATTCTGATTCTGATTCTGATTTACAATATTACCTAAATTAATCAATCAGAAACTGAGAATTCAGGTTTACTTCTGCTTCAATCAAACTCTCTCACACATTCACACAGACCAGTAAGAGTAAATGTAAAAGAGTTTGGTGCTGTTTGAGGCCCTGCAATGGGTTTGAGTACACTGTGAATCCTTTCAAGAGGATCTTTTTAGGAGCAAGTCTGGTGCCACAGTAATTCCAGCTCCAATATCTTTTCTTGAGGTTTCTGCAATTGAAAAACTGGTAGTTGGATCTCAGGGGCAAACTGACGGTGCACTGCGAGGTGAACTACCATCTATTCATCTACCGACGGTTGTCTGCCATCCTTTTCTTTAAAAAAATTACAGTATTCAAATTCATCCCTGTTGCCTAAATACCACTGTGATGTTGGACCATTTTTTCGCTACTATACCTCCCAGTGTCATCAGCTACTATATACCCCAGTATGATCTTCTACCACAACTCCCAGCAGGTATTGCAGCTAATAGGAAGGGGAGTCACAGCTCTGATGTCATAGTGGGCTATATAAGGGCACGGGAGATGCCCCACCATTGCTTTTCTCCAGCTGGAAATTGAGACGCGGTTACCACGCAACGGAGGCGCATCATTCTGGAGAAGAAACCTAACGTGGGTTTTCATTAATTCTCCTCACTGACAACTCATTAGAAGCTCAACAAGCTAAAGCTTACTGGGATAGGAAGAGCAGTAAGTTTTACTTTACCGATCGAAGGCTTGGATTTAACACGCAACCCAAGAAAAACCTGCGGAGGTTTTCCAAGGAGCCAAAATTTTCCTCTTTGTTTTTGCTCCAGTCAACTGCTGACGGTACGTCATATTTTCCCCTTTGCCAAAGGAGGAAGGCCGGACGTCTTTGAGTTTGTTACAGACTCGTAACAAACTCAGAAGGAAAAATGTTTTTAAATATTATTATTAATATATTCAGGCAGAGGGATGACTGGATGCATTCGTATTGTGCTGTAAAATTCTTGGATCGGCTCAAGACAAAAAAATAATTTTCCAAAAATGTTTTCATTAATACCATGAGATTTCATGCTATTAGGTCATGTTACACCCCTAATGTACAGTTAAAGTGTTTGTGTTTGTTTTTCTGGTGCTCACATAGGTCTTTTGTTTGGGTACTCCAGTTTCCTTTCTCAAACCAACCCAATTACATGTATGTGAGTTTCTATAGAGATAAGAAATTGCTTTTAGTTCTGAGCTTGTGAGTATGCATGGTTGTTTCTCTCTCATTGAGCATAGGAGGTAGTCACACAGCCTGCTCCTTCACAGTGATGAGGATACAGCAGGTATAGAAAACAGATTTATGGATGACTGACATGCTAGACAGATTAAGGTAAATGATATTAAAATCAATCAAGTACACCTAATTTAAACATATACCTTTCAAAGTCAGCAGTATAGTTGGTTTAGTGTAATGCTAATATAAACCAAGCACAAAGGTTTGTAATTTAATCCAGTTTTCTGATTAAAAATTGTCCAGACAAAAAGGCTACACATAATGACAGGTCTGTCCCATGTGTTAAATTTACCAACTTTTTTAATGATGGAATTCTCTACATGTGCACTTTATACACCTTTGCAGAGTAATCTCAACATTTTATCTTTGTGCAGTTGCTACCATTAGTCTGCAGCAAAGCAAGAACATGTCAAATCAGGTAACACCCATTATACTCAACTTCATAATCACAAATGTAGACCATGGACATAAAATAGAAATTATGTTTAATGCTGAGAGTGGGTGTGAGTCTGTCCCTCAGCAGATGGCATCATTTTCTTTCCACTGCAGCAGTTTTAAATGGCAGACAGAGGGAGGTTAGGCTGCTACACTCACTGCTCTAAGGGAGCTGTTGTCAGCTCTGTGCCCTGAGGCCAGCACATATCTTATGACAGGATAATTAGAGTTTAATATCCAGGCGGTTATTAATTTACAACTAACATCAGAAGTGCATCAATGCCACCACTTCTTGGAGAAAAGAGGTAAAAGTACACGTGCTGGGAGAGATCTGAGAGTTTTTTTGGGGGGGGATTTTAATGTTTTTTGACGCAACAGTTAAAGCTCAGTTCATTCAAGGGTGAAAAACATGTTTATTCAAGGATGGTGCATTCATGCAAGCTCATCCCCATCAGATAAAAACAGCCCTACAATCAGACAATCTTTAACATACAGAGCACAGTTTGGATTTTCATTTGGTTTCTGTCCCTCTCCAGTGGTTCAGACAGCGCAGCGTGGAGCAGGGGTCAGCTTTTATGGATCCAAGATAATTGAAAACTATAAATATGGCCTTCAAAGCAGAGAAAATAAACTCAGCGCCTCAGTAGATTTAAAGTTCAGACAACCAGCGACATTGGCGCAGCGTCAGTGGATGAGTGGGTTGGGGAGGGGCTAGTTGGTGCCATGAACACACCTGGGTTATGGTGTGCAAATGCGCACACACATTGGCTCCCACAGTGGCAGCCAGTGTGCTCCTCCAAAGGTTCAGTGTCAGTACATAAAAGAACATTCTTTACATCATTGTTAAATAAGACAGTTCTGAAGATAACAGTCAGCCATTACCCCTCAAGCAACCGGATAGTGGTCCTACCTGTAGCATGTACTGTGAAATATAACTATATAATAAAAACATATGATAAGGGTAAAAGTTTAGATACTTAACTAATCTTTACTAATGCAACAATTATTAAACTGTACTGTTTGTTTTAGTCTGCAGAATTTAATCTTGAAGACTATACTGAACTATAGACAAATTTGTTAAGAAACTAAATGGTAATCATAGGAACACCTTGACATTCACAGTACATATAAATCACTTCTGAAACCACAATTATACCACAATATATATTCACAAACTAAGATTCTACTTTTTGGGTTTTTACACTGGCAGTTTTTGGTATGGGCAACATGGCTGTCTGCTCAGGGCAGCAAGGTCTGGGGGGGGGGGGGTGCTGGGTGTGCAGTTTGAAACAAACCTGCTCCAGTTAGTCTGTGTTTAGTTGTTTCTTTTTCCTATAAAAAGCTGTAACTTTGTTAACCTACGTGTTTCATCCTATACATAGTATTAACTCTGTGCTTCTCTGTTTAACTTTTCTTTTACTTTTTGTGCCTGTCCTTGACAAATTCACTAACAGAGCTATGGTTGCCATTAACACTGTGTGTCTTTTTCAAAGAAAGTACTCCTGGACTAGTACTTTATTTATTTTAGTTTTTTTTTCCTGTGCTGACAATTGGACATTCTTGCCGAGCCTTGTCCTCTGGGGGTTCCTTCCTATTAAATGGGTGTGGGTCATTTCCATTGCCACATGCTAGCTCTAAATCTTATTTGTCTGACAGATTCCAGTTTGTCCATGTAAATGGTAAATCATCTTTAAACTCCAGGGTTAATTGTGGAGTACCACAAGGTCCAGTACTCCAATTCTCTATACTATTACTATATATATGCTTCCAATAGGTCAAATTATCAGGCAGCATAGGATAACCAGCGAGTTAGACTACAAGCATGTCTTGAAGATATAAAAACTTGGATGACATTAAATTGTTTGCTTCTAAATTCAGACAAGACAGAAGTTGTTGTCTTTAAAAAAGAAACTGCTTAGTCAATCACTTAACCTGGATGACATTAAATTGACCTCTGATAATAAAGTAAAAAACCTTGGTGTTATTTTTGACCAGGACATGTCATTTAAATCCCATATTAAACAGGTTTCTAGGATTTCCTTCTTTCATCTCCGGAACATTGCCAAAATTAGAAATATTCTATCTAGGAGTGACGCTGAAAAACTAGTCCATGCATTTGTTACTTCAAGGCTGGACTATTGTAATTCTTTACTATCAGGATGTCTACAAAATGCAGTTATAAGCATTCAGCTGATTCAAAATGCTGCAGCAAGAGTTCTGATGAAAATTAAAAAGAGAGATCATATTTCTCCTATTTTAGCTTCCCTTCATTGGCTCCCTCTTAAGTCCAGAATAGAATTTAAAATTATCCTCCTCACATATAAAGCCCTTAATGATCTAGCTCCATCATACATCAGAGATCAAATTGTTCCATATGTTCCTAACAGAGCACTTCGTTCTCAGACTGCAGGTTTACTGGTGGTTCCTAGAGTCTCTAGAAGTAGAATGGGAGGCAGATCCTTTAGTTATCAGGCTCCTCTCCTGTGGAACCAGCTCCCAGCTTTAGCTTATAGTTAGAGTGGCTTAGTTTATCCTGAGCTATCTTCCTTATTTTTTTTACCTCCGTCTTCTTCCCTCCCTGTTGGTTGGAGTAAGGGGGAGTCAGGTTTAGCCTAAACCGGCTCAGTTATGGTTGAGGTGCAAACACACCCTCCATTTCTGCTACCTGTATGACCCCTTCTCTTTTCCAATGGTTATAATCAGTCTGACAGAGGGAGGTATCCCAATCATTGTGGTTTTTAGTATAACAATGACCATCAGTGGGACCCTTTGTGGGGGTCCTTGAGACGACATTGTTGTAAATAAGCGCCGTTTAACTAAATAATCTGAACTGAAACTATCTGTGTAGTTATGCTGCTATAGGCTTAGGCTGCTGGAGGACATAATGACCACTTTCACCCTCTTCGCTACATTCTCACACTACTCTCCAATTTTGCATTGTTTGCTGTTATTTCAGCTTTTAACCTTGTTCTCTCTTTTCTCTTCCTAGAAGCTACACCTGGCCTGGCTCTGTGTCTGCCTGTGACACCTTTCTGGAGAGGGGAATCGTCCGAGCTTCTGCTGGCAACAACTTAATGCTCACCCTCTACCAATGATCCACATAGCCCTGTCTTTTAGTGTTTAACCCTTTCTCTCTCCTAGACATGGAAATTGACTGAGCTTTTACTGTAACTAATTATATGTGCTCTCTTTCAGACTCTAACCTTGAAAACTGGCTCAGAGTTTATCTGTTCTTTTTTTCTAGGTGAAATGACTAAAGGAGCTACATCCATTAACTTTTCCTTCCCATAGAAAGTACTTCTGGATCAGTGCTTCTGTGTTCTTTTTGTGTCTCTGCTCTGTTCTCTCAAACCCCCAGTCGGTCGTGGCAGATGGCCGCTCACACTGAGCATGGTTCTGCTGGAGGTTTCTTCCTGTTAAAAGGGAGTTTTTCCTCTCCGCTGTCGCTACATGCATGCTCAGTATGAAGGATTGCTGCAAAGTGAACATCAGTGACTGTCCACTGTCTCTACACGCTCATCCGGGAGGAGGGATTGCTGCAAGTCACTGACTGGATGCAATCTGCTGGGTTTCCTTAGATAGAAAAACTTTTTATCCAATTTGAATAAAAAGCTATCTCCGACTGCACTGTTCAATTGTTAGGATTAATTGGAATGTATGTACCTTACTGTTGTGAAGTGCCTTGAGACAACATGTGTTGTGAATTGGCGCTATATAAATAAAACTGAATTGAATTGAATTACAGTGTGGAGAAGCCCCAAAGAAGCGTACCACCCAAACTGTTGCATGCCCAGAGTGAAGCTTGGGGGTGGATCAGTGATGGTTTGGGCTGCCATATCATGGCATTCCCTTGGGCCAATACTTGTGCTAGATGGGCACGTCACTGCCAAGGACTACCGAACCATTGTTGAGGACCATGTGCATCCAATGGTTCAAACATTGTATCCTGAAGGCGGTGCCGTGTATCAGGATGACAATGCACCAATACATACAGCAAGACTGGTGAAAGATTGGTTTGATGGACATGAAAGTGAAGTTGAATATCTCCCATGGCCTGCACAGTCACCAGATCTAAATATTATTGTGCCACTTTGGGGTGTTTTGGAGGAGCGAGTCAGGAAACGTTTTCCTCCACCAGTATCACGTGGTGACCTGGCCACTATCCTGCAAGAAGAATGGCTTAAAATCCCTCTGACCTCTGTGCAGGACTTGTATATGTCATTCCCAAGACGAATTGATGCTGTATTGGCCGCAAAAGGAGGCCCTACACCATACTAATAAATTATTGTGGTCCAAAACCAGGTGTTTCAGTTTCATTGTCCAACCCCTGTAGTTTTTCATCACACATAGTGTATTGCATATTGTCCAGAATGTTACATTTTGATCCTATCTGGTAAGAATACCTTCTTCCACATGTTTGCTATGTGCCTTATGGCTATTTTCAAACTGCAAATACGACTTCTTTTGGTTTTCTTCTTGGCGCTCTTTCAGGTCAGATTTTTAAGGTTCTGTACATGACAAATAGTTGTAATGTAAACAGATTACTGCACCGGAGCTGTGGATCTCTGCAGCTCATCTGAAGTTACAATGGGCCTCTTGGCTGCTTCTCTGATTAATGCTCTCCTAGCCCAAGAAATAGGATTACCACGTCTTGGTAATTTTGCAGTTGTATCATATTCCCCATATTAGAATGATGGATTTGACAGTGTGCTTGGTATCATTGTTTTATAAATTAATCCTGTTTTGAACATCTACATAGTAAATACAGTCTGTCTATGAGGGCTAATTAGGTCTTTTCTGAAGGCAACTGGTTGCACTGGATTTTATTTAGGTGTATTAGAACAGAGAGGACAGAAGACAAAACATGTCGATTATCTTAGATTTTTACCATTATGTTGGTCTACAACATAAAGTCTCAATTAATTAAACTGCAGTGGTACCATGAAAAAATGTGCAAAAGTTGACACCGTATGTAAACAAACTGTTCTGTTATTTAATTTTTTTAGAGCTTTTTACACTTGTCAAGTTGTTGAAAACAGTGTGAGATCTTGGATGTACATGCCATATTAAGAGTCAAACTGCTAACATTTTGAAGTGGATTAACCTGTGTCAGTTCTCAGTGATGCAAACACAAGAGTTCAAACAGACAGCAATTTGGCTCTTCAGATTCTGCGAAACTGTGAACATGGTTTCAGGCAAAATGTAATTAAAGTACACAATGCAATTAAGTCATCCATCTTAGTTACAGTAAATAACGAAAGTGAGTGATGGGATGGAAGCACGCAATGGCTGAAAGCTTTTAAAGCTCTTTACATAGTTTAATGTAATATCATTAGAACTGCTCATCAAAATATGTTGAAATATTTTCCACATTAGGAACATGGAGTAATGCTTTATTAGCTGAAATAAAACAAGTAGGTCTATAGTCCAGTTAGCCAGAGGATGAGATCATTTTTCTTCACATTTAAAGAAAAGCTGTTTGACAGATAGCGACTACAAAAAAAAAAAAACAACAACATTATCTCTGAATTCTGAAGCAGATTTTATTAAGGATTAGACATAGGGAGCCTCAATTTAAGACACCAGCAACATCCAAATGAGAGAAACCCAGGCAGACCGGATGTCTGGGTGAGCTAAAGGAGCTATCTCCCAGCTGGTCTGAGAAAACCATCCCAGATCCGGCATCTGGAGGAATTAGCAGGGGATCAAATCCCCGAGAAGCTGTGGTAACTCAGCTGCTCTGGGATGTTCTGCTCACCCAGCTGTGACTGTCAACTACAACCTGCAAACAGATAAGCCAGATGGACAGATTGTAAACAAAGACTACAGTAAATCATTTATTTCCCCCTCAAATCCAGTTGGCTGAAACTATTTTTGGGGTTTTTATATTCCCAGAGCAGCCTTGGTCATAAGCACATCAGCTTTTGAATCTTTCCTCTAGGGATCTTAATTGAGCAAGAAGGTGAGGTCAGGGCTTCACATAGGCATAAAAGCATTAGATTGAAAATATTTAGAAATTCTGTTAGAATTTAATAAGCTACCAAATCCAGACAGTTGTGTTTGAATAGCCAAGTCAAAGTCCAGACCTAAACCCAATTGAGAATCTGTGGTAAGATCTGAAAACTGCTTTTCACAAATGCTCTACATCTAATCTGACTGAGCTTGAGCTGTTTTGGAAAGAAGAATGGGAAAACATTTTCAGTCATTGGATGTGCAAAGCTGGTAGAGACATACCCTAAAAGACTTGCAATTGCAGCAAAATGTGGTTTCACAAAATATTGACTCATGGAACTGAATACATTTGAACAATGTCCTTTTCAGTTTTTTATTTGTAAAAAAAAAAAAAAAAAGAAAACATGGATAATTTTCTTTCCACTTCACAATTGTATACCACTTTGTGTTGGTCTTTCACTTAAAATTCCAATAAAATATATTTGTGTGTGGCTGTAATGTGAAAATATGTGGAAAAGCTCAAGGGGTATGAATACTTTTACAAGGCACTGTACATGAACTTTGATGACATTATATTCTTAATATATAATGTCCAATTTGTTGATAACACCTTTAGGTTTTCTGTAAACATCTTTCAAAAGGTTTAGAAATGTGTTCGTTGTTAGATGAGAAAACCATAACTGCCGCTTCTGCTCTAATTCATCCCAAAGGGATGAGGTCACGACACTGCGCAGACCAGTCAGGTTCCTCCACACCAAACTTTGTATACAGGTCCTTCTCAAAATATTAGCATATTGTGATAAAGTTCATTATTTTCCATAATGTCATGATGAAAATTTAACATTCATATATTTTAGAATCATTGCACACTAACTGAAATATTTCAGGTCTTTTATTCTCTTAATACGGATGATTGTGGCATACAGCTCATGAAAACCCAAAATTCCTATCTCACAAAATTAGCATATTTCATCCGACCAATAAAATAAAAGTGTTTTTAATACAAAAAACGTCAACCTTCAAATAATCATGTACAGTTATGCACTCAATACTTGGTCGGGAATCCTTTTGCAGAAATGACTGCTTCAATGCGGCGTGGCATGGAGGCAATCAGCCCGTGGCACAGCTGAGGTCTTATGGAGGCCCAGGATGCTTCGATAGCGGGCTTTAGCTCATCCAGAGTGTTGGGTCTTGAGTCTCTCAACGTTCTCTTCACAATATCCCACAGATTCTCTATGGAGTTCAGGTCAGGAGAGTTGGCAGGCCAATTGAGCACAGTGATACCATGGTCAGTAAACCATTTACCAGTGGTTTTGGCACTGTGAGCAGGTGCCAGGTCGTGATGAAACATGAAATCTTCATCTCCATAAAGCTTTTCAGCAGATGGAAGCATGAAGTGCTCCAAAATCTCCTGATAGCTAGCTGCATTGATCCTGCCCTTGATAAAACACAGTGGACCAACACCAGCAGCTGACACGGCACCCCAGACCATCACTGACTGTGGGTACTTGACACTGGACTTCTGGCATTTTGGCATTTCCTTCTCCCCAGTCTTCCTCCAGACTCTGGCACCTTGATTTCCGAATGACATGCAGAATTTGCTTTCATCTTAAAAAAGTACTTTGGACCACTGAGCAACAGTCCAGTGCTGCTTCTCTGTAGCCCAGGTCAGGCGCTTCTGCCACTGTTTCTGGTTCAAAAGTGGCTTGACCTGGGGAATGCGGCACCTGTAGCCCATTTCCTGCACACGCCTGTGCAAGGTGGCTCTGGATGTTTCTAGTCCAGACTCAGTCCACTGCTTCCGCAGGTCCCCCAAGGTCTGGAATCGGCCCTTCTCCACAATCTTCCTCAGGGTCCGGTCACCTCTTCTTGTTGTGCAGCGTTTTCTGCCACACTTTTTCCTTCCCACACACTTCCCACTGAGGTGCCTTGATACAGCACTCTGGGAACAGCCTATTTGTTCAGAAATTTCTTTCTGTGTCTTACCCTCTTGCTTGAGGGTGTCAATAGTGGCCTTCTGGACAGCAGTCAGGTCGGCAGTCTTACCCATGATTGGGGTTTTGAGTGATGAACCAGGCTGGGAGTTTTAAAGGCCTCAGGAATCTTTTGCAGGTGTTTAGAGTTAACTCGTTGATTCAGATGATTAGGTTCATAGCTCGTTTAGAGACCCTTTTAATGATATGCTAATTTTGTGAGATAGGAATTTTGGGTTTTCATGAGCTGTATGCCAAAATCATCCGTATTAAGACAATAAAAGACCTGATATATTTCAATTAGTGTGCAATGAATCTAAAATATATGAATGTTAAATTTTCATCATGACATTATGGAAAATAATGAACTTTATCACAATATGCTAATATTTTGAGAAGGACCTGTACCTACAGCCATGGAAGTTTTGTAAAACTGGAATTCATTGATTTTGTGGTTTGACCCAATGCTTTTTGGCAAGATATTGTATATTGGTATAGTAGAATATGCTGATCCAATAAGTAAATGATCATTTTCTTCTTCAAAGTCTATGTAAATAGTATGCTGTTTATCTAAAGTTGTGTCACTGCTTGTCAGAAGCATGCTAATTAAGCAAAGAAACACAAAGAAAATCAGAATTGCTTTGGCACTTGGTAAGAAGTTGGAGAAACTGAGACAAGATGCTGCAGTGTTGCTCTATATTTGGGTCTCTCTTTAACATTGTGACTGTTTTTCTAGGATTATTTGCTGATGCCTTTCATAAAGAGTTTTAATCATTTATTTCCCATTATTTCTTAAATAAAGTCAACATTTTGAAAAATGTTTCAAAAATCTTTTAATTACTTCATGTACATAAATTTAAGATCTGATGCATTTTGTTTAGATAACCTGTTGAAAGAGCAATATGTCCCTTCCCTCTAACTCATTACAATGTCAGTTTAATTAATGTGTCTTAATTCCTACTATTAAATGCTTCCTCCTTAAATGCTCAGATCATTCTAATCTTACTGGAGTTTCTTCCTCTTGCTCCTTCTGTCCGGTTGCGTAACACTCAGCATCCCTTGGCTGCACTGTCAGAATAATTCCTCCCAGGAGCGCATGGGAGTCATCTGCACAAGACCTGCAGGCACAGCTGGGCTCACTGCCTCATGAAATTGCAGCACACACACTCAGCAGGTGCCCACAGGATGGTGCATAGTGTAGTAAAGTGACATTTTTCTTATAATGAAAAGACATCCACCTCTTTGAATGAAGCTTTCCAGTGAGCAGCTTAAAATCTAAGGTGGATTGTGATTAACAAGGCTTTATGTAGGTGTGAGTAATGCGTTTCCTTAAGTGCACCTTGAAGCTGTATCGTGCATCAAGTAGTTCAGTTCATTCGTATGAGAGCATATACTTTTCAGGGTTAAATTATCTTTTCAAACTCTTGGTGCAGATTTACCATAATAATATTAAAATTATTAAAAAAGTTAAAAAAGGAGAGCAGTGAAAAGAGGAAATATACTGTGAGACATTTATAGAAATTAAAAATTTAAGGTTCATTTAGCTGTAGTTTCAAACTGAAGCTGCAAACTTCTCAGAAATCACTAAAGAGAAGAGAAAGGAACTGTTAACTTTTAAAGTTTTTGCTCATTAAACCAGTTGATTCTTGGTTTATCCTATTACTTCAAGAACAAAAAAGGGGACGAAGCTGGGATAAACTGCTGTGCCATATTTAGCAAACATCCAGAATGGCCTTTACTCTGTAGAGACTCAGAAAAATAAGCTTTTTTTTAAATACACAGGCCCCTGTTTGCTGGAATGATTTATAAAATGGACCTGAAATAGTCAAAGGTGACTATCCCATGGAAGTTTAATTTCATTTTAATGGAACATGGATGTTTCTATTATGTGGAACTAAGTTGGGGCCATAAGGTTTGTTCAAAAGAAAAAAATCTAAACCAGAAAAAAAAAGTTTGTTAAAAAAAAAACATTTAAACCTGAAAAATTATTTTGAACCTCCCCCCAAACAAATGTGAAAACTGAAAAAAAAAGTTTTGCAACTGAAAAAAAAACAGATGTGAAACTGTAAAAAAAACAGGTTCAAAACTACTTGCAGATTTTGGTCTCCATTTAGTGAAGTGACTCACAGCCAGGGGCAAACTGGCATACGGGGCAACCGAGGAAATCCCCGGTGGACTGCTGGCTTAGGCACGGTGGATTTATATATATATATATATATATAGACTATGTGTCACCATTGTGGTGTCTATCTGGTATGTTGTGTAGTAGCGGGTGTCCATCCTTAATCTAAGTGTGCTGCTGCATTCTAATCAAACCAGTTACAGCCTGCTCCACCATCAAACCCAGTGCCCCAGCCACAGGTCATTCATGACAAACCTTGGGCCATTTATCCTTGTAATGTGTGTCAATGAGCATTCTTATCCTATTCTAACAAAAAGCAAACATTACAGGTCCTTTTCAAAATATTAGCATATTGTGATAAAGTTTATTATTTTCCATAATGTAATGATGAAAATTTAACATTCATATATTTTAGATTCATTGCACACTAACTGAAATATTTCAGGTCTTTTATTGTCTTAATACGGATTCCTATCTCAAAAAATTAGCATATTTCATCCGACCAAAAAAAGAAAAGTGTTTTTAATACAAAAAATGTCAACCTTCAAATAATCATGTACAGTTATGCACTCAATACTTGGTCGGGAATCCTTTGGCAGAAATGACTGCTTCAATGCGTCATGGCATGGAGGCAATCAGCCTGTGGCACTGCTGAGGTCTTATGGAGGCCCAGGATGCTTCGATAGCGGCCTTTTGCTCATCCAGAGTGTTGGGTCTTGAGTCTCTCAACGTTCTCTTCACAATATCCCACAGATTCTCTATGGGGTTCAGGTCAGGAGAGTTGGCAGGCCAATTGAGCACAGTGATACCATGGTCAGTAAACCATTTACCAGTGGTTTTGGCACTGTGAGCAGGTGCCAGGTCGTGCTGAAAAATGAAATCTTTATCTCCATAAAGCTTTTCAGCAGATGGAAGCATGAAGTGCTCCAAAATCTCCTGATAGCTAGCTGCATTGACCCTGCCCTTGATAAAACACAGTGGACCAACACCAGCAGCTGACACGGCACCCCAGACCATCACTGACTGTGGGTACTTGACACTGGACTTCTGGCATTTTGGCATTTCCTTCTCCCCAGTCTTCCTCCAGACTCTGGCACCTTGATTTCCGAATGACATGCATAATTTGCTTTCATCCGAAAAAAGTACTTTGGACCACTGAGCAACAGTCCAGTGCTGCTTCTCTGTAGCCCAGGTCAGGCGCTTCTGCCGCTGTTTCTGGTTCAAAAGTGGCTTGACCTGGGGAATGCGGCACCTGTAGCCCATTTCCTGCACACGCCTGTGCACGGTGGCTCTGGATGTTTCTACTCCAGACTCAGTCCACCGCTTCCGCAGGTCCCCCAAGGTCTGGAATCGGCCCTTCTCCACAATCTTCCTCAGGGTCCGGTCACCTCTTTTCGTTGTGCAGCGTTTTCTGCCACACTTTTTCCTTCCCACAGGCTTCCCACTGAGGTGCCTTGATACAGCACTCTGGGAACAGCCTATTTGTTCAGAAATTTCTTTCTGTGTCTTACCCTCTTGCTTGAGGGTGTCAATAGTGGCCTTCTGGACAGCAGTCAGGTCGGCAGTCTTACCCATGATTGGGGTTTTGAGTGATGAACCAGGCTGGGAGTTTTAAAGGCCTCAGGAATCTTTTGCAGGTGTTTAGAGTTAACTCGTTGATTCAGATGATTAGGTTCATAGCTCGTTTAGAGACCCTTTTAATGATATGCTAATTTTGTGAGATAGGAATTTTGGGTTTTCATGAGCTGTATGCCAAAATCATCCATATTAAGACAATAAAAGACCTGAGATATTTCAGTTAGTGTGCAATGAATCTAAAATATATGAATGTCAAATTTTCATCATTACATTATGGAAAATAATGAACTTTATCACAATATGCTAATATTTTGAGAAGGACCTGTAAATAAAGGTTATCCTTAACAGGTTGATATGGCCTCTTGCGTACTTGATGTCACGCTCGCCCTGCGTCTGTGAAAGGCGGTTATTAAAAACTAAACATTCACAAAATAAGAAATGCCTAAGCCAGCAATCCACCGGGGATTTCCACGGTTGCCCCGTATGCCAGTTTGCCCCTGGCTGTGAGTCACTTTACTAAATGGATACCAAACACGTTTTAATCAAAAATACACCAGAAATCAAAACCCGAATCCAGTGCATGTGAAAACAAGTCCAGGCTTAATTATGCAAGGATATTCGGAAAATAACGGCTCGTTTGCATCTGGTTTCATACCGCCGCTTAGTCTGGCGGTTCTTTTGCTTGATGTTGAGAGCATGGGAAATCTCCAACACGGACTTAAAATGCTGTGCAAATCTGTCAAGATAATATTTTCTCCTCTGAGATGTGCGTCATGTATTCATGTAAGCTGCTTCTATCGGTGAAGCATGTTATCTTTCAAAACCAATCACATATAAATAGAATATTTATGTTGTATTACAGATATTTCCAGTTCCCACGGTCCCTGAATGCAACAGCTGGGACTATGTTTTTCAGCCGCTGTGTTCAGCTGTCAGTCATGATTCCGCACCCCCGTGATCTGAGGCCCCGCCCCCCATGCCAAAACAGGGCCAAACGTTTGAAGGCGAAAAAAAAATCTGCAAGTTCGAGAAAAAAACTTGAATCTGAAAAGTAGTTTTGAACTTATTTTTTCCAGTTTCACAGCAGTTTCTTTTTTCAGTTGCAAAACTTTTTTTCCAGTTTTCCAATTTTTTTGGGGGAGGTTCAAAATTATTTTTCAGGTTCAAATGTTTTTCTTTTGAACAAACTTTTATTTTTCAGGTTTAAATTTCTTTTGTTTGAACAAACTTTTACTTTTCATGTTCAAATTGTTTTTGTCTGAACAAACTTTATGGCCCCAATTTAGCTCCATACAACTGCCTTCTTGGTCAGATCTCTCTTGAAAATGTCATGATTTGTAGACATTAAAGTTTTTTTGGGTTGTCGTCTATGATATTCTTGTTTTCTGTTCACAGAGCCTTTTTAGTTATGTTATTTCTGAAAGACATTTTATGTCTGTTTTCTACAGTCATGTTTTGGTTTCTACTCTCAGCCACTGCCCTCATAATCAGCTTCATCCAGTCCACCTGCCGCACACAATCAGTCTCAATGTTTTCACCTGTGTCATCCACCTTTTATACTCTGCTGTCCTGTGTGCTCCTAGTGGATACATCCTGTTTGCCAAGCCTGTCCATGGGCTCGCCTACTTGCCAGGCCAAGCCTGTCCATGTCTGTTTGCTTATGCCAAGTTGTAAGTTCTTTTTATGTTTGTTTTTATTAAACCTTTTGTAATCACCTACCTGCCTGTCTGCATTTTGGGTCCAGTCCAAAAGTGTTTCCTGACAAAGAAGGATATTTTAATCTCAACAGGACATTAAAATTTTATGTAAGTAAGCATTTTTTTTAGCCACATGTCCTATTTCAATTTAGCCTAAACCAAATTTGAATGTTAATCTTGGTTTGCCAATTAGATCAGTAATGCTAAAAACTTTTTTTTGGACTTTAATGGAGACCTTTTTTAAGTTGCCTTGTTTTTTTTAGAAAAACTCTTGAATGTCTTTTCAACACATTTTTACTTGTGTGGAGGGATTCTGTAGATTGGCAATAAAAAAAAAATATTGAATTTAAAGAGCAGCATGATGATGGCAGAAGGGATGAGGAAAAACCAGTGTTAAATAGGTGGAGTGGATAGTAGAAGTCTTGCCATGGCTTAGAGATCAATGGAGCAGAATTCTGTGGCCGACTTCTGCCGTGTGGAAATGAACCAAATGAGTGAAATTTTTTGACCTGCCCAGTCCAATCGAATCCGACTCCCCTGGTGGGGGGTGTGAAAGCACCTGAACTAACCTCTGCTGAGTTCACAGAACCTCTGTATTTATACAGAGATTGAATTACACCATGGACTTTATTTAGTCATTCAGTGACTTCTGGAGGCAATTGGCTGCACTATATTTTATATAGAGAGAGCTTTGAAAACCATAAATGATTTTCCTGTCACTTCATATACACTTCTTGATGATGGTCTATCAATAAAATATGTTGAAGGTTGTGGCCGTAACATGACAACATGAGGAAGAGTTAAAGGGATACAGATACTTGTGCAGGGCACAGCATGTCAGCTAAGCAACAGACCGTTTTTTTTTGTTTGTTTGTTGTTTTTTTTAACCTTGTCCTGTCCGTCAGAGTTGCGTTCAGAATTGTTGTCTGAAGGCCAAGAAAAAGCCCAGCAGATTTACTTTGACAAATGGAGCATTACAGGTAATGTTATAAAACCCTGCTTGATATTTATAAAAAGAAACTTTATTAGAAACTGCTTTGGGACTATTAGGCCCGAGCAACTAAGCGCTGCGAAGGCCTATTGTAATTTCAAGTGTTTATTATTATTTTTCTCCGGGCAAATAAATCGCCTTTTTGGAGGCCTAAACATTTTCAAAAACTCACCAAACTTCACCCAAAATTGTCCCCCGCAAGACATGTAAGGTTTTTAATGGAATTGAAAATGGGCCTGGCCAAACCGCTCTACAGCGCCCCCTAAAGGGAGATAGGCCAACTAGTAAGTCCTAGAGAGTTGAAATTTGGAACATAGCTAGATCTTCCCAAATCATGAAAAAAAGTCTCTTGGGGGTATGCCCTAAAACCAACAGGAAGTCAGCCATTTTGGGTCAAAGGGTCATTTTTGGCCGTTTTTCACTTTTAATACATGTTGAACTTTAACAAACTTCTCCTAGGGATTTTCAACTACCGTCTTCATATTTGGTCAGTATGTAGTTAAGGTATTGGGGATTAAAAGTTATCAAAATTGTGACTTTTTGAGCATGTTGAAGGGGCGGGACCAGGCCTCAAAGTTAGCCTTCTCGCCGCAAATTTCGAACAGAAATAACTTTCACATAAATTGGCTGAAATATACCAAACCTGGTATGATTGATCCCTCTCAGGTCACCAACAATCCCATCTGGTGAAATGATGATATCATCAATCCACACCCCCTTAGAACAGGAAGTCACTTTTTTCACTTGGAAAGGTGCTTCTCTGACCCTCTTGACCCAATCAACTTGAAACTGTGTCAGAAGACAAATAACCAGTGGGTCTAACTTAATTTGAAGCACAGTGACTTTTAATAAAAGGGTGTGGTCATGGTAGCACGGCAAAGTTGGACGTCACAACATGGCCATACGTTTGGCTTTAATTTTCACATACATCTGATCAGCAGTAAAATCAATGTGATTGATCCTAGTCCAGTCCCCAACAGAGATCTGATGACATATTTGGTGGGCGTGGCCTACTTTGTCCACAGCGCCCCCTAGAAAATTTTTAAAAATCAGCCCCAAGCCATGCTTTGACCGAGGATTGTGAAATTTGGTACACATACAGGTCCTTCTCAAAATATTAGCATATTGTTATAAAGTTTATTATTTTTCATAATGTCATGATGAAAATTTAACATTCATATATTTTAGATTCATTGCACACTAACTGAAATATTTCAGGCCTTTATTCTCTTAATACGGATGATTTTGGCATACAGCTCATGAAAACCCAAAATTCCTATCTCACAGAATTAGCATATTTCATCCGACCAATAAAAGAAAAGTGTTTTTAATACAAAAAACGTCAACCTTCAAATAATCTTGTACAGTTATGCACTCAATACTTGGTCGGGAATCCTTTTGCAGAAATGACTGCTTCAATGCGGCGTGGCATGGAGGCAATCAGCCTGTGGCACTGCTGAGGTCTTATGGAGGCCCAGGATGCTTCGATAGTGGCCTTTAGCTCATCCAGAGTGTTGGGTCTTGAGTCTCTCAATGTTCTCTTCACCATATCCCACAGATTCTCTATGGGGTTCAGGTCAGGAGAGTTGGCAGGCCAATTGAGCACAGTGATACCATGGTCAGTAAACCATTTACCAGTGGTTTTGGCACTGTGAGCAGGTGCCAGGTCGTGCTGAAAAATGAAATCTTCATCTCCATAAAGCTTTTCAGCAGATGGAAGCATGAAGTGCTCCAAAATCTCCTGATAGCTAGCTGCATTGACCCTGCCCTTGATAAAACACAGTGGACCAACACCAGCAGCTGACACGGCACCCCGGACCATCACTGACTGTGGGAACTTGACACTGGACTTCTGGCATTTTGGCATTTCCTTCTCCCCAGTCTTCCTCCAGACTCTGGCACCTTGATTTCCGAATGACATGCATAATTTGCTTTCATCCGAAAAAAGTACTTTGGACCACTGAGCAACAGTCCAGTGCTACTTCTCTGTAGCCCAGGTCAGGCGCTTCTGCCGCTGTTTCTGGTTCAAAAGTGGCTTGACCTGGGGAATGCGGCACCTGTAGCCTATTTCCTGCACACGCCTGTGCACGGTGGCTCTGGATGATTCTACTCCAGACTCAGTCCACTGCTTCCGCAGGTCCCCCAAGGTCTGGAATCGGCCCTTCTCCACAATCTTCCTTAGGGTCCGGTCACCTCTTCTCGTTGTGCAGCATTTTCTGCCACACTTTTTCCGTCCCACAGACTTTCCACTGAGGTGCCTTAATACAACACTCTGTGAACATCTTATTTGTTCAGAAATTTCTTTCTGTGTCTTACCCTTTTGCCTGAGGGTGTCAATAGTGGCCTTCTGGACAGCAGTCAGGTCGGCAGTCTTACCCATGATTGGGGTTTTGAGTGATGAACCAGAATGGGAGTTTTAAAGGCTTCAGGAATCTTTTGCAGGCGTTTAGAGTTAACTCGTTGATTCAGATGATTAGGTTCATAGCTCGTTTAGAGACCCTTTTAATGATATGCTAATTTTGTGAGATAGGAATTTTGGGTTTTCATGAGCTGTATGCCAAAATCATCCATATTAAGACAATTAAAAAATCTGAAATATTTCAGTTAGTGTGCAATGAATCTAAAATATATGAATGTTAAATTTTCATCATGACATTATGGAAAATAATGAACTTTATCACAATATGCTAATATTTTGAGAAGGACCTGTATGTATATTGTCAAGACCTACAAAAAAGTCTGTTGGTGCATTGGTCCAAACCCAACAGGAAGTTGGCCATTTTGGATTGAAGTTGCCATTTTGAGCCCAGATTTGTCCTTTCTAGCCTCGCATATCTGAGCGAACTCCTCCTACAGCTTTTGACTTAGAGACTTGAAAATCACTCAGTATACTCTTAAGGAACTGGGGATCCAAAGTTATCAAAAGCTTTTTGATACATGAAAGCGTGTGGGTGTGGCAATGCCTCAAAATATGACTTCTTGCCATAAAAGATTAAATTGATATAGCTCTTACAAGGGAAGGCACAGATAACTGAACTGCCCCCCTAGACCCGGGACAGATACGGAGGAGATCCGAGCCACAGACATCCAAAGGCCCCCCAGAGCACAGGAACCCCAGGAGAGGGAGCAGCCCAAGACCCAACCTAACACAAAAACAGGCACACACAGTCACAATCACACATTCCCACCCTCATGCGTACACATAAAAACACTCACACCCAACGTAAAGACAAACTACAATGGACGTCATACACTCACTCACACTCCCCATACATACTCTATACTCCCAGGTCCAGGTCCTGATATCCCCTTGGGACAACCAGCCCCTGGACCCAGGAGGTGGTCCCCTTCCCTCCGGGGGTGGAGACAGGCAGACCGTCCCAGCACCTGAACCTGGTCCAAACTAGCACACCAACCAGAGCTGCCACAGAATAAAATAGTCCCACCAACCCTCCAATCAATTCTGATCCCAACCCCATGAGCCCCCCACCCCCAATAAACCCCAAAATGAATTTCCCCACAGGGCCACCCCCAACCAGGACACAGATATCAAACACATGCCCACGAACCCAAACGCCATGAATCCCCTCCCCACAGCAAATGGGCACACCCCCACAGGTGAGCCCAATATCAGTTTTGAAGCTATAGATATAACTCATGTACACAGGAGTAACTGACAAGTCACCTTGTAGCCCTTACCGACTCTGATCAAGCTTCTCTCTGGTCTTAATTAGCAAGCATAAATAATCATTTGCAATTTCTAACCAAAAGTATCCACGTTTATATGTTGAAATTATACTATGAAATTGTGATTGTAGGGATACTAGCACATAATAATCAATAATTAAAAACTGTTAACCAAATTCATCAAAACACTTAGCTAAAATGGTATGATACAAGCACTAAGCTAATCACTTTTACCCAAAATAAGCACAAAACACTTCTCTTTATATGTGTGTGAATTTATTAACTAACATATTTCAATCTTACAGTCAAATATGTCAGTTCATGGATTTCTCCACCTAAAACACTCACTAAAGCACTGAACAAAGCAATAATATTAATAATTGGAAGATTAATCACTTGATGAGTAATGAACAACTGGAAAATGAGGAATAATCAAAGCTTTGGATCAAACGATGTGAGAAATCATGATGAGCATGAGTAACAGAAATAATACTTGAGCATGAAATGATTATGTCAGTCAATACCAGAATTTTATAGGTAAATGATGAGTTTAGCTTAGAGGTACTCAGAACACAGACATGGCTAGGCTGATAGCTTGGTTAGCTAGCTAGTTCTCACGTGGTCCAGACAAATGAAGAGCCCGAATGAGGGAAGAGAGCATTAGAGGAGAGAAAATGACACAGCACATCACAGAATAATCAGCGCCCAAAGTCTGTTGTTTTATAGCTTAAAACACTGAAAATCTAACTCAATGGCTGACTTAAAAGCCAGCTAATGGAACACAGAGTAACTTTAAAAACACAGTGAAAGCCACCAGCAGTTGCAGGATGCATCAGCTAGATCTTAATATGGACCTGGATGAGACATACTAGCCCAATATTTAAGCTTTCAAAATTATAAAAATTAATAGATATAGTTGAATGACAAACACTTATTATGGTCAAAGCCCAAAATAACCAGCTACCAGAAAACAAAAACTGTTTAAGAAAAGGGAGGGAACTTATGATCATTATGAAAACCCACCATCAGAGCAATAAGGAAAATATTCTGCTTTTCTTTGTGTGGGGTGAAGCTTTGGAACAGTCTGAATGTTGAGCGCAAACAATGTCCAAACAATAAACAATTTAAATCACAGTATAAAAAAGGATTATTAATAGATATTGTACTTAAATTATTATTATTATTTATTATTGTCAGTCAGTCAGTCATTTTCTATACCTCTTCTTCCATAGTGGGTCGCGGGAAAGCTGGTGCCTAACTCTTGCAATCTATGGGCGGGATACATATTGTGTGTTAATATGTAGATGAAATTGAAAGGAAATATATACTTTATAGAAAATTATTAAGAAGTTTTGTTCATGTTTTTGGTAACTGCATGAAAGTGTGCATATTATGGGGTGGGTAACTTTAAGTTTATACTTCTCACATCTTAAATATGTACACCAATTTTGTAGAACATGTCACCATTTTTCTTTTCTTTTTTGTTCTCCTTTTTAATATTTCGTATGTGCAATTAGTCAAGTCAAGTCAAGTCAACTTTATTTATAAAGCGTTTTTCAGCAACAAGGCACTCAAGGCGCTGTACATAAAAAAAAACATTACAATGATACAGAAAATCAAACAACAGAAAAACAAATCAAATGACATTAATAATTATTGGCGGTTTACTGGTAAGAACACAATCCTTCTAAGAAATCTAAAAATCTATAAAAAATTACATATTCAAAAATAAACGAATAAATAAAAACATTATAGGTCACTTTTTTGCAACAATGTTTCAATTAATCCGTGTTTCCCTCAAAAGAAGCTCTACGGTTCTTTCCTAGTCCTGTTTTGTTTTCAACATACTTATACAGACCATTAAATCAGGGAGACTCAACTGTTCCTCCAGGTGGCCAATACCACCTGGAGGAACATCATTAAATCCTTCTTTAAAGAATTAACCACCTCAATTCATAAAGCTGTCTCACTAGTTCCTTGAAAGCCGCTGTATATTTTGACTTTTGTCATCTTTAAAAGTACATTTTTATGCTTTCTAAGTTACGACACAGTTTAGAACAACGTATAGAACTTTAATTTATATGTTTTATATTAATTTGGATTTCTGCTGTAAAGTGTATTTGCTTTTAAAATGTTTTGTTTAATTCTGACCTATGTGCACCACCAGCTTTGGCTACAGATGTGTAACGTGAAATATCCTTTCATTTAAACTGCAATTATTGTGTGCAATCATTGAATTGAAGCAGGTAAAAGCCATTTCACAGGGAACAGAAAATGTAGCTCAATTCCATTTTGCAAAGCAAAAGTACTCGCCTGAAGTCAAAACTGTGTTCAGGAGGCTTGAGACCAGTTGATCACCTATGATTGGTGAGACAGTTTACTTGTGTAAAGGGAGCCCTTGATTTCATACACTGCAGCAGTCACGCTAAATACAAAATGTCAGTATGCCACTTGATCAGGCTTAATTAATTGTGAATGGCTAAATCATGATACAATTACCACAGGATTAATTGTGCAGCCCTGAAACCACACAACACTAGTGTGGTGAAAGGAAAGAAACAGAATGATCTATTCTTCAACAGGTAAAGCTCAACAGACACAAGCCTGTAAGAGGAAATGTCACAATAAGCAGACCCATGAGTGCCAACGCTGCAGGACTAATTCAACATTCAGGCAAAGTTAAATTCTTCATGCTGAGCTCAAAAGAGGGCACAATCCCAGTGGAAGAAGATTAGCCCAGAATGGACGGCTTGCCTCACCAATCCCACATGCAATGCAGAAGGTGAAGGAGACCTGGGGGAGGCTGACACCACAGCTAATATGTTCCCCTTGCATTTAGGCAGAAAAGTCATCTTCACATTCAGATGACTTATTGCTTCATTGTACATTGCATGCAAAATTGCTTTGTCTTTCCGTAAAGATATCCTCAAAGATTGTCAGTAATTTGTTATTGTACCATACCTATGGTAAAGATGTAACAGGTAAACCTTAACTCAAATAACACCCATCCACTCTCATAGCTATAGCCAGGGTAAATGTTAGTGTAATGTCAATGTAAAAATAAATGTAGATGTTGAACAAAGGGGAGTAGAAAAAAAGCAAGGTCTATTTCTGCTGATTTATTTGCCCAAATGAGTCTCCTTGCTGAGATGTATAACTCATCCAGTGGGTTCTGGGTGAGCCACACAGGTGTCCGTCTAGCTGTGTTGGCCTTTACACCAAGAATAGACACTGATTATCAAAGCTTCAAATAGTTCAGCTTCGATGCGACTTAAGAGTTCAAGCAAAAGTAATTTGATTTTAAAACTCTGTGTTGTGGCCATTAGACTTAAACATGTTGCTTCTACTACAAGGTAGCTGCAAAAGTAAGAACCTTCTACTGCATGGCCAGTATCCACTTTACTCCCGTAACCCAAAATGCTTTGTGTAGAATACAGTATGAGCTCGACTTCCGGATCAGTACTGTTACTTGCAAACTAGCTTGGATTTAATTTTAGTTTTAATTTCTGACATCTTAAAACAGACTTAACATATCGAGCAAGATTTTCTGCTTCACAAACTAAGCGCATGGCTTTGTAAGTAGTAGTTACTGCGCAGTGGTATAGCAGTATGCAGCTGTGTTCTGGTCTCTCCCACTGAGCTGTCGGTCTCAGGGAGAGCAGAACCTTGGCTGAGCAGGTCTCATGGCCCAAATAGCCAGACAGAGGAAAGCAGATCGTCAAGATGAAAGAACCATAAAAGGAAGACATCTTGTCAGTAGCGAACCTTTCTGTGTCTCCAAGAATTTTGGACAGTCCATTGATTTACTTGACTTATTTGATCAATCAAAAAGATTAATGACCGGAAATTATTACCAAAATCTACATTGTTTCATGTTTGTATGTCTTAAACTGCCATCATTAGGGAATGGCTTTTGCAGACTGGGATACTTCAAATGAAGTGGCCTGTACTTTCTCCAGACCTGAATCCCTCAATGATCTGAGAGTCACCCTTCAGGAAGAGTGGGATGCCAAGCCTCAGCAGACCATAAGTCAACTTGTGAGCAGCATGAGACATCAGTGTCAATCTGTAATTGATGCGCAAGGGCACATGACACGTCATTGAGACACTGACATTTTTTGCTGTGGTATACACACCACTGTTGTGTGCTTTTATTTAAATAAATTGCTTGAAAGAGGGAATCCCATTGCACGCTTCTACTTAAATGCCCAACTTTCATGATATAATATCACTGTAGAGAGAATTAGTTACTTTTTCGTCCCCTAGTTGTTAGTGCAATTGTTTTTTTGCAAAAGCAATTTAGTGCTCTGTATTTGGGATCTTAGTAAATTAGGAGTGTTATAACGAGACCACACTCGCGTCTTAAGGAACATAACACTAATGATAACATTTAGTACAGGATGCTGGTATTTTGTTGAGCGATGGGTCCAGTAAAATATTCTCTAGGATGGAACGAATTATCCATCATGTCAAACAAGTGAGTGATTCACAGAAACTTACCACTTATAGAATTGCTGAAAATGTATGTGATTGTGATTGCTGTGCATATTTGGGCAGGGGTGTGGTTGGGGGTCTGAATTACTGTTGCTTTCAGCAGGAAAAATTGTTTCCATATTCAAACATTGCAAGATACAATTTACCCGTTCAAACTAAATCAGTATGTATTTAGAGAATCCTGTGTATATTACATAATTTCTGTTCAAGCTTTAGCTTTATTTTTTTCCCACCCAGTTTGCAGTAACTCCCCATAATCCCCAGATCGCATAACTTCCAATCAAGTTGCTGAAGAAAAACATGTAGAAATACAATGGTGTTATTGAGCACTAAAAATGTTAAATTACCTATAATTTCATTAGCTTACACAAAAGCAATACATTTCAGTGTGTAAAACATGTGGGTTGAAAACGCAACCACAACTAACTTTCTGTTGACTTTTGAACTTACAAAATAAATGATGGGTCAAAGCTAATATAGTGATCAATGTATAGTTAGTGTTAGCTGAACGGCTCAGTAATTTATTTTGCGTGTTTATTTGATCATTTAATGGAGGCTGAAAAGCCATTTTAAACACAATCAAAATGTTGCAGGCTTTCCCTGAGATGTGAACCCCAAAAAGACTACAAATTGACTTTTGATTAGTCTTGCGATCTGCTAAAGTTGCAATAGTAAAGTGACTTGGTAAAATTACTAGTATTGCTTTTATTCAAATTAAATGATGTTCTCTGTTTATTTTGTGTTTGTGTCGAGTTTCTGTGCTTTAGCCTCAACCGACCTACAGTCACTCGATCCAGGCTGGCAGGCGGCAGCACCATAGTTATTTCTGATTAAATCATCTTGGTCCAAATCATTTTACAGTTGTTTGAATGATTCAATTTGTCATTTTAATGATCTGATCTGACTTATGTAGTATTGTGCGAGAAGATTTGTACAGTTTTGGTTATTCTTTATAGAGAAAATAAATGTCACTTCTGATTTTTCAGATTCAGTTCAATTCAAATAATTTTATTTATATAGTGCCAATTCACATGTCATCTCAAGGCACTTCACAAACGTCAGGTACATACATTCCAATTAATCCTAATAAGTAAGATAATTTTGTTCAGTTGCTGGTTGTTCGAAAAGACATAATAAACGCATTTTAAATACTTATTTATCAATGCAACAAATAATTACTTCTTACTCTGTGATTAAATTACATAGTTGGTCAAATGTCTAATTTACGCCAAAACAAATTCCTTGTATGTCCAAAAACGTACTTGGCAATAAAGCTTTTCTGATTCTGATTCTGATTCTGAAGATTTGAAATTTTATAGTTTATGATTTGGACTTGACTTGGGACTTACACAATCTTGACTTAGGATATGATTTGGACTTACATGTCTTTACTTGGGAATTAACTTAAGACTGGAAAAGTGGAGAGACCGGAGACTTACTTGTGATTTGCAAAACTTTGACTTCAGTATTTTGACTTAAAATGTCCATCAATTCTTATAACCAATGGAATGCATTCACATCCCTTGGAACCCAGCACGATTTTGCAGGAGTATGCACTTACCTTTACTGCCTTATGCTGTTTGTGATTTGTCTTGGAGCTTGGAGGACAAATGAACCCAAAACTCAACCCTTGTTGAGAGTGTTCAGTTTGCAAGTCGGAAAACAGTGGGATTTGCTATTTGTTTTGGTGCCAATTATTATTAGCAACAGAATCTGATAATAATTTATTTATCTATATTATCTCTGTTCAAACCAAAGATGTCAACTTAAATTTGAGACTCCGAATCGACTCGCACTTGAGTCACAAAAAAATAAAGACTCCAGACTGGACTCAAACTTGTGCCCCATAGACTTGAGACTTGACTTGGACTCCTGGTCTGAGACTCAAGTCTTAGTAATGAAGAGAAAAAGAAAGCTGGTATGTTAGCGGCAAACAGCAGCTGCTGCACATGTTTTACTGTGAGAGAATGTGGATTACAAAAATATGTAAATGTTCCATGTAACCTTACAATAACGACCACATGAATATCTCTCCAATTGTACGCTATAATAACTGATTTTGGATCATTTTGAAAACAAAATAAATTCAACTTACATTCTCTAGCTGCTGAGCTACTTTTGTCATTCCAAAGACATTTAAACACTTAAATTGGAAAATCTTAACTATTTAGAATTTAGAAGGCTCTAAGTGTAGATTTAGAAAATGTTTTCCCAATGTTATTAAAAATTCTTCAGAGTAAGAGTAAGAAAACCCTTTGTTGGGGTCATCTAATTTGGTCACGCAGTTCGACATGCGCAGCTCAAAAGACATCGCAGCTCTGACGTCACCCAGGATTATAAAACCCGCAAAAAATAAACTTTCGTTGCCCTTTCCAACGTGTCTCATGAGACGCATCGGAGGTGCATATCTGGAAAGACAAAAGCTCCCAACTTTTGCTCTGCATGGCCATTCCCTGTAGAGTTGAAAGCTGGAAATCTGTCTGATGCAAGAAGGTCAGAAGATTCATATACCTGAGTTGAGCATGGACGCGTGATGCCCCCCCCCCTCGTTTTTCTTCAGACCTACGACCCATCCTCAACCGGTGGAGAGAAGAAATCAATGTCAAAGTAATTTAGCTCTTTTTATATTAAATAGGATAGGTGCATTTAGAAGTCTGGGCAGGATGAGGCAAAGTTAAGGTGATTTAGAATCACCAGCAGTTAATCCAAGGTATTAACTTGTTGCATGCAATACTCTTTGAAGTGTTTTATGCTGAGCTGTTTGATTTGCTGTGCAAGGTGTGTGTTCATGTTTTTTTCTGGCTGATCCCAAATCAGCCAGGAGTTGGAAGTTGGACTTTTAAAGTTTTTCATTCAAAGCAACTGCAGTCTGGGCCTTGCCTGATCACTCCTTTGTCCCTGTTTTATTGCTGTAGTTTTTCCACTTAGTTCACGCCTCATAGTTTTTTGACTCTTTGTTCGAGATTCGGGGAAATCAGCTGCTAGTGGCTAAGGTCGCAGCTGATCACTGCAATCGAGACATCAGCACACCAGGAAAGCTTCACTTTTCGAGTTAACCCAAATTGCAGATTTTGTCCATAAAACTGCTGGTTGGATCTTCATAGACACTCAATGTGCATATAATTTATTTTATCATTATTGTTAGGTAGTCATTTTTATCCCTTTTGTGTAGAATAGAGCTTGTTAGTTAAGTGAAGGTTTTTGGACCAGAATGTTGGTATGTCAGAATTATATGGCTTCAATAAATCTTCATATATATAAAATTAAGAGAAGCGTTTGTGTTTATTTTGTGTAAGAGTGATTTATCTGTCAAAATAAGGTCAGAGTTCCCACACCTTCGGTGAAGCGGTTGATTAAACAGTGACATGTTATTTGGTTAATAATTATTAATTATTAATGAAATTTTACTAATCGTAATTATTAAAGGCTTTGAGCCAGAGGACAACACCAGAGGACACCTCTGACTTCTTCGTAGGTAATGATTTTGGTTAAGAAATAGTTTTTTCTGAATTATGATTTTTATTTATAATGTTTGATAAATATTAACTATTCAATCATCATGATCCTTACACCTTCAAACCATATTTAGTGCAATATATAATGAAGGAGTGGCTAATATGAAGACAGGGATAAACAGGTATTGACAAATTTATTACAAAGACAAAAAAATCACATTGTTAAATTCATTCAGAAAGTCAGATTGAACAGATTTTAATCCATTTCTATAATTTTTCAATGACTATTTCTATTTCTAATAAGGTCAACATTAAATTTGTCAAATTTTTTAAATAATATAAAGCAGTCTTTATTTATTTATTTTATTTTTATTTGTAGCACTAGTGGCCTTTATCTTGTAAGTTGAGCAGCACGAAATTGGGAGGAGACAGAGAGAGAGAAAGGAAGACATGCAGCAAAGGTCAACAGGCCAGGATTCAAACCTGTGATGGCTGCATCAAGGACTGTAGCCTCTGTACATGGGTCACGTGTTTACCCCTGCACCACCACTGTGCCTATTTAGCAGATTGTTTAAATAGAATATCAAAGACAACTGTTAATACATTTTAAAAAATTGAAAGATAATTATCAAATGTTCATGTGGTAAATTAGGCCTTAGGACGAACAGGTTTGGAATCCTAACCTAAAGCAACATAGGGTTAAAGGTGCATTAGATGTCATGGATTTGACAGCCAAAACAATTAACCATTTAACGCCAAAGTGAAGCATTGTAAAAAATCTACAATGTAACAGTTGCTTCATCTGTTAAAGGTTTTTTCATGATGTGAATTGTTTGCAATGACAAAAGGTAGCCACTTCCCTTTTGTCATGTTTCGAGCAACTATTAGCCTAGGTGGTTAAAACAGCAGATGTATGAGAAAGTTTTGGAGCAGAAATGGTCCGAAAAGCACCAGGAGACGGTTTGAGGAAACAGTTCTTGCCTGAACCTATTTTAAACCTAGAAAGAGAAAACCCATTATCATGTGTTTGAGGTACATTAAGCGAATTGTCCTATTGTGAAGGAGCACTTAGTCTCCCACGAGTTCAGCTGGATTTCTTAAATTCAGTATAACATTTTTCTGCCCCTTGTAATATCTCTATAATTATATACTGCCAATAAAGGTTAGTGAGCCAGCAAGATCACCTCCATCGCCAGACCTACCATGTAGAGCACACTGAGGAAAACCTGGGGCCCTGAATTTCACCCAAGGAGACTGACATTTGGATTGGATAGTCTGTGGATTGAACCTCTGAACTTCCCATCAAGTGACAACTGCTCTGCTGCAGTGCCCCAGTTTTAGTCACTGTTTCTGATCACATTTCATAGCAATGAATGACACATCATATGATTTGAAATGACTTTAGCTGAGCACTAGCAGCTGGTGTGGGTTTAAAATTGTAATAATGAAAACTGTGCTGCAAATACACGCAAGCCTTTTTAAGAAAAAGTGTTTCTTTAACAAATGGATATGTCAGTTTGTTGCTTGTGATATTGACAGATTAATTTAAATGTGCCCATCAAGAGGTTCCTCGGTGGATTAGTTTTGCTGTCAGCCTTGTTATTCCTCTGCTTTGTTTGCCCCTCAAGCTTTTGCAAAAACCTTGAGGGGCAAAGGAACAAGAACGAAAGGAAATGTTTAACATTTTGTGAAAATCATGATCATTGATCCATTTATTTTCCATCCAGGAGGGCTGCAGCTTTACCCCAGCAGTTATTGGGCAAGATGTGGTGTACTGACCAGACAGGTTGCTAGGTGAATCAGACTGGTTAAAATTTCAAAACAGGTAACTGAAACGACTTGTTTATTTATTCAGTTACTACCCAAATTTAGGTACCTTTTCATATTTCAGCATATAGCTGCTTTAAACGCAGCTGAAAATAATAGTCACAACTAATTTGCTAAACTATTGCTGAAAGCATCAAGAAACAGCACTTATTATGGTTCTGTTATCGCACAAGAAAAAAAAATACTGAAATAAAAACAATGTCTTTTTTATTTTTAAAGAATTACATCAGAGATAAAATGGGTAGATGAACTGCAATATTTATTCAAATACACAATTTTCCAATTACTCAGTTGTGTCCCATTTGTCTGAGATTAGCCTTTTGTAGACTCTATTGTGTTTTACTGACAGCGATTGTATGTATGAGCTAAATTTAGGGGAAATAAATTATGAATGCTGCATAGCCCTGTTCAACAGCTGTTTAATCATGTTCTTTAAAGACTGACACACAGGTAAACGCCAGGAACTCTACAGAGCTACAGCTCCTCTGCTGAGGCTTTGCTTTCCCCAAGCTTACCATAAAGATGTTTTCCCTTACATATTGCTTCTCATTTATTTTATTTTATTGGTTGCCTATTGTTGATAGTTCCACTTAACTTAGTAGATGTTTTGTATACAAGATAGTACCATTTTATTATCCTAACTGAGCCCAGTGAGCCAGCACAGAACCCTACTGGGAATGTGACACAGCAGATTGTTGATTAGTCAGAAATCGTTCTCACTCTCAGGTATAAGCAACAATGTCACAGCAGCATCAAACACACTGTGATACTGAACACCTGAACCCACTCACATTATGAGGAGGAATGAGAAAAGACTTGGCACGATATCACCGTACAGCAATTATGTAACAACTGAAATAAAATTCACAATCCCCTCCTCTTTATTCAACCATTGCAACTTAACCAGTGTTTGTTTTATAATAAAAGGCTCTTAAAAAAAACTCTGTTAGGGGTTTAGGGCCCTGAAAAGGAAACATTGATTTTCTGTTTTTAATGTCCTACTTTTGTCAATTTAAATACTTTTATGTGCCACCCAGCATGCGATGTTTTGTGTCAAGGACTAGGACACATTACTTAAAACTTACTCCTCGATTTAGTTTAGAGGACATTATCTCAGTGATAAATCAGTAATGGCAGATATGTGTGAATTATTAATTGCTTCTTTGGCACATTTTAATGTTTCAGATCAAACAAATTTAATTTTAGACAAAGATAACCTCAATAAATACAAAATACAGTTTTTAAATAATGTTTTCACTGATTACGGAAAAAAGCAATGCAAACCTACTGGGCAATAAATAAATAAAAATAACTGCCCCCTAAACCTGAGTATTGGTTATACCACCCAGATAGCAGCAACAGCAACTATGCACGACATAGAACAGCATCTCAGCTGGGCTAGCCAAAGTCAAGATTTTGACTAGGCAACCCCAAATCGTCCTTCTTTCCTTCCTTGACATTCAGGGGTTGACTTGCTAGTGTGCTTTGGATACATTTCAACTGTATAATCCAAGTGTACTTAAGCTTCAGGTCATAAACAGATGTACGTCAGGGTTTAGTAATCAACTTCAAAAAGTTGGCAGTTACAGTCCTCAGTCCTCAGTCTATATATATATATATATATATATATATATATATATATATATATATATTATGTATAAATATATTATGTACTATGAGAAGTATTGCTGAAACAGATTCACCTGAACCTCTAGGAAACTAAATCACCTTTTTTTAAGCCTAGTTTTTAAGTTCTGTAGTAATGTCTGACCACTAAACATCTCTGTCTCTCTCCCTTACCCATAGTGCTTCTTCAAAACTGTGGAATGGCCATTTCTAGAGAAATAATTTGTACGATGCGTGGTCTTAAATGATCACTTTTGTAAATGTAGCATCACAACTCTTTTTGAGAGAAACAAAAAAATCCAAAATATGTTTTAGTTTGTACCACATCACTACAGTAGATACAATGGTTACATCTTCAGACCCCGCCATATTTTGAGGGTATTTAGTAGAAGACAGTGGACTAGTTTGTCTTTATTAAATGAGGCATCTCATGAATCTAATTGACATTAGTTGAGAAAAGATCTGATTTTTTGTGGCATTCTTTGGATAATACTCCAGTTCTAATTAATTATCTGTTTGCTTTTTTTTTCGGCCTCTGTGCAAAAAGTTGTTACAAACATAGCCCTGTCTGGTTTTTGTGTCTGTATATAATGATTTTGTAATAATGTTTTTCTTCACATTTCTGATTTTCAACTATGTTGCCTGAACTGGTGCTTATTTTAATATACCCTTTCTAGGAAGTGTAATGTAATTTCATTCAAGTTAGCTTCAAACTCTCTTCCTTGACCACAGATTGAACACAGTTTGAAGCTGGCCACAAGGTAGACTTTGTTTAAGCCAATATGTTAGGCTCTGTGCAACGGAAGTACCCAGAATGCAGACTAGCAGGCAGCATGACAGTAAGTGAAAAATGATTTAATTAACAAAAAACTCACTACAGAAGAGGCAGGAACAAAACTATAAACGAAACAGGCAAGACAGGCATGATCCAAAAAAACCAGACATGAGTATGATCCAGAAAAAAAAACAGAAGCAAAAACACAAAGTTCTGGCGGGCGACCAGGATGTTGTCCCGAACAGGCACAGAGTTCAGGCGGGCCACCATGATGTCGTCCCGAGCAGGCACAGTGTACTGGCGGGCGACCAGGAGGTCGTCCCGAGCAGGCACAAAGTTCATGAGAATTTCAGGACCTGCAACTCAGAGGCCTGATCAGCCGGCAACGGCGGCGAGACCTGGAGACCGGCAGAGACGTAGAGACCTGGGTGACCGGTGACGGCAGCAGGAAACTGCAGTTTGATCAGTATGCCGGCCAAGCAGAGTAGAGGACCCTTGGTCAAGAGGTCGGCCGCGCCGAGTAGAGGAACCTCGGAACTTGGAGTCAGACTTAGAGTCAGGCGCTTCATAGTCTGGCGCCCCATAGTCAGGCGTGGAATCTGGCGCCCCATAGCCAGGCATGGAGTCTGGCGCCCCATAGTCAGGCATGGAATCTGGCACCCCATAGCCAGGCATGGAGTCTGACGCCCCATAGTCAGGCGTGAACATTGGCGCCCCATAGTCAGGCGTGCAGTCTGGTGCCTTAGGCAAAACGTCAGTCAGGCCTGCAACATAGTCAGTCAGGCAAGCAACACAGTCACCGGACCCTGGAGCCAGGATCAAAGGCAGTCCACTCACAGGACCCTCTGGAACAGGGTATAGAGGCGATTCGTCCTCGAACCCCTACGTGGTAGAAGCGGCGCCTGGCGAACCCTCAGAGGCAGATGCGCCACCTGGCGATTCCTCAGAGGCAGAGGCGGCGCCTGGCGAACCCTCAGAGACAGGAACAGAGCCAACAGGACCACCAGAGACAAGAACAGAGTCTGGGGAACCCTCGGAGACCAGAACGAGGACAAGCTGCTCCTTGAACTCCCCAGAGACAGGATCTGGCGGTGGTTCGTCCTTGAACCCTTCATCAGGGGATTCAGGAACCAGGACAAGGACCAGATTCTCAGAGAACCCCTGGAAAACCTTGAGACCAGGAGCAGGGACTGAGGCATTGGCCAGACCCTCAATGTCGTGAGCAGGAGCTGAGGCGTTGCCCGGACCCTCAGTGACTTGAGCGGGAGCTGAGGCGTCGCCAGGACCCTCAGTGACTTGAGCAGGAGCTGAAGCATCACCTGGACCCTCAGTGGCATGCGCAGGAGCTGAGGAGTCCACCGGACTCTCAGTGACTTGAGCAGCAGCTTAGGTGTCGCCCGCACCCTCAGTGACTTGAGCAGAAGCTGAGACGGAGCGTCGGTTCGGCCTGGAACACGGTCAATGGGCACTGGAACATAGTCAGTGGGTCCCGGAGAATCACAGGTAGTCCACCCTCAGACCCCTCAGGAACCGGTAATAGAGGCGGTCCATCCTCGGACCTCTCAGGAACCGGTAATAGAGGCGGTCCGACCTCAGACCCCTCTGGAAACTCTGCAGCAGGCTGTAGACCTGGCGTGGACAGCTCAACAGTAGCTGCAGTGGCTGCACCCTGGAGACCTGGCGTGGCCTGCTTTGCAGCAGCAGCAGCACTCAGGATGCATGATGTGGGCCGGACTGCAACAGCACCGTTCTGGAGACAAGACGTGGACTGAACTGCAGCACTGCTCTGGAGACATGACGTGGGCTGGGCTGCAGCACCGAGACCAGACGTGGGCGAAGGTGGACGTAGAACTGCCTTTTTGCTGTCTGGTAATCCTCCTCCATCTGCCTGATTTTCTCCATCAGCTCAGGAAAGTAATACAGGAGACTGGTCCTCCTGAAGCTCTTTATTTGACGAGCATAAAACCTTAAGCTGCTCCAGCTCGTCAGGTGTTTCCTCAGAAACCGGGCTGGAGCGAGCAAAGACGGCATGGGCGGAGCTGCAGCAAGCCTGGCAGACAGTGCTGTGGCAGACGAGGATGCGGGATTACTCGCTGCAGCCCTCACGTCAGCCGGCAGGGAAACCATCGCTCCAGACTTCGGAGCAGCAGCCATGGAAGACTCCTCCTCGCCGGCTGAAACATAGGAAGGTGCTCCACAGCGGCGTTTCTTGCGCGGGAGGAGGGCGAGGGTTTCACTGCTGTATTAGGGCGCGCAACCAGGGGAACAGGTGGAGAACGGCGCTGAACCACCTCACGCTCCATCTGCTCCAGCAGCAGTGGAGAGGCCAGAACCTCCAGATCGGTCGGCAGATGTTTCATTGCCTCCTCCATCTGCAGCTGAACCCCTGAATTGTTTAATAACTGGATCAAACTGGAATGTATTGAAAATTGAAAAATAAACATGCACCTTAAATGCAATAAAATTCAATAAAACTCAATAAATTCAATATTCAGTTAACAAATGTCAAAATTAATTCTTGCAAGAATTGAGAACGGACAGAGAATACAATCAAACCAGTGTCTTGGCCTGCCCACTATGCTCTAGACAGGGAGTTACTAACCTTTTATAGCTCTTTCACAACTGAAAATGTAATTAACAACAAACAGGAGACAAGGAGATAAAACAGTCCTTGAGCATCAGATATCTAAAGGGGTCCACATGATGTGAAGCCCTGGAGAGAAGAAAAAGTATTTTCTCTTGGGTAAACAAAAACCTCAATATCAGAGGAAGGCCCTGCATTCCAACCGTCTCTAAGTGTGGCCTGCTGATCTGGCAAGAGTGATACTACATAGGAGAAGGCCTATTTAATTTTTCGACTATCAGTATGTAATTGACTGAATCTATCTGTATGGGGAGATTGAAATGATCAGATAATTCTGTAAATAAATTGGATGTTTTTTTGGTTTTTTTTTGTATTGTATTGTGAATAGTCTTGAGATGAAATTTGTTATGAACTATATAAGTAAACTGAACAGAAGTATTTTGCTTTATGTCTCTACAAGCTTTGCACTAGGGACTGAATTTTTACCAATTCCAAAATAACAAAATTGCTTAACCTCAGTGAGATTGGAAACATAGCATCTGTATACAGCAATTTTCATGTATCACGTTAAGCGTTTGAATCGGACCAAAGTGCAGAAAAGAGCTTGGCAGCTACATGATGAGTTAATCTTGAGGTTTTATTCCAAAACCGTCAAAAGCGTCACAAAAATCACTGCAGGTACATAACCGAGTTCAGAGCCAAAAACCTACATGAGTACTCAGTTCTCCAACGTAGCAAAACTGAACATCAACAAGGGCAGTGACGAGGAACAGTGATGGAGAAACCAGCGGGGAACAAAGAACACAGACCAACTAATATACAGGGAGAAAACAAAGGCAGGTAATCACAGAAACTAAGAACAGGTGTGACAAGCTGGCAGGGAGGCAGAGGGGACAGGTGGAACTAATAAAGAATAAAGGAAAACATAAACCTAAACACAGTTAACACAAAAACACAAACCAAGTCCCATGATGTCATATCATGACATAACCCTCCCGTTAAGGTCGGATCCCAGATGACCACTAGAAAAACACAAAGTCCAAAACACAAAAATACTCCAAACAGGGTGGGTGGAGGAGGCCTTGGAAGGTGGGCCAGAAACAAAAAACAACCCAACCAGGGTGGGCGGAGGGGGGCCTCGGAAGGAGGGCCAGAAACAAAAAAATAGAGTTCAGGCGGGCGACCAGGAGGTCGTCCCCAGCAGGCACAGAGTTCAGGCGGGCGACCAGGAGGGCGTCCCCAGCAGGCACAGAGTTGAGGCGGGCGACCAGGAGGTCGTCCCCAACAGGCACAGAGTTGAGACAGGCGACCAGGAAGTCGTCGCCAGCAGGCACAGAGTTCAGGCGGGCGACCAGGAGGTCGTCCCCAGCAGGCACAGAGTTGAGGCGGGCGACCAGGAGGTCGTCCCCAACAGGCACAGAGTTGAGACAGGCGACCAGGAAGTCGTCGCCAGCAGGCACAGAGTTGAGACGGGCGACCAGGAAGTCGTCCCCAGCAGGCACAGAGTTCAGGCGGGTGACCGGACCTGTACCACAGAGTTGTGAGCGGTCGGCGGCGAAGCCGTGGAGGTCTGCGGCGATGTAGCCAGCGAAGAGGCCGACAATCCGGAGATCTGCGGCGATGTAGCCAGCGAAGAGGCCGACGATCCGGAGGTCTGTGGCGATGTAGCCAGCAAAGAGACCGACGATCCGGAGGTCTGCGGCAATGTAGCCAGCGAAGAGGCCGACGATTCGGAGGTCTGAGGCGACAGAGATGCAGGTGTCTAGGAGGCCTGCGGCGACAGAGATGCAGGCTAACCCATGAAGCGAGTAGTCAGGCGGTCTGCGACGTGGAAGCAGGCGCCTCGGAGGTCTGCGGCGAAGCCGGAATTGCGGCAAAGACTTGGGTCTAGGCAGGACCCGCAGAGGCCTGGACCAGGTGTCCAGCTTTGGTGTGTCCGGCAACGAGTCAGGCTCTGGTGTGTCTGGCAACGAGTCAAGCTCTGGTATGTCTGGCAACGAGTCAGGCTCTGGTGTGTCTGGCAACGAGTCAGGCTCTGGTGTGTCTGGCAACGAGTCAGGCTCTGGTGCGTCAGTCTGTGTGTGTATGTCAGGCTCTGGTGCGTCAGGCTGTGTGTGTATGTCAGGCTCTGGTGCGTCAGGCTGTGTGTGTATGTCAGGCTCTGGTGCGTCAGGCTGTGTGTGTATGTCAGGCTCTGGTGCGTCAGTCTGTGTGTGTATGTCAGGCTCTGGTGCGTCAGGCTGTAAAACCAGGAGCACCCCCCAAAGAAAAAACAAAAGGTGTTCCGGACCCGGTTGTGGAGGTAGCCCGCCCACAGGCTCCTCCGGGACCAGGCGAGGAAGTAGAGGCAGCCCACTCACGGGCTCCTACCGGATCAGACGACGAGGAAGTAGAGGCAGACCACTCACGGGCTCCTCCCGGATCAGACAACGAGGAAGTAGAGGCAGCCCACTCACGGGCTCCTCCCGGATCAGACGACGAGGAAGTAGAGGCAGCCCACTCACGGGCTCCTCCCGGATCTGACGACGAGGAAGTAGAGGCTCTGTAGATCCGGTGGCGGCCGGCTGAGGCTCTGTAGACCCGGCGGCGGCCGGCTGAGGCTCCGTAGATCCGGCGGCGGCCAGCTGAGGCTCCGTAGATCTGGCGGCGGCCGGCTGAGGCTCTGTAGATCCGGCGGCGGACGGCTGTGAGCCCAGAGGCTTGGCAGCGGACGGCTGTGAGCCCAGAGGCTTGGCAGCGGACGGCTGTGAGTCCAGAGGCTTGGCAGCGGACGCCTGTGAGTCCAGAGGCTTAGCAGCGGACGGCTGTGAGTCCAGAGGCTTGGCAGCGGACGGCTGTGAGTCCAGAGGCTTGGCAGCGGACGGCTGTGAGTCCAGAGGCTTGGCAGCGGACGGCTGTGAGTCCAGAGGCTTGGCAGCGGACGGCTGTGAGTCCAGAGGCTTGGCAGCGGACGCCTGTGAGTCCAGAGGCTTGGCTGCATGCTGTGAGTCCAGAGGCTTGGCAGCGGACGCCTGTGAGTCCAGAGGCTTGGCAGCGGATGGCTGTGAGCCCAGAGGCTTGGCAGAGGACGGCTGTGAGTCCAGAGGCTTGGCTGCATGCTGTGAGTCCAGAGGCTTGGCAGCGGACGGCTGTGAGTCATAATCCTCGGAGCTCTGTGCTGCTCTAACGGCCACAAGAAGAGGGTCGAAGGGACCTCCAGCGGAGACAGGAGCTGGAGCGTCGATCCATCCCTCGGCAATGAATTTGGCCTGTAGCACAGAGTGCACTAGATTCAGATCCTCTGGATGATCCATAAGATGATGCACAAAATGACAGCAACGTCTCTCCATGCAATCCTTTTTCATCTTTTTCAGCATGGCTTGAACCCAATTCAGGGCTGGAGGCTGCACCGGCGACTGGTGACCTGCAGAGGGCGCTGGGTGACCACCCACCAACTACGGGGAAAGCAGCTGCGTGGAAGCCATGGCGGATGGACCCTCCGTAGAAGGGTTGAAGGCACCCATCCGAACCTCCCCAATGGCGACTGTTCCGCGGCGACGACATCGTCCAGGGCGGGAGCCGAAACCAGCGGGGAATTCGGCCGCAGCAGGTGCCGCTGCAGACGAGGATGGCTCCACAGGAGCCACTGCTGGCGAGGATGGCTCCACAGGAGCCACTGCTGGCGATGATGGCTCCACAGGAACCACTGCTGACGTGGATGGCTCCACAGGAGCCACTGCTGGCGAGGATGGCTCCACAGGAGCCACTGCTGGCGATGATGGCTCCACAGGAACCACTGCTGACGTGGATGGCTCCGGCGAAGCAGCTGTGAGCAGGGTGAGCTCGGCCGGGGCTGCTGCAGCTGGAGTGGAGCGCTTGCGGCGAGGGCGACGTGAAGAGGCGGGGGTGGCTGAGACTCTTGGAGGCAAATTGGAGCGGATCCGACCCGGTATGAAGGCTGGAGATACCAGCGTCGGTTGGCGTCCTCTAGCTTCCTCCATTTCCTGAAGCAGCATGGGTGAAGGTACAATTTCCACCTCTTCTCCATACATCCTCCTCAATTCCTCCTCCTGCTGTGTCGCCCACTTCTTCAGCTCTTCAGACTTATCTGCTTGGTCCTGGTACTGGCTGGTTTCTTCTATCACGTTAAGTGTTTGAATCGGACCAAAGTGCAGAAAAGAGCTTGGCAGCCACATGATAAGTTAATCTTGAGGTTTTATTCCAAAAGCGTCACAAAAATCACTGTAGGTACATAACCGAGTTCAGAGCCAAAAACCTACATGAGTACTCAGTTCTCCAACGTAGCAAAACTGAACATCAACAAGGGTAGTGACGAGGAACAGTGATGGAGAAACCAGCGGGGAACAAAGAACACAGACCAACAATATACAGGGAGAAAACAAAGGCAGGTAATCACAGAAACTAAGAACAGGTGTGACAAGCTGGCAGGGAGGCAGAGGGGACAGGTGGAACTAATAAACAATAAAGGAAAACATAAACCTAAACACAGTTAACACAAAAACACAAACCAAGTCCCAGGATGTCATATCATGACATCACGGCTGAGTCTGGTATTTGACTGGAGTGTTCTAACAAATCAAAAGACCTATATCTCAACCATACCATTGTCCTGGAACTTCTATGTCAATCTCATGCCTTACCACTTATCAGGATTGCCCCATCAGCCTTCCTAAAAACTTTAATAAGTTCCCCACAGCGTAATGCTGTCACTGCCATCTTTTGGCCCTGCGCCTGCAAGATGGCGGGGCACACGGTTGGCGCAGAAGTGGCACCGCAGGGCTGCACACGGCTCTGCCAGAACCAAACTCAAAACTCCAGTAAGAGCAGGGGAGGGGGTCTTTGTATTTACATGCATAATGACTGTTGTAACAATGGAACAATCATTGATAAACACTGGTCGCCAGACATTGAGTACATGTCTGTTACATGTGGGCATGATCAGTACTGATCGTCACAACTGTTTATATCCCACCAAATGCTGAAGTTTACCAGCATACAACACCTTTAGACAGAGAACCAGGTCCACCATAAAGACTGTCATTACATGGCCTTAAGGAGCACTCTCCGAATTACAAGACTACTTCAAGTACACTAATAGGGGCCTATTTGACCATCAGCACTTGGAAATAAACATAGTGACGGTACTGGAATATATTGACAGCACCTGGTTTAGTGCTGCTTGAGCCAATCTGAAAAGAGGAATTAAAAAAGCCAAGGTGGACCATTAGAGGAAAATAGAGTCCAACCTGGCCAGCAACAACACACAGGAGGCGTGGCAAGTCATTCAGAACATTACTAATTGCAGAGGTAATTATGTGATGACAGGTAACTTGAGTGTGCCACAAGCAGAGGAGCTCAACCTCTTCTTTGCTCGCTTTGAGACCCATTGCAACACTCATCAGCTCCAGCCCCGACCGTATGGCGTGACTTTTGTGCCACCAGGTTGAGCGCGCAGTGACACTGATTTGAGGGCACAGATCTAGCTGAAGGAACAATTATTCTAAGCGTGTGCGTATAAATCTCACACACGCTCGCTCATAGGTGCTTGGACATGTGCTCAACTCTGAAAAACTGCTCCCTCACATGGCTCATTCTACTCGCGCTTAGCTCTGTCTCTCTGCTCGGTCGAGGCTCTGTGTCTGTCATTTGTATGTAAATGAGCCACACCACCAGCCAATCACAGACTGGCCTTTTGCATCCAATCAAAGCATGCCTTGCAAATAAGAAGCGGAAGTTTCAAAACAGAAAGAGTAATGAAAGACACAAGAGAAGATAAGAATTTTCAAATTTTATAGCTTAAGAATATTTATTTCAGTATACAAATGTATGTCATTACTTACTGTAATTACTTATTGTCATTTTTATTTTAGCCTATATTTTTACAGGATCAACATTGACTTATTTTTCTTGTATTTTTGAGGGCAGTTGGCAAACAATTTTAAGGTGCACCTTCTACATTGGAATTTGGGTCAGACGCTACAATCCCATTATGTTCTTTTCAAAATACCAATTCTTTTAAAGAAACTACAAATTTTAACAATAATAATCTAATAATAATCTTAGTATCTAGTTTAACTATACTTTTAACCTCAGTTTTACCTATTTTCACATTTAAATCCACAATATTTTGTTTTGGGAGTTTTTTTGGCAGCACTTTTAGCAAAACTGTCAAATCAACTCTGACTCAACTATCTCAACTATGAGTCGAAACCCACCATCACTCCAGCTATGTCGTCTGCATCACGGGCACATGTATGCATTTTTTACATGTTTTTATAGCTTTTACAGATTTATTTTTCTCCTCAGGTAATGTATTCTTTACTGAGGGCTGCTATTATTTTCTGGCCTTAAGTTGTTAATGTAACAACAATTTGTCAAAGATCAATCATAAGATCTATGATTTGTTGGTTTTGATATCATTCGCAGCTATTAAAATTCTGTTTGTCAAGAGTTCGTCTACTTTGCTAATATCAGTTCTTTCTCTTACTACCAGGATATACTGAGACAACAACTTATGGAGGGACTTCTTGCAAGACTGCAATCAGCATTAAGTCAACAGCCTCTTAATTTAGATTATTTGGACTTTTTGACTCATCATGAGTCAATCATGTTTGCCTCTTTCTCTGAGCAAATTGGTGGAGTGTCTGATTTCTTAGAAGCCCTCCAAAATCTCCATAACCTAGTTTAGTGTGAGATATTGGCCAACTCAATGAGTTGTGTGGATTATGAAACAGAATTCAGTCCAGGCTCCTCTCGTCCAAGAATTTCACTTGATAAAGAAACACTGGAGAGACTGTTAGACACACATCTACCAGTTGCCTGCATAGCTAAATGCCTTGGAGTCTCAAGAAGGACAGTTTATCGCAGAATGCAAGAATTTAACTTGTCAGTGAGCAGATCATATAGTACAATGACTGACCAGGAGCTTGACCAGGTCATTTCGTCTATCAAACATCAAAAGCCAAATGTTGGCTATCGAATGGTTCAAGGACATTTCCTCAAAAAGTATTGTTCAGTTTAGCTCATTCTTACTTCAAACCCTAACTAAATTGCATTTAATTTCTCATTAAACTACAACATTTGTGACCGATTTTAAATGCCAACCAACTAAAAAAAAGTTCACGTTAATAGGGTATAATTTCTCAAAAAATATTTTCTGATTTTTACACTTTTGTAAAATAAATGCTTTAAAATTAAAATATACTTAAATTTCCAGAGGGTTAAATCATTTTGGGCTGAATCATATTGCACATTGTGCTCAACAGGCTTACCCTGCTGATGAGTATGGCAGAGTCCAGGTCTGCCACATCCTCTTTACTCAGAAAGCTGAAGTCCACCTCTCCACTGCAGAAGAAGTTGTAGCACCAATCTCTGAAAAAGCTGGAGCTGGGCCACCTTGATTTCCCCAACAGCTCTGTATGAACACAAATCTGTCTTACTTAACCCATTGAAGAAAAACAGATAGTGCACATGGAGGTACTATGAGGAAGCACTACATCTGACCAACCTGAAGTTTTCTTTGTCAAGGTCTGTCAGGGAAAATTTGGGATTTTTACCCTTGCTTTCAGGCCCTTCAAATAATCTTTTCTCTATACCTGAAATCATATCTTTCAACAGAAAACCAGTCATTCATTTTAAGGTTGATTATTCCATATTTAGAATGTTTAGAATTATGGATTACTTACCTGTTAAAAACTCTTTAGTGATCCTGTGTCAATACCTGGCTCTCCAATGAAGACCACCTTGAGAGCACCTGTAGGAGATGCAGTTTTTTTCCACTTCCACTGGAGGATGCCCCTGTCTGGAAGGTCTTCTCTGGCCACACACAATTTAAACTCTTTTGTCGTGTCAACTTGTTGTTCAAGGAAGCACAATACATCTTCCATGCTTAAAGAAGCAGATGAAAACAGTATAGATTTACATTCTACAATACAGGCACTGTAAACAGCCTTGTTTATCAGAGCCATTTAACAAAGGGCTACAGTGATAACTTACAATGTGGAGTTTTAAATTTCAAATTCCATTGGTTACTTTGTAACTCAGAAAATGATCAATATTTCACAAGCAGTTATTCAGATTTTGACTGCATGTAAAAACATACCTTTTTGGTGTACATTCAGGAGTTTTAGCAGAACACATACCACTGTCTTGGGCTGTAGGGGCTGTAGAGGCAAAGCTGTTGATGGAACACAGTTAAAAAATAAACATATATGTTTTTAAGGTGGGGCTGCACGGTGGCACAGTTGGTAGCACTGTTGCCTTGCAGCAAGAAGGTCCTGGGTTCAATTCCTGGCCTGGGGTCTTTCTGCATGGAGTTTGCATGTTCTCCCCGTGCATGCGTGGGTTCTCACCAGGTACTCCGGCTTCCTCCCACAGTCCAAAGACATGCCTGTTAGGTTAATTGGTCACTCTAAATTGACCTTAGGTGTATGAATGAGTGTGTGCATGGTTGTTTGTGTGTTGCCCTGCGATGGACTGGCGATCTGTCCAGGGTGTACCCTGCCTCTCGCCCATAGACTGCTGGAGATAGGCACCAGCTCCCCCGTGACCCACTATGGAATAAGCGGTAGAAAATGACTGACTGACTGTTTTTAAGGTTAGTATTATCATAAAGACCTAAACAGAAATAATATTATATTACCTCTCCCCACCCAGACTAGCATGGACTGTGATCTCCTCGTCTGGAAATTCGCTGTTGCAAATTGGACAAACCACCTAAAATTTAAAAACAGGGGTACAAGCAAAGTGGTTTTTAGGGTTTCAAATATTACCTAGTATTTTGAAGTTAAGTGATTTAAGCTTCGCCTTTTTCTCTACAGTCCATAAGTCTAGCAAATACATAAAAGTACTACATTACACTCTGCAATGTTTAAAACAAATTTATAGAAGACTTTACACTCACCTCACACCTGCTTTCATCAGAATCCCCCTTCCCTGTGCATGTGTTAATATGCACTGCAAGCATATGGAGAGGCATCACTTTACAACACTGGTAGCATGTAGTCTTTGGCATCTTTGAAAAATGCTGAGAGTCAAAAGGCAAAGGACACATGTCTAATGTCTCCTGAAGGGGTACAATGTAAAAGGGTGACTTCCCCCCCTCCTGAAACAGCTTTCAAAGCTCTGACAGAATAGCCCTCTGTTTCAGGTGCAATCACTGTGAGCTTTCATCGACCACTGCCACCTATCTTGGAAAACACCATCTTTTAAATTTGACAACTCTTCAACATACCTCTATAGCCACTGATAATAAAAATAGCATATCCAAATCCATTCCTCAAGTGCTACCACCTTGCAACTTTTAAAAACATTTGGATGAAATCCCTGAATTCCCTCATCAGCATCATTCATTTAGATATGCAGAGGCCTGGTGACAAGCCGTTAATTTGATCCAGGTGTGTCAAAGACGGGAGGCATCTGATAGTTGCAGGGTGTTGGCTCTCAACAACTAGTCTTGGGCACCCATATATCACATGTATTCTAAGTATAATAGAGTAGTACGGTATACATAATCACAAAAAGATGCAAAACAACTTTAAGATTTCAAACCTATAGCTTTGTGTAACAGCCATCCTCCATAAATGCCTTCCCGTTTTTGGAAATGTTTCAACCAGAAGCCTAGAAATCTAGATTAATGGAAATGTAAAATTAGAGAAGGACAGAAAATAGACCAATAAAAACTGTAGATCATATTTACAAAAATATATAAAACTGAAATTAATTGACAAAAATATAACTGAGAAACTACAACAGAAAATCAAGCACACACCTTGTCATCTCTTGCTGGACAGTTCGACTCTCTGGCTGTCCAGTCTCTATATCTCTGGCATTTGGTGTTACAGATTAACTACTTGCAGCCAGGGTGTTCATCAGCAATGACAACAGGTTTCTAGCAGCAGACTCAATTGAACTTCTACCATCACCCTAAAGGAATTAAACCAGATGTTATATTTTTTCTGTCAAACCAATAACCATTACAGATTAAACCAATAACACAATTGACCCGAAGTTTAAAAAACACCCACTTTGGGTCAGCTGCTATAATTCATTACATACTAATTGAAAACAACCACTTCATTTCTCCAAACATTTCATTTCCTAAGCTGGTGTAGTTTTATTTTTGTACCATTTTAGATTTTTTATTTTATTAAGTTAATCAAGTAATTCTATAGACCTGACGTTGATATTGTTATGTTTTTTTTCCCCCTAAAATATTTGTGACATATCCCTGACAGCCTACAACAGTAATGTGTAAATAGCAAGCTGGCAACTAGACCAGTTCAAACATGATTATTACAATTCTTCCTCTTTATTTTTTAAAAATGCACACAAAATGTTCTCTGTAACTGTAGGCCTACTGTTTTATGAAGTACTCTGTTGAAAATTCTTGTTGGCTTTAGTTATTCATTTTAGTTGGTTAGCCAACTACGACACAATTGCTAGGCTAATTCTTAACCCCACCAAGTGCGGTTATCTCAACATTCTGAGTGATGCTATTTTTTTAAATCAGTCAAATAAGTCATTTCACTGGCTAGTTCCTCAAACAGGAAAATTAATAAAACCGGAATAATTAAATCTTTTCTCACCTGGGAGTTTTGTGGAGGGTTAGTTTTATTTTCTGCCATTTTTTGCCGTCTTGATGTTCCCCAAACCTTTCAATGTTGATTCCCGGAGGACTCTGATTGGTCGCAAAAGAGCAAAAAGGTGTCCAATTGCTTGTTGTGATTGGCTGTTTTTCATTGAACTGAGCATAGTATTTGCAAGGCATGCTTTAATTGGATGAAAAGGGCCAGTCTGTGAGTGGCTGGTGGCGTGGCTCATTTACATACAAATGTCAGACACAGAGCCTCGGGCGAGCCGAGTGAGCCGCGCGAGCAAGCTGGGAGACAGAGCTGAGCCCGAGGAGAATGAGCCGTGCGAGGGAGCAATTTTTCAGAGTTGAGCGCATGTTTGAGCACCTATGAGCGAGTTTATACGCACACGCTTGGAATAATTGTTCCTTCAGCTAGATCTGTGCCCTCAAATCAGTGTCACTGCGCGCTCAACCTAGTGGCACAAAAATCACGCCATACACCCGCACCCCTGCACCCACCCCTGCCCCCTCCTGGTTTCAGCACCACCCCACTCACTGTGTAGGACCACGATGTAAGATGGGTGCTCCAAATCAGTGAACCCCAGAAAGGCTGCCGGCCCAGACAGAAAGAGCATGAGCCCACGCCTCACTCATCTTTAACAGGAACTTCTTTCTGGTGCAATCAGTCATCCTCCCTGTAACACCCATCACTTCACTTACCATACAAATAGATCCACAAAGGACACCATCACTCTAGCTCTCAACTATGTGTTGAGCCACTTGGAGCAGCAGCAGAGATATGCCCAGATACCTTTTGTGGATTACAGCTCAGCTTTTAATACAATCATCCAGAACATTCTCAGTGCAGAACTGGATACCCTGGACCTCCCCCCTCTCACACATGCTTTGATAAAAGGACGTTTTAACCAACCATTCCAAGACCATGAGCCTTGGCCCCCACCTCTCCTCCACTCACACACTGAGTACCTCATGGCTATGTGCTGAGACTCTTGTACTGTCTCTACACCTGTGACTGCAGTGCGGCCCATGGAAATAACCTCACAGTCAAATTCGCTGACGACACCACAGTGGTCGGACTCATCTCGAGCGGAAGTCCTGAAGCTAAAAGCCTAGTGTTCAGACAATAACCTGGCTCCGAATACCTTGGAAATCAAGGAGCTCTTCATAATGAGATGTTAATCATGGACATGAGGAGACAGAAAACTGACCCAGCCCTCCTCCTTATCAATGGTGAGTGTGTTGAGGGTCGAACACCTTCAGGTTTCTCGGTGTCCTCATCTATGCCAATCTCTCATGGATAGAAAACATCAGGGCTCTCATCAGGAAGGCTCAGCAATGTCTACACTTCCTGAGGATCCTCAAGAAGAACAACCCAGACTGCAGTCTACTGCGGACCTTCTACCACTAATCCATTGAGAGCCTGCTGAAATAATGCTTTACAGTTAGGTACAGCAGCTGCACTGATGTGGCCGAGGGAAGGCTTGAAAGGGTAATCAAGATGGCAGACATGTTCACCTCCTACTGTCTCAGCAAAGCACACAAGATCACCAAAGACAGCTCACACCCCAGCTTTGGACTGTTGTCCTCAAGGAGGCGCTGCAGGTGTATCAAATCATAAATCAGTAGGCTAAAGAACAATTTCTTTCCAAGGGCCATAACAACTGTAAACTCACACAAAGTACAGTAAGTAATGAAGGGCTTCGTTAAAATAAACATTTCAAATATTGAACAGAAAGGTAAATATGTCATTGAAAAATTATAGTGGTTTAGTTGTGGCTTAAATTCCTGAATTGGAATTTGTAAATAAAATATTTTGCAATTACAAACACATTTATTTATCCTAAATTCTAACTTTTTGTCTGTTGAGGTAAAAATAAGAAAGTTTTTTGAATAAAGCCAACAATAAAAGTCTTTTAAGAACCCACAAACCTCATATTAAAAAAATAAATATTCCCCACTCACCAAATAAAAGTTTTTGAACTTTTTGGAAAATTCACGTATAGTATTTTAAATTGCATCGTTTTCATTTGCTTGGGGACTGGAATAGAAACATAGTTTGAATTCTGAGAATATCTCTACCAGCTACCAGTGTGTTTGTTTACCCATCAAACTGTCACTGTTGCAAGTTTGATGGGCACTGATTTAGTTGGTTTGACAAATCTTGTAGTCTGTGATCCCTTAGCATGTCCTGTTGATAAGTGTGTGGTCTTTCAATCTGCTGTCTGTTAGTGTGAACTCTTATGCCCCTTTTCCACTGGCACGATTTGGCGCGACTCGGCTCGCTTCGCGAACATTTCCATTACTGTTATTTCAGTACCAGTACCCCCTTTTTTGGTACCTCCTTCTTAGCAGGGCTAAGGCCGAATCGGTACTGTATGTGACATGAACAAACGGCTGTTCACTGATTGGCCGTGAGCACGGTCAGCTGTAAAAGTCGACCAGCATAAAAAAAACAACTGGCATTTTCAAACGTGCATTCAAGCCTGTGAGAGAAACATATGATGGAGTTTGCACTGTTGTGATTATTAACCTGAGAATATTATTTAATATTTAATATTGATATTTTATCAAATAATATTTCGGTCTGTTAAGGGTTGTCCTGTGAATACCAGCCTAGTAAGGCGATGGTATTAGGACAAAATAGAAAGGTATGAGCCAAGCTCTAACATTATTGAACAGCATAAACTCATACATGGAACGATTTCACACAATTTCTTAAAATACAAGAATTTATTAACAAAAATAAGTCAACTCAAAGTCAAACATATTTCAATCAACAAACTCTTTACTATGCTAAAACAATCCAACTAAACTACCAAGCAGAATTAAAGAATAGGGAAGACTAATGGACTATGTACAATTTAAACAAGTTGATTAAAGAAGGTTGAAAACTATGATCGAAAGAGTGATGCAACATTACCATGCAATGTTTATGTTTGAGAACCAAGGATTATCTTGAAGAATCTGGAAGTTAAATTAAGTTAGTCTTGGAACCAACTTAGGCAATAATCAGCAAATGTTTAGACAATCATTCACAATGCAAGATCAGATAAATTATTTTAATAAAGTAATGTTTTAAAGAATGATCTGCTGAATAAAACCAACCTTCTGGATGACTAATTCTCAACATTGTCTCATTAACTGCCTTTATTTATTAAAGTAATATTTGAAGAAATATTATTGAGGGAATATTTTGGAAAGAGCCAAATCTTTCTGGAGAAATGGGGCTTAATGGTGTTTACTTAGTTATCAGATTTAGTAAAATAATGTTTAGGGACTATTATTCACTAGCTTGAAAACTAACAACCTTTCTGTTAAATACTCTTTAGTAGCAAGCACGTGTTCTTACTGGTTAGCGTTGAGCTAACAAAAGAAGCCATAGCTTAGCACCAGAAACAAACACATACCTTTAAAATACCTCGGTTAATATAAGGGTTAAAATGCATAAGCGCGGACAGCGCGTTACGCGCAATCTTCTGTGTTTAAAATCACCCTTGAAGTAAAGTTTGACTTAACTTTAAAAACACAAACACAGAACACAAACAGGGCACGTGTGCTGCAGATAGCCTGCTAGCACTAAGATAGCCGAGTTTCACACAAACAAAACCAAACTTCATAAGATGAAAAACCTTTACATCATTTCAATCTAAATCTTTCTATTATTTTTCTGCTCTGGCCAAACACTTAACCTTATGAACTGTGGTGAGGAATGTTGTCCAAGCGACGATGAAGTTTGAAGAAGGTATCCACAGTGAACAAGTGTTAGCTTCCAGCTAACCTCCAGCTGTGGATGAAAAACGGCTCGTTGTGTCCGCCAACCACACTGCACATTAACACGGTGGTGCGGTCTCTGCTGTCTTCCTTCCAGACTGGGAGACCGCTCCGGTCGGCTTCATAGAGACCGCTTCTCTGTAGGGAACTTCTCTGGGACAATTTGCTTCTGCAGGCCTCAGAGAAAAAGTAAGCAACTCTTACACCTTAATTTCCCCGTTCATGAATGAAAATACCGGATACACAGACACTATTTCATTTGTACTTATCTTTGCATACGATCGATGATCGTATGACATCCTTGGATCCAGTTGAAGAGTTTATGTCTGTTTGCCAGCAAAGAGACATCAGCACGCTTGTCTCCCCTATCCGGTCCCTTTCGAAGGCCGTGTGGAAGAGGGCGGATGTAGCAACAGCTGTGCTTTTATTTGGGTAGTGGCGTCCGCAGTTATCCCGTTTCCTGGCTGTGCCGGAAGAAGGTTAATGCACTTTATTTTGAAAAGTTCCAGAAGAGTTCGTACCGGAGTTAATGTTGAAATCCATGGCTGGGTCCCAACAGCACAGTTATTCGGAAAAGTCACCCCTTGGAGCAACGACGAGGTGCAAGCTATTCTGGCGAACATAGGAGACTGCAATATTCAGCGGCAGCGGAATGAATATATAGGCAACGACTATTAGAAATAAAGTGGGACCTAATTCAAATCTTTCCAAGTCTCTTAAAGGGAAAGTGAAATCTTTAATAATAATAATAATAAAACCGATGTCAAAATCCTACTCATCAAATCTGATTGTCAATGCAGTCAGTAGATTTAATCCCCAGGCAATATGCGTGTTACGTCTTGTTTTTGTAATGCGTTTTGGTCTTTTCTTCTTTGGGTGTTTTTGTTGGGTGTTTCATTTACGGTTATGTAGCACGACACATGATGCTTTGAAGCCGCGCCTCCAGGAGGTGTTCCCTTCAGCGGAGCAAAAGTGGGTCTATAGAAATGAAACACACAAAGTGCAGAGCTGTGCGAAGATGTTCTGGGCTGGCCAAGTCGAGTCAGTGGAAAAGGGGCATAATTCTTTTCAATATCTTTGAAGACTGAAAGCTGTATAGTGTGTCCCCAGCTTAAAGGGGACATATCATGCAAAATCCACTTTTTTAGCCCTTGAACACATTTTGTTGTGTACCTGGTGTCTATAGGAGTGCAGAGAAGTTGGATTTATTCCCTCCAGGTGCTGCGTAGAAATATTTATATTCTGTTTGGGCTGTATTTTTTTGAACTGTGCCATCACAGTATTTGCTGTGGAACAGCTATCATGGACTTCTGGCTGACCATTTTATTTCTTGGTGCAATTTCTTAATCCAAGCTCAAGTATGCCGACGCTGTAAGAGGATAAGTTAATTTCGGTTGCTGGGTGTATTAACCCACACAATTCATTACACCATCCCCCAGCATCAGAACCTGTTTGAAGTGCCTGGTTCGAACAGATAATTCTATCTCTGCTATCAAACTACAAAAATGGCCGAATGGCTTAAAGTGGAGCACTCTTTGACCTGGAGGGGGCAGGTTGTGAAGATCCTCAAGAGACCACACTAAAATGAGTTGCTCTCAGACGCACCTCAGAACAAGAATACAAGAGAAGCCTATGGAGCTACAATGACAAGGAGTTCAGACCAAAGCATTGCAATTCCACTTTATATCGACCACAACTGAATGATTTCAGGGTGAAAATGAATAATTTAAAAGCATGATATGTCCCCTTTAAGACAAGCAAAATGCTAGAAGGAGACGTTTTATTTTATTGAGGTCTATGCTTGCATTGCGCAGGTTTAAGCCTTACATCCATGAAAAAAGGTCTGTAATCCCTCTTGCCTCCGTACACTTTTCAGTCCCATACCATTCCAAGAAAACCAGTCCAGGACCCAGCGAGAAGAATCCTAAACATTTGGTATCTCTTCGAATACTTAATGTGTTCTCAAGCCTAAAAAAACTTAAATTTAATGCAGAAGCAGAAAAATATGAGGTGTTTTAGCACAAACACAAGAATATTCCTCCTCACAGTCTGGGTGACCATTTTCTGACCTCCATCCATCAACCTTGATCACAAAGCTGGCATGAATATTGTCTAATTTTTTTAAACAAATCCCAAAAGTGTGAAACGATGAGTAAGAAAAGCAAAGTAAAATAGGTGCTGCAAATGTTAATTTGCCCTTTAATTAATGTAATTGTGGCTATACAGAATAAATGTGCAGTATAATAACTAGTCTGAACAAAATATATTTTCATGGCTGGCAATATGCCAGAATAAAAATTCCAAAATAAACTGCATTCAGTTTTTTCCTGGAAAGATGGGGAACAGATAAACATTTGCATGTTAAAATGCATCCCGAAATAAAAATAAAAAAACATTCATGCATTCCAGCAGATTGTTGATGTTACAACCCCAGCCCCTGGAGAGTAGACATCATCTAACACTTCCTTTTTTTAGTGTCAGGACCAGCAGCTGCCAGGTGAAGATCCAGCAGCTGTGAATTTCACATGGAAGATCAATGAACACCATGAGTTTGAAGGCATGTTAGCCTGCTTCACTGATGCTTTGCTTAAATTGTATATTAAAGAATAATACAAGCTCAAAGCTCTTTAGAGACCAAACATCCTGCAGCTATTTGCTTTAAAAATCTAATAGCTGTTTTCTGTTTTCTCTTATTGCAAAATCAAAAAAGGTCATGTCTACAATGGCATTTAACAGAAGTATGAGAAAATTGCTAAAAGCTGTTACTTCTGTAGTGTATAATGTTGCAGGGCTGATTAACTTTGTAAATATTTTCAGAAATCCAGAACAACATGGATCCAATGAGTAGGTCGTTGTTGGAAAAATGTATAAAAGTTATCATTGTTTAGTTTAAACAAGGTTTACGTTTTAAGTTCTACTCTAGTTAAAGATGATCCTTGTGATTGTTTTTTAGTGTGTAAAAGGGAGTGGAGAGTTTAGGAATGTGGTCTGGAGTGGATCACTCTGGATATGACTACTTTTTTATGTTGAAATCTCTGTAAGAATTGGCTCAACCAATTCCTGCTTTTAACTTGTAAGAATGTGAGTTGTAAATAAAAGGCTGGTGCAAGGACTTCTTCCTTTGTGAGAAGGAAGTCACTGTGCTGCAGAGGACTGTCTCATCCTTGCAAGTCAGACTGATTTGGTTAATTTGTGTCTTCTTTTGCACTGATCTGTAATTATCAGCTTTCTAACTCTAACAGTCATTAATAAAGTCAAATAAAATTACTGTTTCAGATTAAATGAGGGTACAAAGCTGTACTGGGCAGTTTACCAAGCTCAGGGTGAATCATGAGGCTGTTTTAATTTACCGACACTGGCGGGTTCTCGAGCTAAAACAGCCTATTTAAAGTCATTCTCATCTCAGTCCAATTTATGCCAAATTTTGACTAGGTCACTCTATCACCCAAGTCGATAACAGTCTACAATATCTTATCTCTATCTGTATTTATTCTCTATGGTAACCAAGCATGGATGGGTCTCCACTACTTTTTATGACTGCCTTTGGTCTTAAAACAAACATTAAACATAACATCGGCCCGCCTCGCAGCAAACCCACTGCTTTGTTGTTTGGACTGGAGGAGGCAAGCTGCCAGGACCACTTCTATGTCCAGCTGGGTCCAGACACATTGCTATAAAAATGCTCAGTAACAAAAACTACTGTGGGTTTGATTCCAGCTTCCTTCTGCCACATGTTGATATGCCTCCGGGCAAAGCACTTAACCTCAAGTTGGCTACTAATCTGTGTATCAGTGTATGAATGAATGTGTGTTTGAGTGCAATTGGGTGACTGTGGATCTAGTATAAGGTGCTTGACATGACTGAAAAAGCACTAAATAAATTCAGCCCTTTTACCATTTCCTACTTGTGGGTGTACATCCTGTGTGTGTACTCACTTCTCTAAATAACCCATCCTGTTATCCGTGAAAAAGCCATAATGTAGCTGTTTTCCGGCCTAGCTTCTATTTCTAAGCACACCCCATTTCTTCCATTCTCACTCAGCCAGCAGTCAGCCATGTATCTTCTCCTCCACAACAAGCCATCTTCCATCCTCCATCCACCAAAGACCATTGTGATTAAACTAAAAACCAATAAAGCCAGCATATGGAGCCAAAAGTAAACTTTGTTTTGTTGGAGCAAGAGTGGATGCTGCTAATGTGGATGCAGCCATTCTTGAAGAGATTTGGGCTCATTTGAAATTGGGAAAATAGGAAAAGAAGATTACAAAATCAGATCAACAACTTATTGGGGACGTAGTACCAGTTAATCTTTTGGATTAGCTTTCATACTTTTTTCTAAAGGTATTTCAAGTCTGGCCCTGTTCAATGATTCGGCTCCTATGGATTGGCTCCCTTACAAGAGCCAGTGCTTATGGCTCACAAATGGCTCTTTATTTAGTATCAGCCTACTATTTTAACTTAGTTTGAAAATTATGAGTGGTTTGTGTGTTGTAGTGTTGAGTGTTTTCATAAAAGCCTCATTTGTATGCATTTATATCTTTCACAAAACATATTATTTCATGTTATTCAGACTTTTGTTGTGATTATGAATCTGAGAATATTATTTAATATTTAATATTAATATTTTAATATTTTATTAAATAATATTTCGGTCTGTTAAGGGTTGTCCTTTGAATACCAGCCCAGTAAGGCGATGGTATTAGGACAAAATAAAAAGGTGTGAGACGAGCTCTGACATTATTGAACAGCATAAACTCTGCACATATATGGAATGAATTCACACAGTTTCTTAAAATACAAGAATTTATTAACAAAAATAAGTCAACTCAAAGTCAAACATATTTCAATCAACAAACTCTTTACTATTCTAAAACAATCCAACTAAACTACCAACTCGAATTAAAGAATAACGAAAACTAATGGGATATGTACAATATAAACAGGTTGATTAAAGATGATTGGAAATCATGACCAAAAAGAGTGATGCAACATTACCATGCAATGTTTATGTTTGAGAACCAAGGATTATCTTGAAGAATCTGGAAGTTAAGTTAAGTTAGTCTTGGAACCAACTTAGGCAATAATCAGCAAACGTTTAGACCACCACTCACATTGCAAGATCAGATAAAATATTATTTTAATAAAATAATGTTTTAAATAATGATCTGCTGAATAAAACCAACCTTCTGGATGACCATTTCTCAACGGTGTCTAATTAGCTGCTTTTAGTTATTGAAATAATATTTGAAGAAATATTATTAAGGGAGTATTTTTGGAAAAGAGCCAAATCTTTCTGGTGAAATGGGGTTTAATGGTGTTTACTTAGTTATCAAATTTAGTAAATCAGAATCAGAATCAGCTTTATTGCCAAGTTTGTACATAAAAACAAGGAATTTGACTCCGGTACACTTTGCTCTTTGGTTTTGTTTTTGTATTACAGAATATACATATTTACAATGTACAATATACACATATATAATAAAATGGTGCATTTGCAACATCTGTATGCTGTTGTTTTGTACTCTATTGAATGTTCAACAGAGAAACAGCCTGGGGGAAGAAACTGCCTCTGTGGCGGCTGGTTTTAGTGAACAGTGCTCTGTAGCGGCGGCCTGAAGGTAAATGATGTTTAGGAACTATTATTCACTAGCTTGAAAACCAACAACCTTTCTGTTGAATACTCTTTAGTAGCAAGCACGTGTTCTTACCGGTTAGCAGTTAAGCTAACAAAGAAGCGGATAGCTTAGCACCAGAATCAACACATACCTTTAAAATACCAGGGTTAATAAAAGGGTTAAAATTCATAAGCACGGACGGCGTGTTATGAGCAATGTTCTGTTTAAAATCACCCTTTAAATAAAGTTTATCTTAACCTTAAAACATACAAAGAACACAAACCGGCACGTGTGCTGCAGATAGCTTGCTAGCAGTAAGATAGCCGAGTTTAAGAAAACCAAACTTCATACAATGAAAAACGTTTAGATCATTTCATCCTAAATCTGTCTCTGCCCAAAACACCTAACCTCATGTTGGATGGGTGCGGGGACTTGTTATCACTGATGTAAAAACTTTGTGTTGCAAGGCACCTGCACTCCACTTTGTTTTCTGTTCTGGTATGCCTTCCTCCCTGTGTGTGTGAGATCATCGTTATCTCCGTGAGAACCAATCTCCTTTCAGTCTCACACACACACACATATACACCCTGTCTGAACTGTCTGTTGAACTGTGTATATAAATAAAGAGATAGGGTGTAGTTGCACTGCAAAGTGGGCTACCCTTGTCACAATTAAAACTGACTCTGTATCGTTCTTACCTCTGAGTTGACTAAATAATACCTAACACCTCATGAACCATGGTGAGGAAACGTTGTCCAAGGGGCGAAGCTTGAAGAAACGTCCACAGTCAACAAGCTTTCAGCTAACCTCGGGGGTTGAAGGTGCGTTCGCTCTGTGAACAAAAGGGTTAGCTCCGCAGGTGTAGCTGGGCGGTCCTTCCTGTCCGTCTCTGCTGTCTTCCTTCCAGACTGGGAGACCGCGTCTTTGCAGGTGCTTCTCTCAAACACGGTTGCATCTGCGGGGGCTCGGAGAGACAGTCAAGCAATGCTTGTACCTTAATTACCCCTGTTCATGAATGAAAATACCGGATACACAGACAGTATTTCATTCGTACTTATCTTTGCATATGATAGATGATCGTATGGCTTCCTTGGATCCAGTTGAAGAGTTTATGTATTTTTGCTAGCAAAAGTTATCAGCGCACTGGGCCTCCCCTGACCTGTCCTTCTCGAAGGCCGTGTGGAAAGAGAGCGGATGTAGCAACAGCTGTGCTTTTATTTGGGTAGTGGCATCACAGGAAGTCCGCAGTTATCCAGTTTCCTGGCTGTGTTGGAAGAAGGTTAATGCACTTTATTTTGAAAGTTCCAGAAAGGTCCGTACCAGAGTTTAATGTTGAAATCCATGGCTGTGGGTCCCAACATTTTAATGAGCAATTGAATACAGAACCACATGATTGTTGTTGACCGTGTTGTGATGGACATTTTTTTATTTTACAAATTCTAAACTCAGCTTTGCCCCAATATCACTGAAATAAAACCAGATGGTGTTTCTTTTGCGTTTTATTCATTTCCTTCACTTTTCCTTTGCAATTAGATGTGGCTTCCCCTCTCTGTGGGAACTGCCTTCCTTCAGTTTGACCCTTGTCATTGCATGTCATTGGCAGCATGGTGTGTCCGTCAAAATAAAGTCCCACCTCCACCAGAATAGATTCTCAACAGAAAAATGCAGGATCGGCTACAGATTTGATTCTCCCTGATCAGACTCTGCTCTTGTTCTCCACAAATTGATGGCTCGTTCACAAACAACACTGTTTTTTAACGTGTCTAAAAATGCATGGCAGCTCCCTGTTTTTCTCTTTGCTTGTCAGTGATTCCAGTATTGTGTCTAAATACTATATGAATGTTCATGTTGTTAGGTGTTAAACGCTTCATGAAATCAGCAGTGCACCCGAGGACAAAGTTGCTTTCTCTTTGTCATTTCATTGTTGTATCCACAGTAAAATCTCAAATTTTCTAAATGTTCTCTACCTGTTGATGTACATAACAGATCAGCCTGGAAAGCATCATCCTGCTGTGAGGTGACACAGCAGTGATGCTCCCAGCCCCAGGGCTGAAGGGCAAATGGAATCAGCAAAGGAATTGGGCTCTGCTAGTCCCCATCTGGCAAGATGACAAAGGCGACAGTTTCAAGGGTATTTTTTTGGCAACATCCACAGCATGAGGTGACGGCTGCCTTTCGTGTCTGTCTTCTGTGTTTGCATGACTCTGGCAGCATCTCTGTGAATCCTTTAACTTTGAAATATTTAATGCATTAGGGAACGTTCACAGGCCGTCACATAGCATGTACAGATTTTCTTTTTCCAGACCTATTTGGTTGCTTAGGATGTCCATTTACTTCATAGCAGGACCAGACAATTAATTTAGTTTTAATAAAATTAAGGACCATTTTGTAATCTGCCAAAAGCAAACTTTAGCCTGTGGTAAATCAAAGCTGGTTTTCCTGCTAACAAACAGGACATGACAGAAAATCTTAGTCCTGGCTAGTCAGCACCCTCTCAGAAGGGGCCTTTTCATTGATGTTTGCACAGCATGAAATAGTTAATGACCCACAACTCTTGATGATTACCATAATGGTCAAATTGCTGCTGATTGAAATACCAGTGATGCTTGAATATTTTATTTTTTTGGAGACATCAGCATTGGAAAATGCTTCACTTTCGCAGTGCAAAATGAGCTTGTTGTATACAAAACAAATCATTATGTGTTTTAGTTACTGTTTTCGTCTATCACAAGGAAAGATAGTCTTCTGGTTTTTTGAAATATCCTCTCCAGGAGTGACAATGAAAACACTAGTCCATGCATTCGTTACTTCAAGGCTGCACTTTAATTCTTTACTATCAGGAAGTCCACAAAATGTGGATAAAAACCTTCAGCTGATCCAAAATGCTGCAGCAAGAGATATCATATTTCTCGTATTTTAGCTTCCCTTCAATGGCTCCCGGTTAAATCCAGAATAGAATTTAAATTATCCTCCTCACATATAAAGCCCTTAATGATTTGGTTCCATCATACATCAGAGATCTGATTGTTCCATATGTTCCTAACAGAGCACTTCTTTCTCAGACAGCAGGTTTACTGGTGGTTCCTAGAGTCTCTAGACGTAGAATGGGAGGCAGATCCTTAGTTATCAGGCTCCTCTCCTGTGGAACCAGCTACCAGTTTGAGTCCATGAGGCAGACACCCTGTCTACTTTTAAAGCTTGAAATTTTCCTTTTTGATAAAGCTTATAGTTAGAGTGACTTAGGTTATCCTGAGCTATCTCTGTAGTGATGCTGCTATAGGCTTAGGCTGCTGGAGGACATAATGACTACTTTCTCTCACTCTGCTACATTCTCTTACTACTCTCCAATTCTGCAATAATTGCTGTTATTTTTATTTTATTTTATTTTGTTCTCTCTCCGGTTTTCTCTTCATAGAAGTTACATCTGGCCTGGTGTTCTGTTTAGATGTGACAACTTATTGGAAGAGGGCATTGGCTGAGCTGCTGCTGCCAACAACTTAATGTTCTCCTTCTACAGATGATACACTTGTCCCTGCCCTTCAGTGTTGAACCCCGTCTCTTCCCTAGACATAGATACGGGTGGAGCTTTTTCTACAGCTAACTGTATGTGCTCTCCTTCATCCTACAAACTTGAAAACTGGCTCAGAGCTTATCTACTTACTTTTCTTCTTTCTCTACATTTGAAGCTACTACTGCCATTAGCTTTTTTTACATTCCTCTAACATAGAAAGTACTCCAGGATCAGTGCTCCTGTGTTTAGTTTTTTGTGCGTATGCTCTGTTCTTTCAAATCCCCAGTCGGTCATGGCAGATGGCTGCTCACCCTGAGCCTTTCTTCTAGTTAAATGGGTGTTAAAGGTGAGCCCAATGTATTGTACTAGATTTTATTCTGTATTTGTTGGGTTGATCCGAGCAAATTGTTGCACATTTTTGTCTGTGTACAAAAGTGATCAAATTTAAAAACTTTACACAGAATAATTTTCATAGAATTTTTAGAGACATTTCTGGACAACCCTAGTAAAGCATCAACTGAACAAACATTTTTTGAAAAATCCAACCTTTTGTTGGAGTTAATTTATTTAGTAAGTATGTTGGAGTGTAAACATTGTGATTTTGAATATGTTGTTCTGATTTTAATACGCTTTTCTGTATTTTTGATTTATAATTGTGTTTAGTGATTTGTTGATGTGGTTTGCACTTCAGGACCACCGTGGGTAAGGGATTTCTTTTTTTTTTAGGAAACTGTAGCTTTTAATAAAAGACTTGCAACAATTACTGGCACCCTGAACAATTCCTGTAAAATAAAAAATAAAGAAGAATTTTTATATATTTGTACTTTACTTTTTATGTTGATTACACAGTCCAAGAACATTAAATTAATAATCCATAAATTCCTGTGTCCATTTGTTATAAATCTAATGTGACAAACCCTCTTTTCAAAAAGGGAGAGACAAATGACAATTTAAGCAAGGTAAGATGTGTTGAATCAGTCTAGATAGTGTTTTAAAAGAAAGACCCAAATCCTGTTCTTTTGTTGAGAATCGATCAAATGTTTTGTAGTGTTTTTCAATCTAACTCAAAATAGCTGAAAATGTTTCTCTTAGGGGAGTCAAGTTTTGAGGCCTGGCCCTGTGCTTTTAACATGCTCAAAAACTCACGATTTTGATAACTCCTAATACCCCATGCCATAAGGGGATACTGACCAAATTTGAAGCCTATTGCTCCAAATCTCTAGGAGGAGTTCAACAAATTCAACATGTATGAATTGTCAAAAATGACCTTTTGAGAGCTTTCATATATGTTTAGGCCTCCAAAAAGCCAATTCATTTGACAGATGAATACTAATAAACAGAGCGATTACAATTAGGCCTTCACAGCGCTTTCACTGCTCAGGCCTAATTGTCCAAAAAGGTTATTGATTTCTAATTTGGCAGATCCTTTTTTTGTCAAGGTTGTGGGTTTGGAGGCAGGACTGGAATACAGAACATGGTGGGGAGGCCGCATGGTGAGTAGATGTAGTTTAATGAGATAGTGCTCAGCAGACTTACAGGCAGGCAGGCAGGCAGACAGACAGAGTTTAGTACAGACAGGTAATCCTACAGAACAAGTCAGGAGGCTAACAGAAAATAAACCATTAGGAAGAACTCGGGTGGATACAGGGTAGTTAGCGTGAGGAATCAGCGAGGAATAATATAAATGAACAAGCTTATACCGTCACCTTAACATGGTGGAGGGGTTTGAGTGCTCAAATGATCCTAGAGGCTATGTTGTCTGGGGCCTAAATGCCCCTGGTAGGGTCTCCCATGGCAAACAGGCTCTAGGTGATGGGTCAGACAAAGAATGGTTCAAGAACCCCTCATGAAGAACAAAATATCGAGGCACGTGACGTCGCCCGGTACGGCGGAGCCGGGGTCCCACCCTGGAGCCAGGCCTGGGGTCGGGACTCGTCGGAGAGCGCCTGGTGGCCGGGTTGCTCCTCGCGGGACCCGGCCGGGCCAAGCCCGAACGAGAGACGCGAGGCCATCCCCCAGTGGGCCCACCACCTGCAGGGGGAACCGTGAGGGACCGGTGCAAAGAGGATTGGGTGGCGGACGAAGGTGGAGACCTCAGCGGCCCGATCCCCGGATTCTTAGGCTGGCTCTAGGGACGTGGAATGTCACCTCGCTGGGGGGGAAGGAGCCTGAGCTTGTGCGAGAGGTCGAGAGATATCGACTAGAAATAGTCGGGCTTGCCTCCACTACTCTCTGTGCCTCCACGCACAGCCCTGTGGGGGGTGCTCCAGGAGTATGGAATCGGGGTCCCTTTATTAGGGGCCATCCGGTCCCTGTACGAGCGGAGCAGGAGTTTGGTCCGCATTGCCGGCACTAAGTCGGACCTGTTCCCAGTGCATGTTGGACTCCGGCAGGGCTGCCCTTTGTCGCCGGTCCTGTTCATAACTTTTATGGACAGGATTTCTAGACGCAGCCAAGGGCCGGAGGGGGTCTGGTTTGGGGACCAGTGGATTTCGTCTCTTCTCTTTGCGGATGACGTGGTCCTGCTGGCCCCCTCTAGCCAAGACCTACAGCATGCGCTGTGGCGGTTCGCAGCCGAGTGTGAAGCGGCTGGGATGAGGATCAGCTCCTCCAAGTCCGAGGCCATGGTACTCGACCGGAAAAGGGTGGCTTGTCCTCTTCAGGTTGGAGGGGAGTTCCTGCCTCAAGTGGAGGAGTTTAAGCATCTCGGGGTCTTGTTCACGAGTGAGGGAAGAATGGAGCGGGAGATCGACAGACGGATCGGTGCGGCTGCCACAGTAATGGGGGCGCTGTGCCGTTCCATTGTGGTGAAGAGAGAGCTGAGCCGAAAAGCAAAGCTCTCAATTTACTGGTCGGTCTACGTTCCTACCCTCACCTATGGCCATAAACTTTGGGTCATGACCGAAAGAACGAGATCACGGATATAAGCGGCTGAAATGAGCTTCCTCCGTAGGGTGGCCGGGCACTCCCTTAGAGATAGGGTGAGGAGCTCGGCCATCCGGGAGGAGCTCGGAGTAGAGCCGCTGCTCCTCCACATCGAGAGGAGCCAGTTGAGGTGGCTCGGGCATCTATACCGGATGCCTCCTGGACGCCTTCCTCGGGAGGTGTTCCAGGCACGTCCCACCGGGAGGAGGCCCAGGGGACGGCCCAGGACACGCTGGAGGGACTATGTCTCTCGGCTGGCCTGGGAACGCCTTGGGCTCCCCCTGGAGGAGCTGGAGGAGGTGTCTGGAGAGAGGGACGTCTGGGTGTCTCTACTGAGTTTGCTGACCCCACAATCTGGTCCCGGATGAAGCGGAAGACGATGAGTATGAGTACGAGTTTTCTTGCTTGTCATACGCTTTGATGTCAGAGAAACAAGACAAGGCTGACAAAATGTGTGAGAAGCTAACAGCAATTGCGTTTTATTTTCCTGGGGACAAATCGACCCCAAATATAAAACATGTTACTGGAGACCTGGAAAGAAACTAGACTAATGACAAACTCAGGAAAGCAGATCTAAGGAAAACTATAATCAAACATAAATTATAAGAATCTGGAGAGTAAACAACTAACAAGAGTAATCTGAGGACATTAGGAAAAACCTAAATGGTAAAAGGAAACAAACACATGAACACCAGAATCTAGAAAGTGATAACTTAACAGAAGTAACTGGTGGTCAGAAAGGAACAGAAAAACACCTAACAGAGAAAAAGTAAACTAGCAAAAAACCCAAAATTGCAGGTCCTGACATTTAAAAAATATTATTTTATTAGATTAATTTCTTACTTACCCGCCGATTTTGCATTGTGACTGATTGTTTGAAGGCATATACATTTTTATCCTTAGTTTTAAAACTAACTTGAGCTCATTTCCAAATTCTGCAAGATAAACCCTGGTTCTTAAACATAAAAAACATATTAAACTGTCATACCATTGCATCATTTTATTGGTAATGGTTTTCAACCAATTTATTGGTCCCCTTTTTTCTTTATTTGTACATAGCTTATACGTTTTCTTTATTCCTTCATTTTGTTTGGTAGTTTTATTTGAAGTATTCTAGAATTCAAGAGTTTGTTAATTGAAATATGTTTAACTTGGAGTTAAATTGTTTCTGTTAATAATTTATTATATTATGAGGTGAAGTTGCTGTGAATGTTTTAATACCACTGCTATATTTGACTGATATTCACAGGACAAGTTATTTAAATAAAAAAATAATAATTTGAGAATATTACTGCACAACACCTGACAGCCAGAGTTACTGTAGTTTTATAGATTTATTGTTCAGTGGCCTGAGGGTAAAGAACCTTAGTTTACTAGAGAGTTTAACTTTAGCAACAGCACTGTGGCTGAACTTGCTAAAGCTTGATACAAACTTCATTTCTTGCTCAAACATAAATGTTCTAAACTGCAAATCTTTTAACTTATATTCGTATAATTTGTTCCTATTTATATTACAATCTATTTAAACATATTAGCCTTACCGTTCTATGCTGAATACCTACAAGTGATGAATGAGAATAATGTTTATCTGAACCAACATCTGTAGTTAAATTGTAATCAAACTGTGAACTCTCCTATTACATTCGGGGTCAATTTGACCCCATTTAATGTTTAATGTCTCTAAATAAATATTTGACATCATTTTTTGGCTTCCTAAATAGGCTTCCTAATTTAATGGGGACATGAAAAAATATGGGTAAACATGAAATTAACATGACTATTTATTCAATGTCCTATACATATGATGTGTGCATTAGTGTTCTTTGGGGTCAATTTGACTCCAAGCTGTTTTAGCTGTATAAAACATATAAGAAACATCAATATTTCACACATCTTTGTTTTGGATGATATTGATGTCGCTATAACATAAAATCTTCTAATCTTCAAAAAAATGTAGGGCCCTAACCCTACACATAACTATAGCAGTGCGAGAACCACTGATAGTTCACATGACATGGAGAATTTCTGCTTTCTACTCAACTGAAAATGACTTCTAAGAAAAGATTTTCTGTAAAAGAGGTGTTCAACTTTTTGACTACGAAGGAGACATAGAGGGGATCGTATCTGAGATAGAGGATAATATTAAGGAGGAGCCTGGTAATGAAACATTCTCTGTGTCGACCCTCCTGTATTCTCTAGACTTCCAGCAAACACTCCACACTTCCAAAACTGGAAAGTGTTTGTGGTCTGTTTCTCCCACATCCACAACAGGGTAGCCTTAGTACTGCTAACATCATCAGAATGGTTTAAGACCTTTGATGTGCTGTCAGGCATGCCCAAGACATAAAATCGTGATCTGAGCTATTCATAACACCATCAATTGAAAAGGAGGTAACAAATTTAGAGGGTAGGCGCCTGTAGGAGTATACAAGTCAAAAGGCAAAGCAACAGCAAGTGTTTGGACTGCTGACACTGGAAGGGCAATATTTCCAGCAACCATGTCTTGAAATATATTCCATGTTTTCTTGCTCCTTGAACCGCCACCTTAACGTGGTGGAGGGGTTCGAGTGCCTGAATGATCCTAGAGGCTATGTTGTCTGAGGCTTAAATGCCCCTGGTAGGGTCTCCCATGGCAAACAGGCTCTAGGTGATGGATCAGACAAAGAGGGGTTCAAGACATCTTTGTGAGGACCACAAAATTGAGGCATGTGACATTGCCCAGTGTGGCGGAGCCAAGGTCCCACCCTGAAGCTAGGCCTGGGGTCGGGACTTGTTGGAGAGTGCCTGATGGCTGGGTTGCTCCTTGTGGGACCCGGCCGGGCCAAGCCTGAGCGAGAGACATGAGGCCATCCCCCAGTGAGCCCACCATCTGCAGGGGGAACCATGAGGGAGCGGTGCAAAGGGGATTGGGCAGTGTACGAAGGTGAATACCCTGGGGGGCCCGATCTCTGGATGCTTAGGCTGACTCTAGGGAATGTCACCTCGCTGGGGGGGAAGGAGCCTGAGCTTGTGCAGGAGGTCAAGAGATATCGACTTGAAAAAGTCAGGCTCACCTCCACGCACAGCATGGGCTCTGGAACCCCTATCCTCAAGAGGGGCTGGACTCTCTTCTACTCTGGAGTGGCCCACGGGGAGAGGTGGCGGGCTGGGGTGGGTTTGCTTGTTGCTGTCCCTGTGGGTACTGGATAGTGCCCCTCCCGGGTACTCCATTATTCTGCTGGGGGACATCAACGGCCACATGGGAAACAACAGTGACACCTGGAGAGGCGTGATTGGGAGGAATGGCCTCCCCGATCTGAATCCGAGTGGTGTTTCATTATTGGACTTCTGTGCTAGTCACGGATTGTCCATAATAAACACCATGTTCAAGCATAAGAGTGTTCATCAGTGCACTTGGCACCAGGACATCCTAGGCAGGAGGTCAATGATCGACTTTGTTGTCGTGTCGTCCTTCAGCCGCATGTTTTGGACACTCGGGTGAAGAGGGGGGCTGAGCTGTCCACTGATCAACACCTGGTAGTGAGTTGGATCTGCTGGAAAAGGAGAAAGCCAGACAGACTTGGGAGGCCCAAGGCAAAAACTCAGGCCTGGGAGGATTTTGATGAGGCTATGGAGAAGGACTACTGGTTGGCCTCGAAGTTATTCTGGCAAACCGCCCGGCGCCTCAGGAGGGGGAAGCGGTGCTTCGCTAACACTGTTTACATTGTGGGTGGGAAGCTGCTGACCTCTACTGGGGACATTATCGGGTGGTGGAAGGAGTACTTTGGGGATCTCCTCAATCCTCCCATCACACATTCCCTGGTGGAAGCAGAGGCTGGGGACTTGGGGTTGGACTCTTTCACTACCCGGGCTGAAGTCACTGAGGTGGTTAAAAAGCTCCATGGCGGCAAGGCTTCGGGGGTGGATGAGAGCCGCCCTGAGTACCTAAAGTATCTGGATGTTGTGGGGCTGTCATGGTTGACACGCCTCTTCAACACTGCGTGGCGGTCAGGGACAATGCCTCTGGACTGGCAGACTTGGGTGCTGGTTCCCCTTCATAAGAAGGGTGATCGGGGGGTGTGTTCCAACTATAGGGGGATCACACTCCTCAGCTTCCCTGGTAAGGCCTACTCCAGGGTATTGGAGAGGAGAGTCCGGCTGATAGTCGAACCTCAGCTTCAGGAGGAGCAGTGTGGTTTTTGACTGGGCCATAGAACACTGGACCAGCTCTACACCCTCTGCGGGGTACTTGAGGGTTCATGGGAGTTTGCCCAACTGGTCCACATGTGTTTTGTGGACCTGGAGAAGGCATTTGACTGTGTCTTTCGTGGTGTCCTGTGGGGGGGGTGCTCCAGGATTATGGAGTTGGGGACACTTTATTAGGGGCCATCCGGTCTCTGTACAAGTGGAACAGGAGTTTGGTCCGCAATGCCGACACAAAGTTGGACCTGTTCCCAGTGCATGTTGGACTCCGGCAGGGCTGCCCTTTGTCACTGGTCCTATTCATAACTTTTATGGACAGGATTTCTAGGCGCAGTCAAGGGCCGGAGGGGGCATGGTTTGGGTACCAGTGGATTTTGTCTTTTCTTTTGCAGATGTCATGGTCCTGGTGGCCCCCTCTAGCCAAGAGCTACAGCATGCGCTGAGGTGGTTTGCAGCTGAGTGTGAAGTGGCTGGGATGAAGATCAGCTCCTCCAAGTCCGATGCCATGGTTCTCGACCGGAAAAGGGTTGCTTGTCCTCTTCAGGTTGGAGGGGAGTTTCTGCCTCAAGTGGAGCAGTTCAAGTATCTTGGGGTCTTGTTCATGAGTGAGGGTAGAATAGAGCGGGAGATTGACAGACAGAGCAGTCTGGCTGCCGCAGTAATGGGGACGTTGTGTCGGTTAGTTATGGAGAAGAGAGAGCTGAGCTGAAAAGCGAAGCTCTTGATTTTCCCGGATACAAGCGGCTGAAATGAGCTTCCTCCGTTGGGTGGCCGGGCACTCCCTTAGAGATAAGGTGAGGAGCTCGGCCATCCAGGAAGAGCTCGGAGTAGAGCCACTGCTCCTCCACATCGAGAGGAGCCAGCTGTGATGGCTCTGGCATCTATACCGGATGCCTCCTGAAGGCCTTCCTTGGGAGGTGTTCCAGGCTCGTCCCACCGGGAGGAGGCCCAGGGGATGACCCAGGACACGGTCCTCCCCCCGAGGAGCTGCATGAGGTGTCTGAGGAGAGGGACGTCTGGGTGTCTCTACTGAGTTTGCTGACCCCACAATCTGGTCCCGGATGAAGCGGAAGACGATGAGTATGAGTACGAGTTTTCTTGCTTGTCATACGCTTTGATGTCAGAGAAACAAGACAAGGCTGACAAAATGTGTGAGAAGCCAACAGCAATTGCGTTTTATTTTCCTGGGGACAAATCGACCCCAAATATAAAACATGTTACTGTTTTTGATAACAGAAATTGCTTTTAATTCCAAAACTTATATATAACAAAATAAGTTATAAAATACAGCCAAAACATAACAAAAATATAACTCTTACCGATTTTAGTTAAATCAGTGAGATATTATGATGATCTGCATATTCCTCCATAGTAGCATAACCGGTATTCTAGATGCATAAGGCAGGTAGGTGATGGTGTGGGGGGTGGCCTTCAAGGCCAACAAACAAACATGAAGTACCTGACACAAACATTTAGTGACAAATTTTAATTTTGATCATTTTTTTTTTATTTAAATTGCTGGGTGAAATTGACCCCAAAGATAAAAGATGTTAGTAAATTTGAAGGTTAAGCTGTATTTGTTACCAAAATAAAGTCACTAATAAAAGAATGTACCTATAAATAAAAATCTCATTTAAACTAATAGGGTAAGACCAAATCTAAATAACTTTTATTACCTTCCAAAGTTCACCAAAGTAAATTTTTACAGTGTATAGAGAAACAACCTTCCATCTCAGAAAAATCATGTCTAGATGATATCTGCTACTACAGAACTCAACATGTCCAAGCAAGGAATGAGTTTGCATAAAAATGTCATTTTTGGAACAGTGATCCTTCAAAATAGGCCAGTGTGGAGAAGATGTGCTGGGTAGTGTGTTTCATAGTGTGGTATAGTCACTAAGTTCAATTGTGTGTGTGTGTGTGTGTGTGTGTGTGTGTGTGTGTGTAGTGGGAGGAGGGGGTGTGTCAGTGCTCATGATACCTCAGATGGCAATGGTTTGTTCTGCTCTTTAGCAGTATCTGGTGATCACCATCATCAGGCCCATTGGCAGAAATCAGCTGGTCAGAGAATTTATATCTTAGTTGAGTAGCTTAAAAAACAGAGTCCTCTGATGTTAAAGAACAACAACATCAGAGTGGACTGTGTGAATTATTTACAGGAGTTTTGCCAGTGGAAGCCAAGTGACCTACTTGTCAGAGGCTACAAACATACACTGTTGCCCAGCTGAATGCAGTTTATAGTTGGGCAAACAAAATCTCCCAATGTGAAAGAAAAATGTTGTAAATCAAATAAAACACATCAGTTAACCCATAAATTGCAGCTGAAATCACTTTAAGTTAAACTTTTTTTTGGAGCTTTTTTAATTTTTTCTGTATGCGCAATATAATTAGTGTTTTATGTCAAAAGATCCCTTTCAACTCCACAATCAAGATGTTCCTGTTTCTAGAACAGACACCATCTCCTAAACAGCAATTTTATACAAACATAAAAGAGTAAGCATGCATGCATATCAGTTGTAAAGGTGTAAATGTTATGTGGCAATAATATTATACCAGGAAGACAAATGGAATGCTTTCTATAACTTTAATATTGATTCTGTGATCTCTGTTATCCTCTGATGATGGAGGACTTAGCTCCTGTTTTATGGCCTGCATTAACATCTTTCATAGCATTTGCCTCAGGAAGACCAGTCCCTATGCAATTAGCATGTCAGTGGCACTGCAGGGTTCTTGATGCTTCTGCTGCAGCTCATGCACCGACAGAATGACAGAGTGAGCCAGAAGGAGCAGACCAGGCATTGCATTATTCAACAGGATGATCGCAAAGGCTGGCAGGGGGGTTGCTGTGAGCGTGGCTCTGTCTGGCTGATGGAATTCTGCAGCAGCAATCAACACATCAATTCAGCTCGGCTGCAGCAGTATAAGCATGGAAAAGTAGGTGAAGCAGCATCCAGAGGGTGGTGCGGTGCTGGTGGCACTTTTAGCACTTCATCCTCATTGACTGTGGTGATGTATTTATATTGGAAAACCTCTGTCAGGCTGACTGGTTAAGATCCTGGTGATACTATGGATAATCAGGAAGTATGTGAGCTTCATGTATGAGCAGTGGGCATGAACACTGTTAGGCAGGAAGATGTTCTCAGGAGATAAAGATGTATTTGACAGCTTGCTTCATATAAGTTCAGAAAAAAGGTCACTTTGTCTAAACTATCAAACATTCTTGGTATCTAGCAGTAAAATTAGTTTTTTTTGCATCTGGAGCAAACCGTTTTAGTATAAAATGTGACTATTGCAGTTTACATTCATGGATTTTTGTTCCTTGACCTAATTCCATTTATGGGTGTGTAAAACCTTGCAAGGTCACATCAGAAATAATGTTGCTGGCTGACTTGGTAAATTTTGCACTATGGATTTTACTGTGGGCTATGCCAATAATTCCTACCAAAAAGTCCCAAATTCTGAGAGAAGAAATCATGTTTGATGTTCTTCTCATATAGAATACCAGAAAAAGCTAGAAAGTAAAGACTGCCAAGCTTTTAATTCATGAAAGTCTGGAAGAAAACAAAACCCAGCCGGAACAACTAACTAAAGTCTTTGTTTAGTGATATTGGTTTATTTCATTTAATTCAGTGCTCCATAACTTTTGTAGATTGTTTTCCTTTTTGACATTTCCACGTTGGGCTGCACGGTGGCGCAGTTGGTATCACAGCAAGAAGGTCCTAGTTTCAATTCCCGGCCTGGGGTCTTTCTGCATGGAGTTTGCATGTTCTCCCGTGCATGCGTGGGTTCTCACCGGGTACTCCGGCTTCCTCCCACAGTCTTTGGTGTGGGAGGAACATGCCTGTTAGGTTAATTGGTCACTTTAAATTGCCCTTAGTTGTATGAATAAGTGTGTGCATGGTTGTTTGTGTGTTGCCCTGCGATGGACTGGCGACCTCTCCAGGGTGTACCCCGCCTCTCGCCCATAGACTGCTGGAGATAGGCACCAGCTCCCCGGCGACCCACTATGAAATAAGCAGTAGAAAATGACTGACTGACTGACATTTCCATGTTTGGTTTAAGAATGCAGAGTTTATCTATCTAAATGAAGATCATGTATTGATCTATTGCAGATTTATGTTCCCAAAACCTAATTCATCTGGAATGAAGGTGCTTGCTGTTGTCCAGGGGTGGGGTTGTTGCCTTCTTGGGCACTGGAGATATACATAGGGCATGGGCCCCTGCAAATAGGTCAACAACTGCATCTCAAGCTTTCAGTTAAGTTTAAATGGTTCTACATTTTAGTGTTTTAGAGTACAAGTAAGGGTAAATGATATTTTTATTCTATTTAATGGATCCTGATTCATCCGAGTTGCTGGACAGTTTTTTTTTTCAAAGCTACTGCAAAGTTTGAACACCTCACCTAAACCATGGATATCTTTATCATTTATATCTCAATGACGACCTGAGTCGGCGACACAAAATATCAGTAAACACGCATATCGCTCCAAGTGAGGATCTCTGTTGAGACATCAGTTTACAGAACCGGCAAAGCAGTAAATTATTGTTCTAATTTATACTGTGCGGGCAAAACATACCAACAGAGCCCTGCATCAGAAACAAAGAATTTTGCTTTCAAAGTGCTAGTTATTAATGAATAAACAGTGTTTTGCTGCAATCAGGTCTCTATCAGACGGTTCTCAGTCTGAGGGAGAACTGAAATGTGGCTGAGTTGGTCACAGAACAGACAGGCTGAGAGATCACAGCAGACAAGGCATGCTCTGCTTTCGCTCTGAACGCCAGTGTAAGGTAACTCTCATAGGATACTTTGATCTCTAAGGATTACATTACATCAAATGCCTAATTTACCAAAATATATGATATTCCACATTTTATATGTCAAATTCCATTATTCTCCTGACGTTTTCTGCACCATGACCTGAGTCCAGATTGACAAGCTGTGCGGCTCGGAGCCCAAACAGAGTATATACTTTGAAAAAAAGCTAGTTTAGATCATCTACAAGATTTCCGAGTTTGTTCTGTTTAGAAATTATTTGACCTTTATTTGATTGTTTGTTCATATTTTTTTAGAAGCACATTCTGTTGGTATGTGCGTGAAATATGATATATGAATAAAGCTTGATTATTTTTGTGTTCCAAATAGCGCAGGTCTTTTGGCTCTTCTAATCTCTATGTGGTTAGGGTTGTTTTCCATTACAACTGAGTACCACCTTAATGTGGGCGGGGTTGTAATAGCAAGGTGGCCCGAAAAGTGACATGACATGTTTGTTATTGTTCCCGGTTTTTGCAAATGTGTAGTGGTTGTAGAACTATAGGTTTTTTGGCTTCCTGTGCAACAAAATGCCTCCAGCTCTGGAGTGACAATATATGACTTTTACTGACTGTATCCCCCTAAGGAAGAGAGGGGCAATTGCACTGTGGAAGCTAGCTACTGGCTCAGAGTACAGGAGTTTCTGAAGTCAGCATCACAACTGTGTGCAGGAGTTTTGTGCTGCTGCAGATGTCAAAATATTCTGTTTTTTTTTCCCACCCTTGAGCCCAAACATGTATCATTGTATTGCACTGTAAATTTTCACAATAATTGTTTGTCTTTTAAAAATGTCTCTACTTTTGTTTTATACATTACAAAGACCAAATACTAAAAGAAAAAACTAAGAATAATTCAACAGTTGGATAAATCTCTTTAGATTAAATGTGATCAGTGATTAGTGTCAGTGCTGAAACTGCAAATGTTGCAAGAGCAGAAGCATGGGAGCTTTGAGTGTTCAAATTAAGAAAGGTGGAAGAATCTCCCTCTCATGTAGGAAGGTATTCTGGAACGAAAAAGTACACACAACTTAAATACATGCACAACAGGAAATTCCAACATATGGGATAGCGTATAGGGATAGTGAGCAAAAAATCCAAACAGAGCAGAAAGTTAGCATTGATGCTAACTGGCTATCTTATTGTCTTCATGCAGGAGACAATGACGTTACTTTCAGAATATCGTTTGTTCAAAGCAAGCTCACCACTGATGGGAGTTAAATAAAAGACATTTAAAGTCACAAAACACTGCGTGGGTATGAGTGTTTTTATGTGTACGCATGAGTGTGGGAATGTGTGATTGTGACTGTGTGTGCCTGTTTTTTGTGTCAGGTTGGGTCTTTGGCTGCCTCCTCTCCTGGATCAGTATAGGCCCCCCATCAAATGTGGGGCCTATTCCCTCCCGCCACACTACCTGCAGGTGGTTGGAGTCTCTGCCGCCGGTGTAATTGTGGTTCTCCGTATCCGGGGCTGGGTGCTTTGGTGTGTGCTGGCTCACTCCTGGTGGCTGCTTGCCAGGGCCTGGAGGACCCCTGGGCTCTCTCGGGCCTCTGCTTGGGGATTGATATGTCCCAGGGTCTCGGGTCTCTGGGTTCATGGCTGTATCTGCTCGGGCATAGACGGCTGCCGGAGGGGCCTGTGGGCTCATTGCTGCAGCTCCCTAGGGCTTCTGCACTGTCGCTGCTGGGTGGTTCCCCTGGGACTCTCCCCTGCTCTTCTCTGGGTGGGTTGCGATAGTCCCGACGGTGGTTCCCCTGCGGTTCCTGTGCTCTGGGGGGCCTTTGGATGTCTGTGGCTTGGATCTCCTCTATATCTGTCCCTGGTCCGGGGGGAAGGTCTGTGGCTCTTCACACTCACTATTGCATATTTTTATGGCGAAACCTTGTATACACAAGCGCGTTCACACTCAGACCCACAGATTCAGGTGTTAACAGATACACAAATGTTCTATACTGAGCCGCATTTACCACTAAATACATCTTGCATTAATATGTACCGTGCACTTTTCGGTAAAAAAGCTGGTAATATTAATGTTTCTGCAGGTGTAGAAGCAAGCAGGGTAATCTCGTCAGCCTTCTTTCTTTCCTCCATTCTTTCCTCCTTCTCTCCCCTTTTCCTTTTTGCCCCACCTCTCTCTCTTTCATGCTTTTTTTTTCTTTTCGTTTCTGTCTCCGTGTCCATAACAACTGAAATAATCCCAAAGCAGTTTCTAATAAAGTTTCTTTTTACAAATATGAAGCCAAGCTTTAAAGCATTAGCTGTAATGCTCCACTTGTGAAAGTAAATCTGTTGGGCTTCTTCTTGGCACTCAGACAACACTTATGAGCGCGACTCTGCCGAACAGGACACGGTTAAAATAATAAAATAAAGTCACAAAACACTCACCATCATTTACGAGAAAAATTTTTTTTTACCTTAATTTACATGTTCATGTTTTGTAAGTGTGTTTAGTTTTTCACAAATTTTACTTGTCCCCTTTCACTGTTGTTTAATAGATTATGGTGGAATATGTATTGTGTGTCTTTGTACACCTCAGGTTAGACATGGTAAAGGTAAATCAATTTTACATTAAACCCATAGAATTCATAGAGGGAGCATGCTATTTTTACCATTTCAGCATGATCAGCCTTTGCTCTAAATGCAGTGTAATGCCTCAATTAAAAGTGAGCAAACTATGTCTGCACAGGTAGTAGAAATTTTGCTTGCCAGTTCAGTTTGAAGTGACTTCTGTTGATTAGATTGATGCACAAACTGTGGCTTGCTCCTATTTTGAGAACACAAAATACTGGTCTTTCCATTCCGTTAAATGTACCGCTTAGCTGGTGAATTACAGATAACTGATAATCAACACCACTGGCTCTTTAAAACTCTATGCTCATTTACTATACGCTGCTCCTGACATACTGTTTTTGTAATTATTCAGAAGGAAAAATTCTGCCCTTGCTTGTTGAGGGACCTGACCACAAAATAGGAAAATCTTATTGGCGTTATGTGTAACGATATTCCACTAGGCCTAGTTGAGTAAATCTGGTACAATATAACCTTGAGTAAAAATACCATGGTTTCTCTGTCACAGTAATCACACACAAAAAATGTAAACAAAAATTAACTTTAATTTATAACAGCATGCCAGCTGTAATTTTGAAGCAATGCTTCAAAATTTCAAAAAGAATGATACACCTATCATCAGTGCGGTCCTAATCACATTAAAAATCTCTGTGGTATCAACAGAGGGTTTGAACATATTACAAAATAGAAGAAATATTTAGCTTTTTGCTAAATTGACTAAAAATAGCAGGGTTACATTACCAGGAATATTTTCACTACAAATTGAAACAAAGTGCTTGAAGTTCAACAGCTCACTTTGATAGTCGCCAACTTGGCAGCAACGTAAGGAAGACAGAGAGACAGCAACACATTATGGAAAGACGGGCAGTGAAAGTAGGCCAAGAGTGCAGAGTCAAGGCTGTTAAAGAATTTGATTATCTCCCAGTCAGGCTGGAGTGAAGCTTAGTTGGTGACTTTCCATTCATAATTCCTGCTGATTCATAGAAAGCAGGAAGCAGAGAAGAAATAATGTAAATGATGCCATGCTTGCAGCACCACTCATACAGTACAGAGATAATGATATACAGTATATATATTTGGGAGTTTTATAGTTTTCTAACATCATAAAAAAGCATCTAGACTGGCCTGTCTCCAAATGCTTTACATCCATCTTTAGCACAAGACACTTTCAAGTCAAGCCTAAGGCACCCTTGAGACATCTCAGTATGAACTATGTAAGGCAGCATATTAAGAATCGAGTTGGAAAGTAGGTGTGAAGTCAAGGTTGCTATCAGCAGCACTTTAATTAACCAACAAAGTTGCCTTCACAATGCCAGCTAAATTGTGTAGGCACACATCAATTGGGGATGTGAATGGCCCAAGTACTTGACTTGCAATAGGTCGAGGTGGCATAAAGAGAATCTGACCTTTCCACCTACATCACAGAACCATCTTTTGAGTAAGAATATTACTAAATCAAGACTGTTTTTTCTCATGGTATATGATTTTCTCCTTAAGTATGGATGTTCATTAACAACTTTATTTCACCTGGTTCAAAGCCAAAGTATTGTGTAAAAACCACATGAAAGCTCACACTTATTCAATGTAAGTTTCTGTGTTATTGTTTTAAAGTTGTAGTGAATCTCAAGGTTCTGTCTTTAAAAATCCCACAAAGCTTAAAAAATCTGTAGGTTCTTCCCTGCTTACAGATCCTTTATATTGTTAGGCTTCAATAGGACTTGAAGATCCAAACTTCTGTGGGAATATTTGAGTGTTGTGTAACAAGTTAAGTTCGCTGATCAATGAAGAAAATTTTACAGTTTTAACAAAAAAAAAAAAACAGGGCTATAATTTGTGCCAAACCTAACGATTTCTATGGTTGAATGGTTTTTGAATAATAATCTGGAAATTTTTCTTTTTTTCAAAAAGGCAAAAAAAAAAAAACAATAAATAATGCAAACTGTTTTAAAAATACCTGTAAAAATAAACAATAAACTGACTGCATTAGCAATCATAGCAACACTTTTCAGTTCTTGACCACCTAAAGCACTTTTTTTCCGAGTCCTGATCATTCACACATGCGTTCATGCAGCACTTGTGGTTCTTTGTTTTTATGAGGGCATTTAAAGTTATCGGTTCTACCAAAGCTTTCTAAAGAAACAAGTACATGTATCTGTGCAGTGTCATCACAATGTATAGTCTGTTGGCTGAGTAGGCATGTGCGCGTGGAGCCAGCAGAAAAAAACACAAATGCCCATGTGCAGTGGACTGAACAATGTAAAGCAAAGCCTGAAGCTACAAAACATTTCTGGCTCATTTGCCAGCGAGCAGGTTTTGCGTGGGGCCTTCGTTTGAGTTCTGTATCCAGGTCTGGTTTGTGCTCTGCAGAGGTTGTGTGGGCACAGTGGGTAGGGAAGATGAAGAGAAGGTTTTTTATTGATGATTCTCCTCGTTTTTTTAATATAAGAATAGATAAGCATCAGTATGATAATGAATCAAGATGTTCTGCGAATCTTTATTCAAAAGGAGGAAAAGAGAGGGCATTTTGCTTCTTGACTGTAATCAATAGCTGCCCTGACATTAATGAGCTACAGGCTCATACAAAAGCACACATACTGCACATAGCACCAAAGTTTCAGCAAAGCACACACATAAAAAACCCAGATTGCAACACGCCATGTCTGTTTGTACTTCTGAACATTCTAGGGCAGAGAGGGAGCACAGCCAAAAGCTGCACTTGCTGTACAGTCATACTTAAAGCATCTTGCTAAAGCTTTAATACCCCTGAAACATTTCTTATTTTTTTATGATGAAACACAAAGACTATGATTATTTTATCAGGATGTATGTTCAAAGTAGTGTATAAAGGTGAAGTGAAAGGAAGGTACATGTGTGGTGTTATACATGTGTGGTGTGAATAAGCATTGAGCCCTCCTTGGTCAATACTTTGTAGAACCACCTTTCACTGCAATTACAGCTGCAAACCTGTTGGGGTACGTCTTTATTAGCCTTACACATGTAGAAGAGATTTTGTCCATTCTTCAACACATATTCCCAATTTAGTTTAGGTCTAGACTTTGAGTGGTCCACTTTAAGACACATTCAGGCTTTGATCTGAACAAAGTTGTTTTTCTGCTGAAGGCGAACCTTCGCCCCATTCTCAAGTCTTTTGTGCCCCCTAGCAGGTTTTCTTCCAGGATAGCTTTATCCTCCTATCAACTCTGACCAGCTTCCATGAACAGCTCTATGATGTGCTCTTTGAGATGCTCAAAGCTTGGGATATTGTTTTATAACCTAGCCCTGCTTTAAAATTCAGCTTTATCCCTGACCTGTCTGCTGTGTTCCTTGGTCTTTGTGATGCCGTTTTTTCACTAATGTTCTTAAACATCTGAGGTCTTCACAGAGCTGCTGGATTAATTTACACAAAGGTGGAGTCTATTTACTAATTAGGTGACTTCTGAAGCTGGTTGCACTGGATTGAAATTAGGAGTATCAGAGAAAAGGGGGCTGAAATAAAATTCCCCCCCACCCCACTTTTCAGATTTTTATTTGTAAGAAAAATTGAAAGCGGTGTAAAACTTAAATGAATATAATTGCATAGTGGCCTTCTCACTATGCCATGCCTTCATTCCTAAATTAAGCCTTGGCATAATGATGGGGCCAATATGCAATTATATTCAACAGCAGAGCTCAGTCATCCATGTTCTGTTCCTCTCAGCAGCTGCAACCAGCCTCACATTCAGTGTGTGTTTTTGAAAAAAGTCCAAACCGAGCTGTTGGCGGTGAAAAATTCGCGCATATTAGCAGCATCATGTAGCTTCTTTGATCTAATTTTGCGAACAACATGAAGTAGTATCCAAATCCCGGCTTTGTTTACATGCAGTTTCATGTTTGCAATTCAAATGATTCCTTATGCACTCTGAAATGATTTAATGGCTCTTTTGTGTCTGCCTCAGAAGACATGAATGGCAGGACTGAAATATTCCCAAAGACAGCCAGCCAGAAGCAAGTTTTCTGTAGAAGCACATCAGAAAATCATGAGCTTCATTAGAAATATCAGTGCCAGCAGCTGTGAAGTGTTGGTTGGTCGTGACAGTTACTGATTTTAACTAATAAAACAGAAGACATTCAAAACTCTGATTATGGTGAGCAAACCTAAAGGATGTACTGTTTACTGAAACAGAACCTTTATACTTCTCTGTCCAAATTTCTTTTAAGTAAATCCATTTTCTGGAGCCCGCTCTTACACACAGTGCTCTTAAGACATCGTTTCATTGCAGTGACCCATTCAGTTTATGTGCAAGGTTTAATAATGTAAAATAGTGCTCTTTAAGCCAAGCCTTGATATTATTTTAATAACCACTGTTTCTTTTTCTGGGGCTGCACGGTGGCGCAGTTGGTAGCACTGTTGCCTTGCAGCAAGAAGGTCCTGGGTTCAATTCCCAACCAGGGGTCTTTCTGCATGGAGTTTGCATGTTCTCCCTGCGCATGCGTGGGTTCTCACCGGGTACTCCGGCTTCCTCCCACAGTCCAAAGACATGCCTGTTAGGTTAATTGGTCACTCTAAATTGCCCTTAGGTGTATGAATGAGTGTGTGCATGGTTGTTTGTGTGTTGCCCTGCGATGGACTGGCGACTTGTCCAGGGTGTACCCTGCCTTTTGCCCATAGACTGCTGGAGATAGGCACCAGCTCCCCCGCGACCCACTATGGAATAAGCGGTAGAGACTGACTGACTGTTTCTATTTTTAACACATTTTGTTTCTTCAACTTAATCATCTCCTGCCAAAGCATTGGTACAAAAAAGACAGTTTAGAAAGCCCAAAATGTAATCTCTTAAGAAAATGTTGGGGAAAAACATTGTCTCACCAGCCCTTTAAACCAGAACTTAGAAACTCAGGACAAGTGATTTAAATGTGTCTACTCTCCCTACCTCATAACTCCTAAGATGGACTGTTCAAGCGGCAGCTTCAATACATTTTCTAATGCCATATTGTCACAAAGGTATAAAATAAAATGGAAAAATGCAACACAGACAAAAAGAACAAATGTTATATATACACATGAACAGTGGGGAGAACAAGTATTTGATACACTGCTGATTTTGCAGGTTTCCCACATGCAAAGCATTCAGAAGTCTTTAATTTTTATCATAGCTACTCTTCAACTGTGAGTGACAGAATCTAAAACAAAAACCCAGGAAATCACTGTGATTTGTAAGTATGTAATTTATGCATTACTATTATCCATTTTATTGCATAATATAATTAATTGTTGCATCAGAAAAAAAAAAAAAAACTTAATATTTGGTACAGAAACCTTTGTTTGCCATTCCAGATATCAGACGTTTCCTGTAGTTTTTGACAAGGTTTCCACACACTGCAGCTGGGATTTTGGACCACTCCTCTATACAGATCTTCTCCAGATCCTTCAGGTTTTGGGGCTGTCACTGGGCAATACGGACGTTCAGCTCCCGCCAAAGATTTTCGATTGGGTTCAGGTCTGGAGACTGGCTAGGCCACTCCAGGACCTTATGATGCTTCTTCCTGAGCCACTCCTTAGTTGCCCTCGCTGTGTGCTTTGGGTCGTTGTCCTGCTGTAGGACCCAGCCACAACCCATCTTCAATGCCCTTACTGAGAGGGAGGTTGTTGGCCAAGATCTCCCGATACAAGGCCCAATCCATCCACCACTCTATATGGTGCAGTTGTCCTGTCCCTTTTGCAGAAAAACATCCCCAAAGAATGATGTTTCCACCTCCATGCTTCAAGCTCCAAACACGGCGAGTGGAGTTTAGACCGACCGAAAAGCTCTATTTTTTTCTCATCACACCACATGACCTTCTCCCATTCCTCCTCTGGATCATCCAGATGGTCGTTGGCAAACTTCAGACGGGCCTGGACATGTGCTGGCTTGAGCAGGGGGACATTGCGTGCGCAGCAGGATTTTAATCCATGGCAGCATAATGTGTTACTAATGGTCTTCTTTGAGACTGTGGTCTCAGCTCTCTTCTTGTCATTGACTAGGTTCTGCCACGTAGTTCTGGGCTGATCCCTCACCTTCCTTATGATCATTGATGCCCCGTGATGTCAGATCTTGAATGGAGCCCCAGACCGAGGGACATTCACCGTCATCTTGAACTTCTTCTATTTTCTTATAATAATAATAACAGTTGTTATCTTCTCACCAAGCTGCTTGGCTATTTTCCTGTAGCCCATCCCAGCCTTGTGCAGGTCTACTATTTTATCCCCGATGTCCGCACACAGCTCTCTGCTCTTGGCTGTTGTGGAGAGGTTGGAGTTTGTTAGACTGACTGTGTGTGTGGACAGGTGTCTTTTATACAGATAACGAGTTCAAACGGGTGCAGTTAATACATGTAATGAGTGGAGAACAGGAGGGCTTCTTAAAGAAGAACTAACAGGCCTGTGAGAGCCGGGATTCTTACTGGTTGTTAGGTGATTAAATACTTATGCAAAAAAATGCAAACTAATCATATATGAATATACATATATACATATATGCATATACATATGTATATATATGTATACATATATGCATATATATATATATATATACTGTAGAATATAAACTATCTATGTGTGTAACCTGTGTGCAGATATAGGGGAGTCAAGCTTAGGGAGTGAAGCATAGAAAATGCAAGGTCATAAATTGGTGAATGACAAGGGAGAAAGGGCAGAGAGAGGGCAAGGTTGTAAGTAGATGGAGGATGAAAGAAGCAGAAAGAGGATGAGTTTGCCAGAAGAAAATAACCAGAAGCACTCCTTATTTGGATATTATGAACAGTTGTATTGTTGCTGGGAGGCGTCCGCAGACAGAATGATTGTGTATGTTGTTGAGAATTAAAATCATGTAATTTCATGTTATTAGTTTAGTTGGCATGTGAGAACATTGAACTGAGATTTAACATGAGTGAGCCTTGGGGAGAGATCACAGCAGGGGTCAGGGTGGCACAAGGGTTAAACAGGGGTTAGGTTCTCGGCAGCTGCAAGCCGTAAAAGCTGGCTGTAGGGACAATAAAGCAATAAATCTCAACTTTTGGCCGTGGTATAGATGCCACAAGGGAGCTTGGCTGTTTTACAACACCTGATGGAAAAAGGGAAGGCACAATCAGTAAGCTATGAAGTCCACAGTATAAAGATGTACTGAAAACTTGTAATGACAGAGACATCTGGGTAAAGACAGCCATGCTTTGCTGAAAATCCATCTCTCTCTGTAAGGGCCCTTACATAAATTATCTCTTCTTGTTGTAATTTTCCTTCATTGTGTTATTTTGTATATTCATTTTGCATTAGAAATCAATGGACTCTGAATATATGGAATGAACCTTAAATATATGGAATGAAAGTCTGAATATATGGAATGAACCTTGAATATATGGAATGAAAGTCATTAAGGAATTATGGGTAATGTGGTCTGTGGTCCTAAACAGAGAAGGGAAGGGCAGAAACTTCACGTTTTTATACTATCATGACGTTGTCGCTAAATTAAATATTTTCCAGATGTGTTAAGCAAGAAAATAGACCTTAATATGTTATCTGACCAGTCAGTTTATCAATATTGAGCATAATTTGAAATTTAGGCTGGGGTTTTCGAAACAGCAGAGCTCGGTTCACAGATCGCCTTGGTTGCTGAACTAAATGAACAGTTTGAGTGGGGTTTCCCCTCTCACGTATCGTATGTTGGATAAGCACGCTGTCATTTCCCGTTACCCGTTACTCGTTAGTGGCGGTTAAATTTCAGTTTTGTGGCGAATAACAGCAACAACCAGAATGTAGTATATATGGTTTTTCTCCTTAAATTTTTGATATTTTCAATTAATTTTCACATTTTGTAATCTCTCAACTAAAATATATTTTTTGTATGTCCCCAAAATAATTTTGGGTCAAATTCATAGAAACCGTATGTATGTATGTTGTATACCGTGGTGATCAAACACTTTAACCGTTCCTTGTACATAACAGAAAAAAAAATCTCTAAGTTTGACTTCCTGTAAACCCACCTTGTGTGAACTCTTAATTGTTTTTGATTTTTTTTTTTTCAAGAGGATAGACCACATTTCCAAATTTGAATCTCTCATCTTTTTACCTTGTAAACATTTGTAGACAAAAGCAACATAATCAAATTCAGTCTCTACAATCAGATAAGTGAGTTTGCAGAAGACTCGTTCTGGATAAAATCAATTGACAAACCTTTGATCTTAAGTGGTTAACATAATCCATCCATCCAAACCGTTTATCTTTTTGGGGTCGCGAGGGTCTACTGGTGCCTATCTCCAGCAGTCATCGGGCGAGAGGCAGGGTACACCCTGGACAGGTCGCCAGTCCACCGCAGGGCAATACAGAGACAGACAGGACAAACAAACAACCATGCACACACACACACTCACACCTAAGGAGAATTTAGAGAGACAAATTAACCTAACGGTCATATGTTTGGACTGTGGGAGGAAGCCGGAGTACCCGGAAAGCACCCACGCATGCACGGGGAGAACATACAAACTCCATGTAGAAAGACCCCAGGCTGAAATCGAACCCAGGACCTTCTTGCTGCAAGGGCTAACATAATACAAAGCAAAAATGGAATGCCAACCAAATCCTGCACACTGCACTTGGCACTACTAAACACTTATGAACACACTAATTTTTCTTTTATTACCATCTGGTAAGCTCATTTCACATATATAGCACAAATGTAGAAACATGTTTTTAGTGAAAACTTTATTGGAATTACAGATACAGTCAGCAAGTACAGGGAATTGATATCTTGGATGTCAAAACATCAGCAAATAATTAAATGAAGAACATGAGGAAGAAGGGGAGTAGACAATGTCAAGACATGAGGGTGAAGATGGCAAAAATGTTGGGAGGATAATGTGACACAAATGAAATATATAAACTGCGTAAAAGTATTAAAAAATTAGGAAGAAAATCATACATTTTATAATTTGGTACTTGCAGTTATTCACCTTATATTAAAAATGCGTACTATCTCACTTTCAGCGGCCACAAACAGAAAACAGGTAGCAAGAAATGACAGCGTGCCTATCCGAGATAAGGCAGGGATGAGAGGTGAGTTCCCATTCCAACTCCGCTTAGTTTAGCTTAGCTTAACTTCGCAGGCTGACCGGCTTGTGAACTAAGCTGTGCCGCTCCCAAAACATATTTCAAAGGTTGCCCATTGTTGATGAACCGACTGGTCACATAAAGATTTTAGTTATACTTCTATGCTTAAAACATGTCGAACGTTTCTGCGACAAATTCGGAAAAGTATGAAAATGCTAACTGTCCACGCTCGCCTCCTATGTTTACGACTATTGGTGGTGCAATGCATTGTGGGATATGATGCTGGCCCAAGTCCGCAGAAGGATGGATCCTCACTAAAATGGATGAAATAAGAATATCTATGGGTTCTTTTAGAGTACTTCAATTGATGCGTACTTAGGGTTGGAACAGTGCTTGAGCCACTGCCGATGAAGTGTCAAAAGCACGCAAAAACACTCCTACAGACAACTATGCATGTTTTGAACCACATTACCCATAAGTCCTCGAGGGCAGTCCGACTTTCATTCCGTATATTCAGACTTTCATTCCATATATACAGACTGTTGAATATAAATATTAATAATTTCCTGAACGGCATGCCATAACATATATACTTTATATATATATATATATACAGGTCCTTCTCAACATATTAGCATATTGTGATAAAGTTCATTATTTTCCATAATGTCATGATGAAAATTTAACATTTATATATTTTAGATTCATTGCACACTAACTGAAATATTTCAGGTCTTTTATTGTCTTAATACAGATGATTTTGGCATACAGCTCTTGAAAACCCAAAATTCCTATCTCACAAAATTAGCATATTTCATCAGACCAATAAAAGAAAAGTGTTTTTAATACAAAAAACGTCAACCTTCAAATAATCATGTACAGTTATGCACTCAATACTTGGTCGGGAATCCTTTGGCAGAAATTACTGCTTCAATGCGGCGTGGCATGGAGGCAATCAGCCTGTGGCACTGCTGAGGTCTTATGGAGGCCCAGGATGCTTCGATAGTGGCCTTTAGCTCATCCAGAGTGTTGGGTCTTGAGTCTCTCAACGTTCTCTTCACAATATCCCACAGATTCTCTATGGGGTTCAGGTCAGGAGAGTTGGCAGGCCAATTGAGCACAGTGATACCATGGTCAGTAAACCATTTACCAGTGGTTTTGGCACTGTGAGCAGGTGCCAGGTCGTGCTGAAAAATGAAATCTTCATCTCCATAAAGCTTTTCAGCAGATGGAAGCATGAAGTGCTCCAAAATCTCCTGATAGCTAGCTGCATTGACCCTGCCCTTGATAAAACACAGTGGACCAACACCAGCAGCTGACACGGCACCCCAGACCATCACTGACTGTGGGTACTTGACACTGGACTTCTGGCATTTTGGCATTTCCTTCTCCCCAGTCTTCCTCCAGACTCTGGCACCTTGATTTCTGAATGACATGCAGAATTTGCTTCCATCCGAAAAAAGTACTTTGGACCACTGAGCAACAGTCCAGTGCTGCTTCTCTGTAGCCCAGGTCTGGGGAATGCGGCACCTGTAGCCCATTTCCTGCACACACCTGTGCACGGTGGCTCTGGATGTTTCTACTCCACACTCAGTCCACTGCTTCCGCAGGTCCCCCAAGGTCTGGAATCGGCCCTTCTCCACAATCTTCCTCAGGGTCCGGTCACCTCTTCTCGTTGTGCAGCGTTTTCTGCCACACTTTTTCCTTCCCACAGACTTCCCACTGAGGTGCCTTGATACAGCACTCTGGGAACAGCCTATTCGTACAGAAATTTCTTTCTGTGTCTTACCCTCTTGCTTGAGGGTGTCAATAGTGGCCTTCTGGACAGCAGTCAGGTCGGCAGTCTTACCCATGATTGAGGTTTTGAGTGATGAACCAGGCTGGGAGTTTTAAAGGCCCCAGGAATCTTTTGCAGGTGTTTAGAGTTAACTCGTTGATTCAGATGATTAGGTTCATAGCTCGTTTAGAGACCCTTTTAATGATATGCTAATTTTGTGAGGTAGGAATTTTGGGTTTTCATGAGCTGTATGCCAAAATCATCCGTATTAAGACAATAAAAGACCTGAAATATTTCAGTTAGTGTGCAATGAATCTAAAATATATGAATGTTAAATTTTCATCATGACATTATGGAAAATAATGAACTTTATCACAATATGCTAATATTTTGAGAAGGACCTGTATATATATATATATATATATATATATATATATATATATATATATATATATATATATATACACATATATATACACATGTCCACTTTTTTTAAAGGGTGTTAAAAAAAAAAAAAAGTATTCACTTTATTGGTCCCCACAGAAGGAGCACTTCACATTTAACCTGGAATTGTGAAAGCAATTATTTCTTGTTGCATCTAAATGTATTTACAATTTATGTAAAAAATAAAACTAAATTAAATCAATTGACCAGTTACTATTACTATAACACAGAAACACTGCAAAACAGTCAAGCTGCAGTAATTCATCCGTGATTATATTTATAATAATTTTGAAGGAAATCGTCATTTATACTTTCATACTAGATTGAAACAAAGCAAGAGACTGGCAAATAAACATTTTAAATCTATTTGCTTTTTGTATCCCTTTTTCTGTTATTACACCGGTAATGATTTTGTGTGAATGCATCTGATTTAAGCACATTTGAATGTTCAAAATCTATTTTTGCATCAGACATAGTTATCTGTTATGGTCATCTGTGCATGTCACCACATAGAGATTTAAAACTATCCTGATACCTGCAACTCTGAGTAAACATGTATAAATATTATATTCTGATTCCATACTGCCAAATTTGTGTATTTAAAGATAAAGGGATAAGATGTAAGCTGTTTTGATACCAGAATAAGATGAACAGTTATTCCACAGAAACACAGCTATTGCTGCCAGAGTTACTACCTCCATTGGACTGATGAGTCCTGTGTTTGTGGCGGTGCCACAGCTGACGCTTACAGACTAATCATGCCAGGGGGAAAATCTACCTTTTTCAGTATGCAAATGCTCTTGATGCGACACATGAGAACTCTGCTCAGCATAGCAATTACACTGATCTTCAGCTGATGGCTTTCCGGTGTAAGGACATTTTATGGGGAAGGAAAAAAAATAAAATTCAGATAATGTCTAACATTTAAGCAAGTGATTTAATTAATGCCACAATGCTATTAGTGAGTAAAATAAATGTGCTGTGTACCTTTCAAAAAGTATTTTTTTGGAATTTCTTTGAACATGTATTTCACATACAGGGGTTGGACAATGAAACTGAAACACCTGTAATTTTAGTGTGGGAGGTTTCAAGGCTAAATTGGACCAGCCTGGTAGCCAGTCTTCATTGATTGCACATTGCACCAGTAAGAGCAGAGTGTGAAGGTTCAATTAGCAGGGTAAGAGCACAGTTTTGCTCAAAATATTGAAATGCACACAACATTATGGGTGACGTACCAGAGTTCAAAAGAGGACAAATTGTTGGTGCACGTCTTGCTGGCGCATCTGTGACCAAGACAGCAAGTCTTTGTGATGTGTCAAGAGCCATGGTATCCAGGGTAATGTCTGCATACCACCAAGAAGGATGAACCACATCCAACAGGATTAACTGTGGATGCAAGAGGAAGCTATCTGAAAGGGATGTTCAGGTGCTAATCCGGATTGTATCCAAAAAACATAAAACCACAGCTGCCCAAATCACGGCAAAATTAAATGTGCACCTCAACTCTCCTGTTTCCACCAGAACTGTCCGTCGGGAGCTCCACAGGGTCAATATACACGGCCGGGCTGCTATAGCCAAACCTTTGGTCACTCATGCCAATGCCAAACGTTGGTTTCAATGGTGCAAGGAGTGCAAATCTTGGACTGCGGACAATGTGAAACATGTATTGTTCTCTGACGAGTCCACTTTTACTGTTTTCCCCACATCCGAGAGAGTTACGGTGTGGAGAAGCCCCAAAGAAGCGTACCACCCAGACTGTTGCATGCCCAAAGTGAAGCATGGGGGTGGATCAGTGATGGTTTGGGCTGCCATATCATGGCATTCCCTTGGCCCAATACTTGTGCTAGATGGGCGCGTCACTGCCAAGGACTATTGAACCATTCTTGAGAATCATGTGCATCCAATGGTTCAAATATTGTATCCTGAAGGCGGTGCACCAATACACACAGCAAGACTGGTGAAAGATTGGTTTGATGAACATGAAAGTGAAGTTGAACATCTCCCATGGCCTGCACAGTCACCAGATCTAAATATTATTGAGCCACTTTGGGGTGTTTTGGAGGAGCGAGTCAGGAAACGTTTTCTTCCACCAGTATCACGTAGTGACCTGGCCACTATCCTGCAAGAAGAATGGCTTAAAATCCCTCTGACCACTGTGCAGGACTTGTATATACCATTCCAATGACGAACTGACGCTGTATTGGCCACAAAAGGAGGCCCTACACCATACTAATAAATTATTGTGGTCTAAAACCAGGTGTTTCAGTTTCATTGTCCAACCCCTGTACATGTTCTTCTTTAGTCTTTACACAAACCAAATAAATTGCTTACCAGAATGTGAAAAAGTATTTCCCCCCTTACAAATGTGTTCTGTTTTCTCTTTGTCATATCTAGATGTTTCAGATTAGTAAAACCAAAAGGCAGTTTTTTACATTTCGTTGTTTTTGTTAAGGTAAACAAGCTTACCAAACCAACCGGACATTTTGTGAATAATTCTCTCCTAAACCTAATGGTGTCATAATGGGGTTTTCTTAGACTCTGAAGAGACAACCACGAGGACCAAAACAGCGTTTTAACAGTTCAACATACACAGTTTTAAGGTCAGACTGGAACCAGGACTGGAGCAGCGAACAAGATCGGGATCTTTCTGAAGGAGGAAACAGAGGCTGATAAAAACTCTGGGTGAAAGTGGGGAAAATGTAAATAAGTTCTTTTGAGGCAGACTTAAAGGGGTCGAGTTCTTGGTAAGGTCGGGGGAGTAAAAAGTCCCTTTTTCCACAGTGGCTTGGGGCTGACAGGCTGTGCACAGTTTTTGGAAGGTGAATTATTTTGTTTCTTCGCTTATGTTTCTTCTCTTCGGGGAAACTCCACAGTGGTTGGAGAGTTAACGTTGGAGGGTGGACAGGCAGGTTGATGGTTAGGTTTTGGTGGCTCCTGGGAAGCTGGGTTTGGAGTTGGTAGCAGAGAAGAGGCTGAGGGCTGGGGCATCAAGGCTGGAGTTTCCAGATTCCACTGAACATGACACGAGTGAAACTGGTGACCAGAGACATTCCACAGCTTCCTTCAGTAGAAGGTCGAGCTGCATGGCAGGGGAGAAAAACAAAATCATCAGAGAAATCTGCTTAGAACCAGGACTGCAGAGAAGCAGAGGTCTAGCTGTTACCACACCAAGTGAGAAAACGAGCTAACGCCTCCTTCTGGATTTCCACTCCATATTAAGCCCAGCTGATTGCTCTCAGATGAGCTTCACCTGTGCAGCACCACCTGCCAGTTACACTCTGCACAGAAAAAACACAGCACAAAACACAGCCTGCATGCAGCCTGCACACAAACCACCGTGGATATGACAAATGGTGGCAACAACTGTCATCAAGCATTTGTGATAAATCTTTAACATTGCCATGGTGGAATTTGGCCACATCAGAGGATTCTCAATTTTGAAACAGTCTGTTAAAGGTCAGGCTAATGCATTTTAATCACAGTTAAGACCAGACCTTTACTAGGCCTCTCCAAAAGCTCCTTTTAGCATTTTCTGAGCCATTCAGATGTAAAATTATTGGTGTGATGACCCAAGTGAGTTTAAGGTCATTCATCTGGATTTGCTGCTAGAGAGCAGCAGTAAATTGTCCAGTTTTTGAATAGCAAAAAAGCCCAAGACCACTAAGCTATCATCACTATGTTTGAATGAATGCATGACGCCGGAGGTGTGGGGATGACATGGGGATGAAGGTGAGAGTGGCACTGCGTGGTGCTACCCCCATGCCTGCAACGTTTATTATCCCACACATCAGGGGCCTCATGTACGAAGCGTACTTATGCACAAAAAACTTGTAGCAAAGTGTTTTACGCACAACTTGGCATGTACAAAAATGAACATTGTGTGAAAGTGTAAGTAAATCGACGCAAATTTCTGACTTGCCGTGAAAATGTGCGGAAGCCATTCTAACTTTTTCAATCGACAATAATAAACTACAGAGAACTAAACCTCCACTAAATACACTAAAACATAACTCCATTCAGTTTTATTTAATTAATGGAGCATCAAACTTGATGTTTTTTCATGAGTTTGATCTTTTATGGTTTAAACCTGAGCTATGAAACTGACTTGCATTTAGCTTCATAAAATACATGTGAATCATCTAAGGGGCACTTTCATTCTCACTGAAAAAGAAAACGGTGTTGGATTAGCAGACTAATTCCTAACAACTCAGGTTCCTAAGGTGAACAAGCTGGAGACAAACACATGTCCATAAACAGCTGTGTAAAGTTGGGTGTTACTGTGGAAAGACAGGGGTCTCTGCAGACTAAACGTGGGCGTTTCTCAACCGAAGTGGTGGTTTCTCAACCCGTAGGTGTTCCGTGATCACGAATAGTGATCGGTTGGCTTTATGTCCTCTGTTTTTCACCGAGCTATATATACAGAGCTAACCTGTATGAAGTTGTACGGAGAAGCGCAGAATGAAGGTAACGCAATTATCAGTCATTAAGTTAATTTTCGAAATTATATTTTTAATGTTGTCAGTTTGTATTATGAAGTACATGTACAAATTTGTTGGTAAAAAAAAAGTACAGGTCAAAAGTACAGTTTTAAAATTTAAGTGAAGAAAGGTGATCTATGGTATTTATGTTTCAAACGTGATTGTAGCGATACTGAAGCAGTGAGGTCAAAGAGTGAAAAAAATAAAATAAAAAGACTAGTTATGCTAGTTTCAAAGTTATTTATACTTAAAAGATTAGCACATTGGAGAGACATGGACCATAAATGTCTTAATGTATTGTGTTGAGGTATATTACTTGCATGTCACCAAAGCAAAAATACACCTATGTGCAGGGGTGAAAGTAGTTTTAAATTCTTGCCGGTACTTAGGGTCAGAGCTAGAGAGGGGGCTGGGGAGGCACTGAGGGTATATATGCATGCATGTGTATATACACTGTAGGCTTTCTGTATAAGGCAGAAATTAGAATCACTTGACAATGTAGAATATATACATACATTTATTTATATATATATATTATATCAATTGTTAAAGAACTGCCATGTATGAAACAATGATAAACCATTTTCTGATGCATACATTTTCATCTTCAGTTTTTGTCTTTTGTTTTGAACAAGAAGTTATTGTTCTCTGCATTGTGGTCAAGCTTTGATTTCATTTAAATAAAAAATTTGACTGTTCGGTTGTTTTTGCGGTTTTTAATTAAAAGTCTGTAGATGGTAAGTGATTTATTGTTCGTCCTTTCCTAATGCAAGCGACGTGTTTTTATGTCTGCGCACCACCCGTGTAAAATCTCCCAGTCCATTAAATCGAACACACCGATCATCTTGGCAACCGCTCTGTGTTGGAGATAAGCATGCATGCGCTCTCGTGTAGTGAATGTGAAATCTCTGGTCGTAAGCGGTGTTTTCGAGCTGTACTGTGTTGTAATTCAGCAAAATAACATGAAACACAGCTAGTTACTCTCCCTTTGCTTTTAACTGGAGTATTTAGCAGCGAGCAGACAGACATTAAACGTAGCGGTGCTCGTTTTAAAGGCTGGCCGTTCACAAAAACCTCGAGCTCTGAGGGGAGAGAAGCAATGCAAGAGCACTGAGGCTCCAGCATAGCAGAACAGTTCAGAAAAATGTTGGAATGAGGGTAAAAAAGCTATATTTATAAATAGATTAAGTCGTGTTTTAGACTGCTTATTGGTAGCTGATCTGATGATCTTTGTGTGCTCATGAATTTTTGCAGCCATAACTGGTTCTGGATGATGGCTTCATAGCAGACGTTCTTCCCTCTTCCCGGTACTGTGTACCGGCACAGAATCTTTTAGTGGTATGCAGTACCGTACCGGCTCACTTTCACCCCTGCCTCTGTGTAGAAAGTTGTGTAGCATATTGTAGTTTAGCTACATGACTTTGACTGATATGTTGCATTTTGCGGATGGATTAATACTGAATATATATTTCTTGTATTAACTAAACATAGTTTTGTAAAGGGAAAAGGCCTTGTCCTTATGCAAGTGCTACTTTGTAAAATGTTGTTTGGTGATTTTAATAATTTGTTTTTGCATTTGAAGGTGTCGTTGACTGGCAGAAATTCTCTAAAGAATTTCAGGCTGAGTACCGGAAGCCTATCTCATATCAAACTGCAAAAGTTGTGGAACCACATTTAAAGATTGTGGTGCAGGTTACTGGGGCAATGGGAAATGAGGACAGCTGAGAAGCATTTATTCGGAACCCAGTACTCCAGGGTACTGCAGCCACTTCTGCGCCATGGATGCAGGGTTAGTTTCCCAGATTCCTACTGTAATTTCCTCCATCACATGAAGATAACCCCTAATGATCCTATGTTGTTGTTGAGTTTTTTATAATAGACGCTATGAAGACTTTTTAAGATATGTGGGACAGAATGTCTTCAAAAGTTCAATATTTAAGAAGTACACCACCACCAAGTGATGCCAGCACATTTTTTTGATGTAAAATAAAGAACATCTTTAACCTCATGTTGTCTCTTATTGCTGCCTTTGATGTAGGCTGTCAGTGAGTCGAAATGTAATGATTTCTAGACATTGCGTATAATATACTACAGTTTTTCAGTGTAGAGCAAATAGCTTTATCACTACATTTATTTTTGGCACATTAAGAGGCAGTTCTGCATGGTCATTATTACTGTTAGAAGATATATCTGAAAGATAATCTGCCTTTACCCTGACATAAAGCTAAGTACAGTATGAAGTGCATGTGTGTGAAAAAGATTTTTTATCAATGCACAAAACAGATTCACAATGAGTTTTTTTACATAGTTTATGCACAGTTATCAAAATTTACAAGCGGTTCATTGGAATACATTTTTCTGCAGTAAATAGTTTTATGTTAATGAAAGAATAATAGGACTGACTGCAAAAAACAAATTGTGTGAGCAACCAATGAAAACAAAACAGCATGATTTACAGCTTTTAGAGAAAATGCAGGTTGTTTGTAAATATATATATATATTTATATTTGACAACTACATACCAATCTAGAAATGTAGACTGATTCACATCCTGTTTGCATTAGATCGTAGACTACTGTTAAAATCAGAGTTGTGTGAGTAGTTAGGTGGGGAGGTTTTTCATTCATATTCATGCTGATGGTGCGGTTCCTGAGCTGAGACATCGTCATATGGACAAGTGAGACAACCCTGGATCTTCTGGCAAGTGACACCAGCTCTTTGTTCAAATGAAGCTTTCCAAGAAAGAACTGATATGTTGTTGACCATAAGAAGATTCACTTCTGTTATAGGTTTGTAGGATGTATCTGCCACAGGTTGGCTTGAATCTGTGAAGGGTGCAATAAAAGATCATGGCATATAAATCCAAGTGTGCTGCCTGATCTCAGTCAAAGGTCATAAGTCTTCCATAAGATAATGACCCAGAATAAAAACTTAAAACTAAACTTACTCTCATGTTTTAGCTGAAACATGGAATGGGAAGATGTGACCTGTCAAACCTGAGAAAGCTTGAGCAGTTTACTAATGAGATGTGAGCCAAAATACCTGCTCCAGCTGCTTAAATCTCATGTTTTCAGCAAGATGCTGCATATCTTCTGTTGTGGAGAGTGTGATCTCGTCTGCCATCATCTGCTGGGGAGGCAGCATCAGAGCCAGGGACTTAAAAAAGCTCAACAAGCTAATAAAGAAGGCTGACTCTGTTCTAGGGACTCCTCTACAACCTCTGGAGATCATTGTGCAAAGAAGGATTCTTCATAAAATGAAGAACATTATGGAGAACCCTGAGCATCCTCTTCATGAGACTGTCCTACAACAACAAAGTGTCTTCAGTCAGGCTTCTTCAGATCTGCTGTAAGACGGAGCGCTACAGGAGATCCTTCCTGCCCAAAGCCATCAGCATCTACAACGGCTCAACAACATTTAATTACCCTTTAGGATTAATAAAGTATTTTTGAATTTTAATTGAATTTGAATTGAAAATGACAGTAATCACTTATCAGAGGTGACTGCTTCAAAAGGTCGAACAAGAAAATATGAAGTCATGGGTTAAAGTCAATTATTAATATTTTTTAAATGATACATTTTTATGTCTTTATTATGATTTGTTTCAAACTAATTTTGTGAGTTCACATTATTTTCATACCCAAGATGGATATTCTTTTAGAAAATAATAACAGGGTATCAATCAGGGTACAAAATGTACTTTTAGCCCTCACAATATCTCTGAAAAATCTATACTGTTGATTATTAAAAGATCAACTTACAACAATAAACAAATAAATAAAAGTCCGATGCCAGGGAATAAACTACTGAAATTAGGAAAAAAACAGAATAAGTCTGTAGAGAGACCTTTTTGTTTATTTTCTTATTTTATTTTATTCAAACAGATTCGATGTAAAAAAGGGAGTTATCGAAGATTATAATTTGAAAATAAACTCCAGTGGCAAACGTCACTTAAAAAAAATAACCTTCTGTTATTGTCCAATCATATGTTGCAGTTGAGTTACGCCCACAAAGGCTCGTCCACTCATATGTTGCAGTTGAGTTACACCCATAGTCATATGCTCATCAAATCATGATTTGTGCTTGATTTCATTTGTACTTGCCACGTGCAACTACACTACAATTTGGAATGTATGAAGGCTACGTGTGCGGTGACATGTCTACACCCAGTTTCGTACATCTGAATTTTTCCGTGCCCCGCAAGTCTCAGAAATTATCCATGCCACAAATGTTTAGTATAAAAGCTCTGCACTCTTTTGTACATGAGGCCCTTTGATCCTATTGTGTGGTGTTGGATATGTTAAGGAGGAGGGGATGTGTGCTAAGGTACAAACACTTGTTCCACCCACGCCCACACCAGTGCAATGATAAACAAGACCAAGGACCCTCCAGAGATTCCCAAAGATGCCAGGGGGGAGTACCCACAGAGAGGCTGTCTCCCCAACATTAGTATTTAAATAGAAAATGACAGAAACGTTCTCAAAATCGGTTTTGAGTAAGAACTTCAGTGGGAGATTATTCATCCAAATTTCTCACAATCATCTCAAAAGGAGTTTCCATGTCAAATTCTACTACACTATAAAATTGCCTTACTCTGTACTCTACACTGTCCCGGCCATGGTGACCTGTGCTGTATGTCTTCCCCCTCTCTTTACCGCATTTTCTCTGCCTACAGTCAAAAACAATAACAAAATAAAGGCCATTAGTGCTGCAAAACAAGTCTTTAAAAAATAAATAATTTATAAAATACAAATAAAATAGCCAGGGTAATACCACTACACAAAAATGGGAACAAACATCTTTTCACTAACTACAGACCTGTCTCAACAATTTTCAAAGATTTTAGAAAAACTGTTTAACAATAGATTTTTTTTTATTTAACAATTTATTCTTAGAAAAAGAAAACTGATTAATAAAAGACAGTATGGTTTTAGACAAGGGTCTCCAACAACTCAAGCCACTTTAGAAATACAAGAAATAACTGCGATTGATAACAAGAAAACCGCTATTGGAGTATTTATGGACATCAACAAGGCATTGAGACAATCATGTCAAATTAATAAAATGGAACTGTATGGGATTAGAGGGATTGTCTTGAACTGGGTTTACATTTATTTGACAGTCAGACAGCACTATGTGAAGTTGGGAGATGTTTGTTCTGAATGCTTGGACATTGGTTGGGGGTTCCTCAACGGTCAGTGCTTGGGCCAAAATTCTCATAATGTTTGTAAACAATTCATGTGAAATATCTGAACTAATGTAAATTGTACTATTTGCTGATGACAAACATTTTCTGTGCTGAGATGATGTTGAACAATTGTTAAATGATACAACAAATTAAATAAACAAACTGGAAAAACGGTTAAAAGAAAATAAGCCATCTTGAACAAAACTTGAACAAAACTCAAAAGAATATTTTGGGATTTTTCTGTTATTTCGGAACTGTCGATCACCAATATTCAGAAAACATTAGGAGACTGTAAAAGTTTAAAAAATGTATTGAAAACAGGAACAAAGCAGTATTTGGTTTGGGAAATGCCCACTGATTCGGGAGGGGTAGAGTCTCTGAAGGAGGAGAAGGGGAGTGCGGCACTCCGCAAACAAAAGGCACTCCACATTCTGTGCTCTTCTCTAGTTTCACCATATATACATTATTATGCAGAGATTTGGGGCAACAGTTGTATAACTATACAACAGTCACTAATGACATTAGAAAAAAGAGTAATAGGAGTAATTAATAAGGTTGGTTATTGGGAACCTACAAACACAAATACATTTATGAAATCTAAATTATCAAAATTCATTGACATAGTGAGATTACAAACAGTTCAGATTTTTTTAATGCCAAAAATAGTGCTACAAGAACACAAAAAAAAAAACTGTTCTGGAGAAGGGAGGGGCTTTGTGAGTTAAGGGATAAATATCAGTTTTAAATGTGAATTTTTAGAACCACTAGAAACAGTTTTTGTTTCAGATAGCTTTCCAGAGCTTGAGTAAAGTTCTGGAAAGCTATCTGAATGTGGAACTAAAGCTATGTCCAAACATAAACAGTTCAAATCATTATACAAGTATATGGTCATTATGGGATACAATATGTAATAATTATTGTTATTAGTACTATTATTATAGGTAGTAAAAGTATAATCATTGTTTTATTACACATATGCTAATTACAATACATGGAATGATTTTTGTCATTGCTTCTGTAGTCATTATTATACATGTCAGTTAAGTACTTTATATAGGAGCATATTCATTAAAATTTTAAGATCACTGCAAGATTTTTAAGAATGACAAATTCATACATATTTATTTTGTGTAATGCATGCTAATATTTAATCTATGTGTTATATAAATTAGAACAGTAAGTTGTGAGACTGGTGATGCAGGAAGGAGTAGTAGTAAATACGTTTATCCTTCCACCTACTCCTTTTAATATGTGAAACTAATCCATAATGTATACAATTGTATGTTTTACTGTTGATAACCTACACATATTTTTAAAAAAAGCAAAAAGACAGATAGCAGAACCTGGGCCAGTCAAGCGAAGCGAGCCTACCGCCAGAAGCCCAGGACCCAGAGACCTGACAGCCCAGCCAGGCCCCCAGGCACCATACAGGCCTCAGCAGGTGTACCTTGTCTCCAAACCCAGACCCCAAAATCCCGATAACCAAAATCCCTTAACTCCCCTCCCATCACTTCTCTGCCCCACCTATGCCCCACACTCTCAACCCACCAAGCCCCAGCCACCATGGCCTCCAGCCCACCCACTGGGCCAGGGGTCGTGAGGCATCCTCCACCAGACGCACAGGCAGCCACCCCACCAGAAGCCACACCAGGCTTCAAACTTCCTGGAAACCCAGCCCCGAAGCCAACCACATCAGCCTGGCAGGACAATAGGGCAGGCCAGACAAGAGAGCACAGTGGTCCACAGCCCCACCACACCCCTCGTCAGCAGCCGCAGCACCCCCATCCCACGACTGACACATCCATGCCATACCAACCACCACCCCAGGGCAGTACCCAAATGCCCAGCCCGTATAGCACTGCCCCAGGGGTGTGGGGGTGCTGGCCCCCATACCGATAGCTGACACCCCTTTGGATAGCTTTTTTCTTTAATGACTGAAACTACCATTTGAAATCTGCATTTTGTATTTACTCGAGGTATCTTTGTCTTATAAAAGTCAGCTTGGTGATCTGAAACATTTTAGTGTGACAAAAAAGCCAAAGCACAAGAAATCTGTAAGAGGGAAAATACTATTTTACAGCAGTGCAAAGTATATTTATTACATTATTTGCACAAAAATATATCAATGGTTTTGCTGAGCAACGGTAGAAATATTGCTAAGAAATGTACCCGGCATGTCAGAGCTATAAATTTCCTGATGTAGTTTGCCAAAAAGTCTTTTAAGCAAAGAGCAAGGGGAAAGATGGATGAGGAGTATTTAAATGTCAGTCTGCATTATACGCACAGAGCATTGAAAGCTAGCAAATGGATGAGATGAAGAGAATGCGTGAGAAATAGCTTTTAGTAGAAGTGTGATCAGAAGAAAGACGGCAGACAACAGAGGAGCCACAGAGGGATCAAAGACAGAAGGCTATGCAAGCATGGAAAAGATTGTCGGGTAAACCGCCTTATTTGCACAAAATGCATTAAAAATCAATCCAGGGAAGCTCTGTTACAGATTTACGGTATCAGAACTTTAAATGGGTCTGGGTTTAGAGCTTAACAAAATTTCTATAAAAATTCTATCTCCTTGTGGAAGAAAAAAAGACAGCACAAGCACCTTGTTATGATCATTTAGTGTAATTTTGTCTTTAGAGCTTACTTTTGTTTAATTGTAGTTCCATATATCCATGTTTCCCTCTTTGTATGTTGAACATTCATTTCTTTATGTGTTCCCCTTGTAATATATTCCAACCACTCTGCCTCACTGCCTCAGTCAATGCTGACTGAGAGCCACTCCACATTCAGTTAAATACTCTCACCTGTTCCTTGTACCAATAATCTCTCCCTCCCTGAGTATATAGGCTCTCCAATTTTTTGTGTGGATTTTCTTTTCATTGTCAGATCATCCTGCTAATCTACCACCTGCTCCGTTTGGCACTAGTTAGCTCTTAGTTCTCTTCCTTCATGTTTCCCACAGTTCTGCATGTCTGTTTTCTAGTTTGTATCATTACACGGGTTGGACAATGACAACTGAAACACCTGGTTTTAGACCATAATAATTTATTAGTATGGTGTAGGGCCTCCTTTAGTGACCAATACAGGGTCAATTCATCTTGGGAATGACATATACAAGTCCTACACAGTGGTCAGAGGGATTTTAAGTCATTCTTCTTGCAGGATAGTGGCCAGGTCACTACGTGATACTGGTGGAGGAAAACGTTTCCTGACTTGCTCCTCCAAAACACCCTAAAGTGGCTCAATAATATTTAAATGTGGTGACTGTGCAGGCCATGGGAGATGTTCAGCTTAACTTTCATGTTTATCAAACCAATCTTTCAGCAGTCCTGCTGTGTGTATTGGTGCATTGTCATCCTGATACACGGCACCGCCTTCAGGATACAATGATTGAACCACTGGATGCACATGGTCCTCAAGAATGGTTCGGTAGTCCTTGGCAGTGACGCGCCCATCTAGCACACGTATTGGGCCAAGGGAATGCCATGATATGGCAGCCCAAACCATCACTGATCCACCCCCATGCTTCACTCTGGGCATGCAACAGTCTGGATGGTACGCTTCTTTGGGGCTTCTCCACACCGTAACTCTCATGGATGTGGGGAAAACAGTAAAGGTGGACTCATCAGAAAACAATACATGTTTCACATTGTCCACAGCCCAAGATTTGCGCTCCTTGCACCATTGAAACCGACGTTTGGCATTGGCATGAGTGACCAAAGGTTTGGCTATAGCAGCCCGGCCGTGTATATTGACCCTGTGGAGCTCCCAACGGACAGTTCTGGTGGAAACAGGAGAGTTGAGGTGCACATTTAATTCTGCCGTGATTTGGGCAGCTGTGGTTTTATGTTTTTTGGATACAATCCAGGTTAGCACCCGAATATCCCTTTCAGACAGCTTCCTCTTGCGTCCACAGTTAATTCTGTTGGATGTGGTTCGTCCTACTTGGTGGTATGCTGACATTACCCTGGATACCGTGGCTCTTGATACATCACAAAGACTTGCTGTCTTGGTCACGGATTCGCCAACACGACGTGCACCAACAATTTGTCCTCTTTTGAACTCTGGTATGTCACCATAATGTTGTGTGCAAAACTGTGCTCTTACCCTGCTAATTGAACCTTCACACTCTGCTCTTACTGGTGCAATGTGCAATCAATGAAGACTGACTACCAGGCTGGTCCAATTTAGCCATGAAACCTCCTGCACTAAAATGACAGGTGTTTCAGTTTCATTGTCCAACCCCTGTATATACCATGCTACTATCATTCCGCCTTCATCCTGCCTGCATTTTGGTCCTGCATCTTAACTAGACTGATCACATAGATGACAGCAATGGTAAGTCTTCAGTGGATTTATTTATCATGACAAAATACAGTGTACCATAGTATGAAGTTAAGGTGCCTGTGACATTGAATTTTCACAATAAATCCAATTACATTTATGGAAAGGAAAGACTGACAACATATTTTAAAAAAGGAAATTCACACCACTGAAATGAACAGTTGTTGAGATGCATGGTCATAAATTTCACCAAAAAGGCCTTTTCCAGACTACTCCTTTGCGATTTTGTTGTGCTCTTTTATGACGTCAGAGGGGAACCCTGGCACCTAAACTGACTCCTGCTACAATGGCAGCAACACAAACAGCAGCGAAGAATCTGATATTTTTTAGTCAGTATCACAGAGAGACGCAGCAGTCAGGAGAAAAAGTCAGCTTTCATCAGATGGCAGAGCACATGTGCTGTCAACGTGCAGATGGCCATGTAATTTGACCAGACTTTGAACCAGATTTATCACTGGGCTTTATTGCACAATCTGCATATGGTTCTTGGAGCTCCACCTAGTTTCGCAGCGGACCGGACTGGACCGTAGCAGATATAGTGTAAATCCATTACAGTATATATATGTCACTGAATGAAACAACCAGAGGGGAAGTGAGCAGCATGGAGCAGTAACAGCAAACACAAGGGATGATTCAAGATCTGAAGACCTCATTTTTTTTTTTTTACTTTATATCAGAATCTTTAGAGAAACATTTATTGAGATATATCTTATGCATGTGTAATTTATCTTATTTTAATAATAATAATAATTTTGGATTATTATTATTACTAATAAAAATAATAATTTTGGATTTTTTATTATTAACAATAACTGCCAATATCTAAATGTACTTTTGTGACAAGGAAGTGTTCTTACCTGCTGAGCCTTGATCTGTTTAGCATCAGCATCAACGACCTATTTTTTGCCGATCTTTTCCCATCAGATGCTCTGGACAGCGTCGCTATAGACTGCTTCAATATTCTCCTTCTTCTGTCAGATATCCTGACCTCTGACATAATTTTTCATGTGAATTCAGAGGTTTCTTGTTCAAAGCAGTTGGCTGAGAAGTCCTCCAATCACAACTGGCTGTGCTTGGTGGGACCAGCACATCTGTCCTTCCTCAGTTTTCCAGCTCTGATCCATGCAGCTCTGATCGTCTTCACTTCAGGAAAGTAGAGCAGACTAACAGCTGCTGTTGTAGTTACTACCTTGTATTGCTACCACCACAACCAATGCACTGCTTCACCATCTTAACATCAAAATATGCCTTTTTTGTGTCACAATTGTCTTTTTATCCCATCTTTAATTCTAATATCATGTCAATTACTACCCAATGCCTTCAATATTAAGATGTTTTCTTTCTATTTCTGCATTTGTCAGGAAACGTTTGTCACAGGTACTTTAAATACAATCCAGAGTAAACAGCGGTCTTGTGAAAGAGTCCGTCTCCTTCATAGAGCATATGATCTTCTCCTCTACATAATAATTAGTATGTCAAGCTCAATCAATCAAGCTGTTTTTATGGAGGGTTTTACACTCCCAAAGTGGCCAAAGTGCTGTACAGGCAAGTGAAGGACATGGCAGTTCAGAGAAAGTAAACAGAACTCAAACTCAAAACCTAACACATGAAGATTATGACAACAGGGGCCACAAGTCTGGAAAAATATAGAACTTCATTTAAATATGTTCAAGGTATGGAAAATGAAAATATGTGTATAGAAAAGTATTTATATTTCCAGACTTTATCGCTTATCCCATTGTTTAAATGTTCCATCCATCCATTGATCTAGTCAACCAGACACTTGATGATCTTCAGCTCAATATTTAAAATACTTAGACTGATCTAACCTAAAACGGATAGTTCTACAATGCAGAGATTTTTCAAAGCTTGTTGAGATTAAGGAAATTCCCGAGGGGAGTTTAGGACTATTGGGGCAGGGGTCAAAAGTAAGGTTTAACCAGGGCATCATTCAAGCAAAAACCAGTGATTCTCAGTGATGAACAATAAATAAAATTATAGAATAACTAAAAGAGAACAAACAAAAGGCCATTTTGTGTCTTGTTTAACAAGCCCTACAAAGAACCCATATTACATGTGCTTCTTTTTTCATCCCTGACATTGTTAAGCTTTTAGTTTAGTAGAACATAACATTATAGGAGCGCTGTTTGCGATTTACTCTACATTTCAATGCTCTTAAGCCAATTTCCTTACACAGATGGCACAGCTAATGCGATCAGGGATATAGGCACAGTTGTTTCTATCGCTCTGCAGCCATTTGTAAGCCATATTGGCAATTTTCTCTTCAAACAGAAAACAGTCAACGGAGTAGTGCAAACTCTGGAAATTTAGCAGCTGCTATCAAACCGAATATTCTGGGGAGTCAGATGAGCGCTTCAGTTTGAAGTTGATGAGCACATTTACTTGCTTTTATGTTTAGTGACTTAAATTACCACTTGGAGAGCAGGATAATTTATCATCTGAACACTAGTGAGAATGGAAATGTCATATTTATGTCATTTGGAAGGGGTTATATAGGTAAATGTGACCCTCATTTAGTTTGTGGCAACAAAAACTAAAGGAGGTGATTATTCTTTGACTGGTTTTTGTTTCGTGCCTCCTGAATGTTCCTGCAGCCATCATCAGTGAGCCGCCTGGAAGCGTTTCTGTGGGCACTCACAGGGCTTATTTCTCAATAACCACACAGAGGCAGCACAAAGTGAGCCATTGATCAAAATGTGGAAGACTAAGTGGGATAGATCAGGAGGCCAATTTGAATGTGAATGAATTGCAGATCAATGAATAACCCTGCAGCATGGCACCACAACACATGTGAGATAACAAAATAAATGTTTGCCCTGATGGAACCAGAAATCAGAGGAGGTTTCACTAAAATGTGCAGCGATACATGTTTCCTTGATACTGTTGTACCACTGTGGCATTTGTTACAAGTTGGACAGGCAGCTCCAGCACTTCATAAGCACTGCCCTGTTTCTCTTGTAATCTGTCTTTGTGCTACACTGTCTCAAAGCAAACCACAAAGAGAAGCATTACACTGAGCCCTGAAATGTCTGACCAGACTAACAGTACTGCAAACGTTTATTTTTCTTTTTTTGGGGAGGGGGGGATTGTGAAGAAATGTCAGAAAACCCCAGTGGGACTCTCAAGGTAGTTGTGTGCTTACATCCGCAAAGTTTATGGACCTTTTAGAATATGCTTTCACAGTTGTTTCAATATGCATAGAGTGGTTTATTTTTTAGCTGGGGTTAGCTTCTTTTAAAGAAGGCAAAGCTTTATCTCCTTACATTTGGCTTACAGTTTTAGCTTCATTACAGCTGTGTTTACTTTCATTGTCTTGATTATATTATTTATTATAATATTTTTTTGTAGTTTATAGGAGTTTATACTTGCTATATGTTTATGGTTTTGACATGTTCCGTCAGCCCCTTGCAACCCCCACTCCAAACACACACCACCAAGAAAAGACACTGTCACTGATCATTCGGGAGCTGGTGATGGTTGAACTGCTCACTCAGAAAAAAAGTACAATAAAACTACTGAAGATAAAAAATAAAATGATAAAATAAAATAAAATGAAACCTGTTTTTGTTTTCCTGATGTTTTTTGAGAAATAAGTTATCAGTTTGCTTTAATCAAGAAAAACTAATAAAAAGCGGCCACTATAGAACTGAAAGAAGAAAAATTAGTTTGATTTTTTTAACTAATAAGAGATAAGCAGGTATAGCGGATGGATAGATGGATGGATCCACTTCAGCTGATTTTTCTTCAGTGACAGTGATGTTTACATTCAGGTTGACATTTCAGGTGAGTAATTATCCATTATCCATAAATCCTGATGAACCCAAACTGTTAGATAGACTACAAGCATGTCTTGAAGATATAAAAACTTGGATGACTTTAAATTTTTTGCTTATAAATTCAGACAAGACGTTGTTGTCTTTGGACCAGTCTTTAAAAAGAAACTGCTTAGTCAATCACTTAACCTGGATGGCATTAAATTGACCTCCGGTAATAAAGTAAAAAACCTTGGTGTTATTTTTGACCAGGACATGTCATTTAAATCCCATATTAAACAGATTTCTAGGATTTCCTTCTTTCACCTCCTGAAAATTGCCAAAATTAGAAATATCCTATCCAGGAGTGACGCTGAAAAACTAGTCCATGCATTTGTTACTTCAAGGCTGGACTATTGTAATTCTTTACTATCAGGATGTCCACAAAATGCAGTTAAAAGACTTCAGCTGATTCAAAATGCTGCAGCAAGAGTTCTGAAGAAAATAAAAAAGATAGATCATATTTCTCCTATTTTAGCTTCCCTTCATTGGCTCCGTGTTAAATCCAGAATAGAATTTAAAATTATCCTCCTCACATATAAAGCCCTTAATGATCTAGCTCCATCATACATCAGAGATCTGATTGTTCCATATGTTCCTAACAGGGCACTTCATTCTCAGACTGCAGGTTTACTGGTGGTTCCTAGAGTCTCTAGAAGTAGAATGGGAAGCAGATCCTTTAGTTATCAGGCTCTTCTCCTGTGGAACCAGCTCCCAGTTTTGGTCCGTGAGGCTGACACCCTGTCTATTTTTAAGGCTAGACTTAAATCTTTCCTTTTTGATAAAGCTTATAGTTAGAGTGGCTTAGTTTATCAGGGAGGGATCCTTCCTCCATCCCTGTTGGTTGGAGTAAGCGGGAGTCAGGTTTAGCCCAAACCGGCTAAGTTATGGTTGAGGTGCAAACACACCATCCATTTCTGCTACCTGTATGACCCCTTCTCTTTTCCAATGGTTATAGTCAGTCTGACAGAGGGAGGTATCCCAATTCTTGTGGTTTTTAGTATAACAATGACCATCAGTGCGACCCTTTGTGGGGTGCCTTGAGATGACATTGTTGTAAATAAGCGCCGTTTAACTAGATAATCTGAACTGAAACTATTTGTGTAGATATGCTGCTATAGGCTTAGGGTGCTGGAGGACATAATGACCACTTTCACCCTCTTCGCTACATTCTCACACTACTCTCCCATTCTGCATTATTTTCTGTTATTTCAGCTTTTAACTTTGTTCTCTCTTTTCTCTTCCTAGAAGCTACACCTGGCCTGGCTCTGTGTCTACCTGTGACACCTTTCTGGAGAGGGGAATTGTCCGAGCTTCAGCTGGCAACAACTTAATGCTCACCCTCTACCGATGATCCACACGGCCCTGTCTTTTAGTGTTTAACCCTTTCTTTCTCCTAGACATGGCGATTGACTGAGCTTCACTGTAACTAATTATATGTGCTCTCTTTCAGACTCTAATCTTGAAAACTGGCTCAGAGTTTATCTGTTCTTTCTTTCTAGGTGAAACGACTAAAGGAGCTACATCCATTAAAATTTATTTTTCCTTCCCATAGAAAGTACTCCTGGATCAGTGCTTCTGTATTCTTTGTGTGTCTCTGCTCTGTTCTTTCTCTCAAACCCCAGTAGGTCATGGCAGATGGCCGCTCACACTGAGCCTGGTTCTGCTGGAGGTTTCTTCCTGTTAAAAGGGAGTTTTTCCTCTCCGCTGTCACTACATGCATGCTCAGTATGAGGGATTGCTGCAAAGTCAACGCCAGTGACTGTCCACTGTCTCTACATGCTCATCCAGGAGGAGGGAATGCTGCAAGTCACTGACTAGATGCAATCTGCTGGGTTTCCTTAGACAGAAAAACTTTTTATCCAATTTGAATAAATAACTAACTCTGACTGCACTGTTCAATTGTTAGGATTAATTGGAATGTATGTACCTGACTGTTGTGAAGCGCCTTGAGACATGTGTTGTGTATTGGCGCTATATAAATAAAACTGAATTGAATTAATTTAGTTATATGCAAATTGAGCTACATACCTCATTGTCGTTTAAAGATGCCTACGCTGACATATGTTTTTGACATGGTCCTCTCTCTTTGGTTTTTGGTGTCACTTTATAAAATTCCACTACAAACCGTTACAATGCGTGCCTTGTTCTGCACATAAACATTCAGCATGTATTCAAATACACTGCTCAAAAAGGAACACTTTGAAAACATATCACATCTCAGATGGAAAACAAAATACTGGTATGGAATGGATAATAAAAAATGAAAATTATCAACCTACAAAGGGCATGATCTGAAGTCACCGAAATTTTTAAAGTGAATAAGTGATACAGTAGTCGAGTACAGTTTACTGAAACGACATTGCAGCAACTCAAAATGGTTCTCAAAATGCTTTTGTGTGACTCCAAATCCAGGCCTCCATTGATTAATAAATTTGATTTCCATTGATGATTTTTGTGTGATTTTGTGGTCAGCACATTCAACTTTGTACAGAGCAAAGTATTCAATGAGAATATTTCATTCATTCAGATCTAGGATGTGTTATTTGAGTGTTCCCTTTATTTTTTTGAGCGGTGTATAAAGATTTAAATCATCAACCCCTTATAGATAAATTTGTCTAAAACTACCTCACAGCAGAAGATATATATGTACTATATATGTACTGTGCTGCTAATGCCTGTTGATCCAATTTCAATACATAGCAAGGATCACATTGGATGCGCTTTGCTTCCGTCTAATAGTGGGAATTATGCCACATTTTGCTTAATTTAGCTAATTTGCATGCAAAATACTTAAATTTATATCTATTATAGTTGTAATATGATATTTTTATTGTTATTTTGATTTTCATGCATAGACTTAAGAAAAATAGTACAAAGGTTTGCATTATGTTTTTTTGTTTTTTTTTACGTGCTCCATACAGTTAAAAGAAAGACCTCTAGCTTCTTTAAAGTTCTTTGCCACCTCTTTTTGGTATACTGTGGCTAAATATGTTTGGTGTTTGATATCACAAGTCTTTAAAAAACCGTGAAACCAAATGACTCATGGATGCAGATGAGTAAATGCAGTCCTGACTCATTAAAAAGCTTTGAAAAATCACTTTAAAGTTATAGTTGAAGTTATAATAGACATTCAGTTTACCAGACTAAGTTCCATGCTAACAGAAACTGAACAGGCTTCAAAAGACAGACTTAACTTTGACAAGAGATCTTGCCATGAGATCTCATTACGCCTCCATTCATTATCCTTCTTTGGTCCTTCCAAGATTTACTCATCCTTGTTTTAAAACAGGTTGAGGATCCCACCCCTGCTTTACTTGTGTTTTGTAATGGAGGACCAATTTAAATACCTCATATCTGAAGATAAACTGTTCATTTCCAGCTGCAAAATCTCTACACACACTTATTATAAATCTACTCAATATGTCACATTTCATGTGACACATTAATAAACACTACTTGTTGCATCGCATTTTTAATGTCATTATTTTCGTAACTATCATTCGAAATACTGAATAACGCAAACTTTTTAATGATCACGGTTCTTTTATTGGCAGGTCAGTTTCAGAGATATAGCTCCCATCACTTTTGGCCAGTATTTGCACTGGTTATAGGCAAACAGGGGGTCATACCATGAATGTTCCCTTTGATGGAATTGCTGCCTCACTGCCTCCAGATTGTACATATTTCAGCTGACAGATGAACTGCCCTCTGCCACATTGCTTATAGACTTTCAGTAGCAACTATAGAGGATTGAGAAAAATAAACATCTGGTTAGTTTTCAGTGTTGGGACTTATTGGTTGATATGATTTATTGGTAAGAAACATTGTTATATGGTTAAGATTGTGTTTGCTCTTGTGGAAGCTTAGGTTTTCTGACATACTGAGACTTTTTGGTTGTTTTCCCATTTTGCCACATGTCTTTTTAGAAGCAGAATAATTGTGCATTGTGTGGTGTAGAGGTAGAGCATTCACCCCATATACAGAAGCTAAAGTCCTCGATTGGGTTGAGACCTTTGCTGCATGTATTCCCTCCTCTCTCTACCCATTTCCTGTCTGGTAACTGCCAGTAAAGGTCGCTAGTACCACAAAAATCTAAGAAAAAGAAGTAGAAAGAATGTGGAAGTCAGTATATTGAATCTTAGTTTCATGCAGAGTACCGTGTTCTGCTGCATTAACAAAGAACAGAGGTATAACACATTAACACAACTGAACTATTGTTGAATAACTAAGCTAACTGACTTGACTGAGTCATTGCATAGCATTCAAACCAAAGGCAATAAAAGCCTTGAAATGATGAAATGTTGCATTTAACAATAAATTTTTTATTGTCTTCTATCCATTAACCCTGATCAGCTTACCTGTCCTTTCAGAAGAGTCCCCACAGCATGATACTGCCACTAACATGTTTCATAGTGCATTTACAGTGGGTGCAGTGTTGTTCTCCACCTATTCACATAGAGTTCTGCATTTGGGCCTAGATGTTAAATTCCAGTTTCAAGATTGATGGAGTGCATGACAGATTAGTAGTGTTTCCACAGATTCTCCCACCTGAGTTACCATGGGCCTCTTGGCTGCTTATCTGTTTATTGCTCTTCTTGGCCAGCCTGTCAGTTGTGGTGGACGGCCATTATTTGGTAGGTGTGCAGTTGTGCCATACTGTACTTTTTTTTTAGATGATGGATTGAACAGTGCTCTGTGGGATGTCACAATAGCCCATCATATTCTACAACTTTATCCCTGACCTGTTCTGCTATGTTCTTTGGTGTTTATGATCCTGCTTGTTCACTAATGTTCTCTAACAAAAATCTGAGGTCTTTACGGAACAACTTAAATTACACACAGCTGCACTCTACTTACTAGTTAGATGACATCCAAAAGCAATTGGTTGTGCTGGATTTTATTTAGTGTTTTCACAGTAAACAGGGCTGAACACTTTTCACATTTTGTAGATCTAGATGTTTACTTTTAAAAAATTGGATAACCATAGATAGAAACTGGAAGCACAAGGAAATGGATGATTGTCACTGGAGTTTGTTCAGTTCAATGATAGATGAAGGGACTAAACTCTTCTTGAAATAGTTGTTTTTTCAGGCTAGATTTCTGTATCTGCAGCCAGATGGGAGTAAAGTGAAGAACCGGTTCAGAGGATAGACAGGACTGTTTGCTATGGTGCGACTGAGGCGTATGATGGCTGTGTGATTTGCATGAGTCAAGCTGGGAGTAGGAAGGTGTGCTATCGGATGCTGTGTGAAATTTTAATGAGTTTGGGGAAATGGAGAAAAGTTTGAGTATGAATATATTTGCAAGACACTATATTTTAAATATGCCTTAGGTTTCACATTACTATGATCATAAGGCAAGGATCAATTGATCAATTAAAACACACAAAATCTATGTCAACCTATGCACATTTGTTCTGTGTCAGTATCTACCAAAAAATGTTTGTGTTTTTAAACCTTTAGGTGACCAGGTAGCTGTGTCTGCTAACTTCCTTCTGGCTAACTGTGCCCTGACAAGGGTAGCTGTTAGAACCTTTCCCAACCTGATCTGCTGGTGACAGCAGTGTGGATGGGCTGCTGCAGGGCTGAGAGTATGGTGTGTGTGTGTGTCAGGTGTATATGTATGAGCTGGGCGGCTGATATCAGTGGATTCCAATAAGGGAACTCTGTAGCCCTACGGACACACAATATAAAACGTTCCTGCTGCCAGCTGCCTGCAGTGGTGTATAGATCAAGGCAAAAAGAGGAGTTGTGTTGATGACTCGAGGGAAAGAGGATAGTCCAGATGAACAGAGATGAAGTGAAAGACAGGCAGAGACCACTGGCTTCAAAGACAAGAAAGATTGATGAAGTACTTTAATTACTACATGTGTAAACAGTCAGCCAAGAATTCTAAAAGACATTAAAAGGTCTATAATTGTTTTTTTTTGTTTTTTGTTTTTTTTACATCTATAACTAGGAGTGCACCAAATCAGCTGGTGACAGGAATCCTCAGTGCTCAGTCAAAAACTAAATGCGGCCATGTCATGCTAACAATAACATGCTTTGGTGTAAAAGCTGAAGTAGGGGCAAGCACAAATGCCTAAAATAGTATTTTGAAAAGACAATATTTTTATACAACAGAGATTTTTCTTCAAATTAAAAAGTTTAACTGCATTTCCTTAATATTTGGTTGAATTGTCTTTAAACTGTCTGGCCTGGGTCAAACAATTTGAGTATCATTAAACAACCTTTTCACAATAATTTGATGGAAGTTTGGGCCATTATTCCCAACAGAACTGAACCATAACTGAGTCAGGTTTGTAGTCTGCATTGCATATTAACAACTTTAATGCTCCTTTTGATATATATATATATATATATATATATATATATATATATATATATATATATATAAAACTATTAGAAACTGCTTTGGTATTATTTTAATTGCAATGGACATGGAGACGGAAACAAAAAGAGAGTGAACTTGGGCAAAAAGGAAACAAGGAGAGAAGGAGAAAAGAGCAGAGGAGATATAGAAGGATGAAGAGAATGCAAGAAGACTGCCTCTACACCTGCAGAAAAATATATAACAACAGCAATGTAACCGAAAAGTGCACGGTACTAATGAATGCAAGATGTATTTGGTAGTAACTGCATCTCAATGTAGAACATCTGTGTATCTGTTAACACCTAAATTCAAACACCTGTTGGTGTAAGTGTGAGCGTGCCTGGGTATACAAGGTTTCACCATAAAATATGCAATAACGAGTGTGTGGAGCCACAGACCTGCCTCCCTGGACCAAAGACAGACATGGAGGAGATCTGAGCCACAGACAAGGCCTGACAGAGCATGGGAACCATTAAGAGGACCACCGCCGGGACTACCACAACCACCCCAGAGAAGGGCAGAGGAAAGCCCCAGGGTAACCACCCAGCAGTCACAATGCAGAAGCCCCAGGGAGCTGCAGTAACGATCCCACAGGCCCGGCAGACGTTTACGTGGGAGCAGATCCAGCCATGGACTTAGAGACACAAGACACAGGGGCACAGAACCTCCCAGCAGCGGTCCGACATAGCTGGGGCAAGCAGCCACCGGGAGTGAGTCGGCACATGCCAAAGCATCCAGCCCTGGACACTGAGAACCACCAATACACCAAAGGACAGAGAAACCAGCCACCAGTAGGGAGTTTGGTGGGGAAGAAATAGGTCCCACATTTAATAGGGGGTCTAATCTGATCAAGGACAAGCCACTTTGTTACTAATTTAACTGTGGTGCTTTAAGTTTGTTGTCCATTTAGGAGGAAAAACTTTGTGCCAAAGCTTTAGCTTCTTGGATGATGTCATGACATGATGCTTTAAAATATCCACATTCTTTTTTTATGGTGCCATCTATTTTGTGAAAGTCCTTCCTGCACCAGGAATTGCTGTAACTTACAGTTGGATTGGTATTCTCAGGCTTGCAAGCTACCCCCTTTTTCCTCCAAATATAAAATGGTCATTCTGGCCTTGCATTTCAGTTTGATCATACCATGGTAAATGCCTGCACCTGTCTAGAACTTTATTAAGTCCCCAAAGCGCTTTACATTACAATCAGTCATCCACCTATTCACACACTGACATGACAATGTAGCCACAGCTGCCCTGGGACAGACTAACGGAAATGAGGCTTGCATAATGTCGTCGCCACCGAGCCCTCTGACCAGCATCAGCAGGCAGGAGGTTGAAGTGTCTTAGCACAACAACAGAGACAGACAGAGCGGGGGTTCAAACCGGAAACTAACTGGTTACAGGATGAACCTCTACCACTGTCCCCACTGTTGCATCACCACAGGACATACTGTATCTCCAAAATCCCAGGGTGCACAGACAGTAATCTTTTTTATGTTGCCTTTTATGTTGCTTTTGCAGCAGTGACTTCATTGCCAAGTGGCCTTTCAACCCACAATGGTACATGACTTGCTTGAATGTGGTGTTTGGAACTCTTTTATTAGCATCAACATGCATCTTTACAATGGGTTTTGCTTTTGTCCAGAAGTTGATATGCACACTTAGCAAAGAAAAAAAACTAAGGTTATCTCTGTGATACAGAGCCTGTCTCCTTCCTGGACAGTAAGTTGTTTGAACAGATAAAAACATGGCCCCTTCAGGCTTCTGGACATTCTACCCTGGATGAAGGGAACAATTTGCAATGGAAATATTACAAAAAAAAAAAATTACTTTGGAATTTAGCATATGGAAAAAAATGGTAATTAACTAAACGGGGAAAGTATGATTTAATGTTAGACAATGAGGAAAAACATAAAAGTTATGTAGCTTTTAAAAAAAAATGTAAATACCTGTTTTCAGTTGTAGACCTAGGCACTGTTCAAGAGCAAACTGACTTTTAGAAAAATAGAGGGGAACACGTTTGCAAACATTTGATTGCGCAAAAAACCATTCATAAAATTGACAACTGAGCATTTTTGTTTGTCATTCAACAACAGAGTGGCTTTATTCAAAGGCTTCTTCAGATTTGCGGTGAGACACTGATACAGGAGATCCTTCCTGCCCACAGCATCTCCAAAACAAAAGGAAAAAAAAACCCTGAAAAAGCCTGCATAAAATGAGTTAAAACCACCTTCAATTTCCTTTTAAGTTTAATAAAGTTTTTTTTATTGCACGCCCTTAGTGTGAAACTAAAGGTAAAGTCTTGTCCTAAATTAGCAGGCCTTTACTGTCTTTACTCCAGCAACATTTTCACTTGTAAGAAACATTTGAGATCACTGCCACTGCAAATTCATCCCAACTTCAGACCATGTAGCGCTTAGAGAAGTGACAAAAAAAATAAAAAAAAATAAAAAAAAATTCTCCATGTCTGATTGTATATCGTGTTGGGTTCTGAACTGGGAGACTCTAGAGCAACACACCAGAGACAGGAAAGGTTTAAACAAGTTTATTGAAATTGAGTTTTTGGGCAGTGTCAGGATTCCACAGCCAGTGGGTTTCAGGGGTTGACTCACTAGGAAACAGCAGTTACTATCAGGCAGGTGGTTCTTAATGTTAAAGGTAAGAGTTCCAGGCTTACTTTAGGGGATTGTGTTGGTTCTGAGGAGAAATGCACAAGCCACGGAAACTGAGGCTGACAGGTAAGCGTGCTGTGCGAGCGAGTTCCTCCAGATGAACAGCAGTGGAGGGTGGACAGGCAGGGCAGGTGAAGCAAGGAGCGATCTTGAAATCTGATCTTGTGGATCCAGAGCGGTTCTTGGACTGAGGTAAATTCATTGAAGTATTTACTAAAGGGCAGAAGGATGAACCACAGCGGGTTCTCCAGGAAGCAGGTTTCCTGACAGCCAGTAAGGTAAGCCAGAACCACCAAGGATTTACTAGTGATGTTACCCCTAACACCGATGCTTCAAAGCATGCTTCAAACTCGACAAGGTAGTTATGGTGAAGCAGTGGGCCGGAGCTTGCTTCACATGACGTCCCTGATGACGTGTGAACCACTTCACTGCTTCATTCAGACCGAGTCAGCTGACTGCTCCGAGTTGACTGGCGGAGTTTCAAACATTTGATGCGATTCAGCGTATTTAAGATGGCTCAAGCCCCGGTTCACATCCCCGTTCTACATATATTAGACGTTACGAACAGCTCTCGTTTTTGGATATTCAGAGTTTTGGTGGATTATTCTGTCATGAAGCAACCATCTAGGAAGCGTTCCCAAGTGTGGGAATATTTCGATTTGGTGCCACCTAATAAGGTCATGTACATTCAAAGTGTTTGTTAGAAAGCCTATAGCCTATACTATCCTGTTGTGTTATAGTCATGGTATCATGTTTTGCAAGAGGTGCGGTAATGGGTTGTTATCTTGGTTTTACAGGTGCAGTGTTTGCTTTGCCCGCAGCTGCTGATGTATAATAATAATACGTCATCAATGCTGAGGCATTATAGAGCCAAACACGGGAACACTCAGCCTCGTGCCTCCAATCAAGGTCAGCATAACATAGATATACATGCAGAATTAGAAAGAATGACAATTAAATGTTTGTAAGTTAAAATGAAGTTACTTGTCTTTATTATTTTATTTCTTTCTTTTTTTCAAGATCCAGGAAGCAAGAGCTTGATGAAGCTCTTGTGAAATTCATAGTGAAGGACTCCCAGCCTTTCACTGTATCCAAACCTACACCACCCAGCCAAACAGTTCCTTGTCACACCAGCCTCCTCTGTTCCCTGTGAAAGAGTATTTTCCATAGCTGGAGAAATTGTCTAAAAAAAAGAAACCATTTGAGCCTTTCTATTGTGCAGAAATTAATTTTCTTGAATAAAAACACCTTAAGTAACACAAGCACCCTCTTTATTACACCAAGCACAATGTCCAAAAACACTCAGTACACCAAGCACACTCCCAAAGTACATATGAATGAGAAATCAAAAATTTTCACTTATGCATTTATGTATTTAATTTTCACTTATGTTATGTATTTAAAATGGGACAGTGGAATTTCATAAAACAAATGACAATTCAAGTTAAAGAAGCCAGAATTAGACTAAGGGCTATTTTTCATTTGTAATCCTCTACAGTTCACATTGTTTTTAAATTATTATTTTTTCATGAGTTATTTACTCAGAATCTTTAATGGGTTACTAAAAACATATATGTACAACACGCATATAGACGTACATAAGTGCTATTATTTACACAAGAGGTGTATCACATTTGCTGGGCTTCATTTGGTGCAACAATCACTACTGCCAGTAGATGTCACCCAAGGGAATTGAATGAAGCTTCGGGTAGTGAACCACTTTATGACACAATGGTTCAAAATGATTCTATGCTTCAAAAAGCCTCATTTTGACATCACTAGGATTTACCCAGAGCAGGGTCTTGTTGACAGCAACCTTCAAAGACAAACAGAACGTATAAGTGTATTGATTTTTCGGAGGGGTCGACACTCCATTGGAGACATGACACTAGGGAGCTTTCAACATAATTTACAGCACCATGTTTTAAAAGAAATCCAAGCCCAAAATATTAGTACCAGTATCTCATATCATTTGTAAAGCATGGTAATGGTGGGATGGTGATTTGGGCTTGTTTTACGGCTATTGAACCTGGTCACCTTGCAGTCACCAAGCCAACCATGAACTCTTTCCTCAGTAGATCAAAGTATTCTAGATTTACATAAGGTCCACTGTGCAATGGCTTAAGCTAGGTACAAATCGAGTCATCAAGAAAATATGATGGTACCAAACACAGCAGCAAGTCCACACCAGAATAGCTGAAAACAAATCAACAAAGGTATTGCAAAGGCTCAGTCAAGTCAAATCCAACAATGTCTGAAAAATCACATTTCAAGTTATTGCTGCTAAAGATAGTTCTGGAATCTGTGGAATAATAAGCTAAACTAAATTTTTTCACACACCCCTTTTCCATTTTGACTCGTCTATAATGTTAGACCCCTTTGAAGACAAGATTATTTTTCTATGTTCTGGTAATTCTTTTAACTAAAAGAGGTGCACTGCCTTTTTTATCATAACTCTGTATTGTCCCAGTGATTTTCAGCTCCATATAGCCTGCTACGGCATTGTTCTTACTCTAGTGTGTCCCTGTGGTCACTTCTCTTGCAGATGTTTGTAGTCAGCGTAAACAAAAACAGAAGAGACAAAGCTACAGGCCATGCAAATCATGATCTACTTTTATACAATTTGGCAACAATACCCAAATGATATTTAAGTGAAGCTCAATATGTAAGTTTATCTACTGGGAGTTATTAAAAGGAGACAGTTCTGTTGGTACTCCAACACAAAGCTCTATTACAGAAGCAGTCAACACATCTTAAGCCCCCTTTCTGCTAACACTGAAATATTTAACTCAAGAAAAAGCGAGGAGGCTTTTGTCAAAGGCAAGCTTTGTACTGCCAACATCAAACTTTTATCTTTCATAGCCAGAGGGTTCTACTTTGAAAAGGATATTAATCTCCAAAGGCCATTCTGATGTTTCACATCACTTAGAGTCAATATTCCACTAGGAGGTTTGCTCTTTGCAGATTCTTACAGTTTCAGGATTTTTAAGGGGTAGTGTGAGCTCCTCCAAAAAATAAATACTGAAGAATTAAAAGCAGTTTTAGTCTTTTTGCTGAAAAATTTTAACACGCAGAAGGTAGAGCAAACGAACCCTTAAATTGAATTTTGTAAGTGATTTTAATTTGATAGTCAGGAAAAAGTGTTCCCGTATGTCTTGAATGTATGGATTGGGTGTGTTAGAGGATAGGTTTATTTTTCAGTTCATTCATACATGTTTGACCTGCTCCAGCCACTGTGGTCCTTGATAGTATTGTAGTTGTTCTTGAGCTTTATTAACTTTTCCCTGCACTGTCTCAACGAAAACCTTCTCATTTCCCCTCCTCCCGCGGCCAATCAGTGAACAGCAGTCTGGTCATGTCACATTTACTCCCTACTCAGCCCCGGTCGTACCTGCTCAGGAGCAGGGACCAAAACAGTAGGTCCTGGTACGGAAAAAAACAGTAATGGAAACACTCGCAAAGCGAGCCGAGTAGAGTCGAGTAGGGCCAAATGGAGCCAGTGGAAACGGGGCATTAGTACTACTTGATGGTTTTCACATTTTGTCTAATTTAATGTGCCCCAATATTCAAGTTAAAATGTATCAATAAAATGCTTTTCTTTTTAAAAATGAAGCTGCATTTTTGACTCATAAATAAAATAAAAAAATAAATAATTGAAACTGCATTTTCATTTTCTTCTCCAAGACTGCTCAATTTGTAAATAATTAAAACGATAAATAAAATAACATTTAACATTTCATTTTCAAAAGATGCTTCATCAAAAAGTGACCAAAATTCATTTTGAAATGTCAGTCAGTCATTTTCTATCACTTATTCCATAGTGGGTCGCGGGGGAGCTGGTGCCTATCTCCAGCTGTCTATGGGCGAGAGGCGGGGTACACCCTGGACAGTATTTTGAAATGTCAAATTTGAAAATTAAAATGTATCAACAGAAATGCTTTTTCATTTTAAAGTCATTGCTGCATTTGGTGACTCATAAATGAAATTGCTAATAGATCTTTCAAACAGCGTTTTCATTTTCTTTTTCAAGACTGCTCAACTAAAGAAATAACTAAGAGAAAAATGCTTTTTCATTTTCATGCTCGCGCCCAAAACAAGTGTTCCATAAATCAATTTGACTTCGCAATTCCCATCGGCACAGGAGAGTGACGTCAGTGGCAACTATTCTTCTCTTGCCCCAAACCGCACCATTACGTATCTTGTACGTCAGGGAGCGGTGTGGATTGCTCCCGAGACAAAATGAGAGCGCGAAGATTGTGTTCAGAGACAGTGTGAAATCACCATGCCCAAATCTGTACCAGAGCTGCTAAGGGAAGCTGCAGGTGCACTGGAACGGAAACAAAATCTAATACTATGTCTCTGCAGACCGGAAACTGCAGTTTCAGTCCTACACGTTCAGACATGCAGTTCTAGACTGCTTGTTTTTGCGACAGTGCCATTTGCTGGATGACTGTAAAACTGCCTGCACATTCAGACCCGCAGTTCTAGACTGCTTGATTTACCGACGGAAATAAAAATGTGCCTCTTTTTTTCACAGAAATAAATATAAAGAATTTCCCTTTGGGTATCAATACTTCTAAATTCAATTTAGCCTGAGGTCTTTTTCAGCAACAGCTATCAAATCAAATTAAAGCACTGATTGTAACAGTTTAGATATTTAGTGCACCCCAATACCAAACAGTTGGAAAGTGTTTTACATTAAACTACTAAATAGTAATAAATGCTTTATGCTTACACAGAAAATTGTAATATGTAATTATGTATACGTAAAAACATTCACGTGCTATAGCTGATAGCAGGAAAGTCAAGTCCTGAGAAATGTGAGAAATTCAGCAAACGATTTTAATAATACATGTATACACATCTTTTACATGTAGTCACATCCACAGCTAATACAAGTCCTGATGAACTTTGTGTTATAATAACATCATTACTTCATGAAATCCAAACATGACTTCAGACATGTGTCCCTAATGGATTCAGAAGGAGGTGATAGAGAAATTGAGCAATCTCAGGTCATCTGCTTCATGGCATGGCATGGATTGGAACATAGTGATCGACGGCTCTTCTCTGTTCAATACAGGACAGAGAGATTTTGAAGATCCTTCACTCCTCCAGCCACCAGGCTTCCTTTTTAAAAGCAAAATGTAAAATGCAAGTGAAGTTTGCTGAGTGCCTCAAAACTTAGAATACACTAGCTTAGAACTGAACTTTAACAATTTCTGGTCACCTTACTTGTTTATGCCTAGCTGCTGTTCCCTATTGTGTGGGATTAAATAAAGTTGAGCTGCAAAAGGGACAGTGAAAGTTTGTGCAGCAGGTCCTGCATCTGTCCACTATGGGCAAGGTTTTTCTGTCCTGGACAGTTATATGCAACTGAAAAAGAGAGAGCCTAGTTATTTCAAGTTAATATTTTTCTAAAACACACTCTTAAAATATAGGTAACAGAGTGATATCAATTTAAATAGTTTAAAACATACATAGTAACATAAATATTGACTGAAATAATAACCGTTGGCTGTCTCTCTATGAACTTCTGGGAAGTTATTTCATGGCTCTTTGGAAAACCATATCAGGTGACCACCTCGTGAAGGTGATGGAGAGAATACCAAAAGAGCAAATCAGTAGAGGCAACTCTGGCTCAGGTTGTATGAGTTTGTCATGTAACCTGTGGGTTTCCCCGTTTGAACCCCTGTTCCATCCCCCCCCCCGTATTCAAAGGACACCCCTTAAATAGACCGAATTATTATTTAATAAAAATAATATATTCATATTCATAATCACAACAAACTTAACAATCCACAGGAACTAAAAGTAAAAATAGTAAAACATTTGGGTGTTAGTGCATCAAGATGTTGCAAACTATAAATGATAATAGGGTTAATATAGAAAGCTACACAATCATTAATTTATTATAGAAGTGGCATGGCCTCTCCTTGGCCTACTACGCTGAAGTTAGCATCTGTTTGAAAGCTTCCAATTATTAAATAGCGTTTTTCCACCAAACTGTTGTACTAGAACCAGTTCGGTTGGCATGCCTTTGAACTTTAGCGTTTTGTTGAGCACCGATGTGCATTTCCACCAGTTTTGGGAACCAAATTTTAGTCATTAAAAGCGGGCCTTACACAGCCCACTGTGTATTGCTACTGTCAAGTATGGTATATATATATTTTTTTTACCGTGTCCTGAGTAGTGCTCAGAATTGTTGTCTGACTGCCAAAAAAAGGCCAACAGATTTACTTTCACAAGTGGAGCATTGCAGCTAACACTTTAAAGCTCTGCTTGATATTTATAAAAAGAAATTAGAATCTGCTTTGGGATTATTTAAGTTGTTATGGACATGGAGACAGAAGCACGAAAGAGAGAGAGGTGGGCCAAAAAGGAAAAGGGTAGAGAAGGAGAAAGGAATGGAGGAAAGAAAGAAGGATGAAGAGAATACAAGATAACACCCTGCTTGCTTCTACACCTGCAGAAACGTTCATATTACCAGCTTTTTTACTGAATAGTGCATGGTACATATTAATGCAAGATGTATTTAGTGGTAAATGCGGCTCAGTATAGAACATTTGTGTATCTGTTAACACCTGAATCTAAACACATGTGGGTCTGAGTGTGAGCATGCATGTGCATACAAGGTTTGTACATAAAAATATGCAATAGTGAGTGTAAGCACCCACAGACCTGCCCCCCTGGGACAGACACGGAGGAGATCTGAGCCACAGACATCCAAAGGCCCCCCCAGAGGAAAGGAACCCCAGAAGAATCACCGCCCCCTAGAGAAGAGCAGGAGAGAGTCCCAGGGGAACTACCCAGCAGCCACAGTGCAGTCAGTGCAGTGAGCTGCAGTGACAAGCCCACAGGCCCCGCCGGCAGCCGTCTACACCCGAGCAAATCCAGAGACCCGAGACCCTGGGACATATCACTCCCCAAGCAGAGGTCCGACAGAGCCCTGGGTTCCAAGGCCATGGTAAGCGGCCACCAGGAGTGAGTCAGCACACACCAAAGCACCCAGCCCCAGATACTGAGAACCACAAGTACACCGGCGGGCAGAGACACCAACCACCGGTAGGTAGTGAGGCGGGGAGGGAATAGGACCCTCATTTGATGGGGGGCCTTAACTAATCCAGGAGAGGGAGCAGCCCAAGACCCAACCTGACACAATAAAATAGGCACACACAGTCACAATCACACATTCCCACCCTCATGCATACACATAAAAACACTCACACCCACGCACCCAACGTAAAGATGAACAACAGACGTCGTACACTCACTCACACTCCCCACACATACTCTATACTCCCAGGTCCAGATGCCGATACCCCATGGAGACAAGCAGCCCCTGGACCCAGGAGGTGGTCCCCTGCCCTCCGGGGTTGGAGACAGGCAAACCACCCCAAAACCTGAACCTGGTCCTTGCTAGCCCGGGCTCGTGCCTGAGCCTGAGCGACCCCGGCCGGGACCCCGATCCCCCGCCCCAACCCCAGTCCCCAACGACCCCCATCCTCATCCGGAGAGGGGACCATGTACAAAACAGGTTTCTACCTGGTCTAAACCAGCCCGCCAACCAGAGCCAACACAGAATAAAATAGTCCCAACCCCGCAATGAATTCTGATCCCAACCACATGAGCCTCCGACCCCCAATGAATCCCAGCATGAAATTCCCCACAGGGCCACCCCCAACCAGGACTCAGATATCGCACACATGCCCCCGAACCCAAACGCCATGGGCACACACCCACAGGTGAGCTTCATCCCCGAAAAGCCAACGAAGCAACACCCACACAGCGCAAGATCCGCACACAGCCCCGCACCATACTTGGTAGCTGTGTAGCTTGTTGAGCCGTGCACAGTGTTCCTTCTAATGTAAAAAGAGAACATCCACAAAAGGAGACAGCAACTCCATGCAAGAACTATGTATGTACAATGTTTTCATTTTCAAATGCTCAAAATTCGTGAGTGTAACGGAAACGAGTAGTTATACAATGTTTGTTCAGTGTTTTTTTGCAAAGATATGAACAATGTTTATACGGTACGTTCTTCATCTTCGCCACCATACTTGTTGCTTCAATTGTCTGCGGCTTTGACCCACCCACTGGTAAAGTTATGGTTCTTGCAAAACCTAGTATTTTGTGGTGCCCAAGTTCTTGCTCTGGCACCTCTTTTTATTGGTGGACACACGTGTCACCAGTTCGAAATCACATTCAAGAACCAGAACAGGCTCCGAAATGTGTTGGTGGAAAAGTAGTAATAGTGAAACTGTTTTTTTAGAAGCTGCAAATTGTTAATCTACGATGTAATGATAACAGAACTCGCCTGCTAACAATCTATAGCTAAAGTGTAAGATGGGAAATTGTCAGAAAGGTTAGCATTCACTGTCAGGTACCCTCCAAAACATTTAAAATTATCTGAGGAGAAAACCATCCATCCATCCATTTTCTTTACCCTCTTCTTCCTTACAGGGTCATGGGAGAGCTGGTGCCCATCTCCAGCAGTCTATGGCCAAGAGGCGAGGTACACCCTGGACAGGTCGCCAGTCCATCACAGGGCAACACAGACACACACAGCACTTTTATTTGACAGAGAGGAAGGTCTATCAAATAATGAGACACAGGCCCACAGGTTGTTTATGTTTCAACTTTTTATTCAGTACAGAACATGAGAAAAGGCTGTCAATAAGGATTGCGCATTCTAACTATTATTTACTGTATTTTGTTTATTGCTTGTTTTTTGGTCTTGCAGTAGTGCCTCCTTTAGCACTAACATTAACCTGTGATATCTGCAAAAGAAACTGTCATTCCATGTAGTCCTTTATTCTGGAAGTTATGCTGTTGTCTCCAGAAGATGGGTGGATGCCAATGACAAAACTCAAAAAATTCAAGCAGTTCAAGACAAAAAGATTTCCGCATTAACTTCACCTAATATATAATCACACTTTTTGTTTGGAGATACTCATTTGTTCATGTTCAGGTTGTTTAGAATGTTATTCATCACACCGTACCTTGTGGAAGGCATCTGATCAATCTCTGTTCCACTTTGCAGCATGACAACGACGACAATTCCATAGCCAGAAACATAAGAATCTGTCTCTATCAAACAACACAAGCAAAGAGTGAATTATCATGTTGTTAAGTCAGCATTAGGCTGTTTTTGCTGTTGCAAAGTAGTATTTTTAAAATGAGTTTTCTATGACACTGCTCAGTCCCACATTTGTCTTTTCATTCCTTTCTTTTGTCTTCTGATTTTAAAATGAATGCAAACGTGCCTACTTGTAGACCTATTTTTCTGTGCTGTGGTGATGGTGACATTAAGACAGGCCAGAGGGGCTACAGGGAGCCTTTTCTTTGTCCTTTGAGCAAATGAAAGGCGCCACTTGCATCATCCGTTTCGCCTCCTTCTCCATGCTGGATATACTTTGATCAGACATAATGAGTGCTTTACTCAGGAGTACAATGTACACACTTTGACGCATTTGCCTTAAGATGTCTTTGTATCATCCCTGTATAAACTCAATTATATTTTTGCAATTACTTCATTTCAGCTGCTTGGGACCTTTTGAAGTCCTAGGTCTTATAGCTTGGTCCCAAAAGGATTACAACATAAAGGCGAATTGTAAGCAGTGATCTTGGGACATGAAAGGTAATGTATAGTCTTTATTTGGAAGCCTTTAAAGCTCATGAACACAGAACCTGGCAAAAGTTGGTGCTCTCAGGGCATAATAGTGACACTTTTATCAATATGGGGGGTACCACAATCTCTGATCTATGTGCTGTATAATTTCTGCCTCATAAGATACACATCTTTAGGGCTATAGAAGAGAATATATGTACCTATATCAGCAAAGCATAACATTTAAATATAAAAGAAGCAAAAAGGAAAATAATGTAATGTTTCATTTTAAGATGTAAGGCTGATGCAGCTTTCCCTTAAACTGTAGTAATGAGAGTTAGTGGAGGCGGGACTTCTCTGAGGGTCATGAACTATCGGCTAGGAGTGGGCGTCGTGACAAGATTTTCAGAAATGAAATAAAACTTTCCAATGATTATTATTGGTGTTTTTGTTTTAATCACAATTGCTACAATGAAAAATTGTCAGCCAGTGATTGAGCACATCCTTCTGGACCCTGGGTCTGCAGGGGACAACCTCCCAGCTGTCTGCCTGAACTCTGTCTCTGCTCGGGATGACTTCCTAGCTGTCCACCTGAACTCTATGTCTGCTCGGGATCTCCTACTGGTCATCCACCTGAACTGTAGTCTTGTTTTTTGTTGTGTTTTCTGGTCCGTTCGAGACCCATCCACCCGCTATGGTTGGGTTGTTTTGTCTTTTCTCTGGCCCTCCTTCCACGGCCCCCTTCGCTCACCCTGGTCGGGTTTTTGTTTTGTCTTTCTGGACTCTGTGGGTGTCTGGAATCCCACCCTAATGTGGGGGCTATGTCATACCCAGCCAGTGACTGAGTTTTGTGTTTGCGTTTTAGTTTATTATACCTGGTCAGGTTTTCTGTTTACCCTTAGTTCTGTGTCTTGTCTTGTTAAATGGTTTCACTCCCTCTGTCTCCCAGTAGTGTCACCCACACCTGTTCTGTGTTTTCCCTGATTACCTGGTCTTGCCGCTCATTGGTTCCCCCTGCTTTCTCCGTATATATTTAAGCAGTTTAGTTTTCAGTGTTCTGGGCTGGTTCTGCGTGTTGTTGTTGTTGTATCCTGGTTGTGTACCCTGATGTCTGAGTTCTCTGAGTTCTGGTTGGGTACGTTAATGCCCTGATCTGTCTGCCCTGACTGTGTGAGGAAAGGAATTAAACTCGACTTACTTTATTCCGCCTGCTCCTAGCATCTTTCTCTGCACTTTGGTCCTACCACAACTCGCATCATGACAGAAGGAACCAGCCAAATGGACGAAGCAGAAGGAGAGGACTTGATCACTCTATGGGAATATCTCCGGCGTGCCGCGGAGCGCTGTGCACACCAGGCGGAGGTCCATGAGGAGCAGTGACTGTCATTCTGGGGATCTAGGCTGGCAATTTCCATTCCAGGAGGCGGTCCGCCGTGCTATGTTTCTCCCTCAGCCTCTTCCCCACGCTACAGATGTCATAGTTCCAGTCTTTGGGAGTCAGCTCTTTGGGACTCCACTCCCTGATCCTGTTCCTGAGCGGTTCAAGGATGGGCCGCTGCCTGATCCTGTTCCTGATAGGCCTCTTCTCCCTACACACTCATTGGCGTTTCTCTGTTGTGTGCTCTCTGAGCTCTTCCCTGATCCAGGTTCTGGTTCGGAGGAGCTCGAGGTCGAGCTGCCTCCACTCCTGGTTTCAGTTCCTGCTCCGGAGGAGCTCAAGGACAAACTGCCTACACATCCTGTTCCAGTTCCCGATGAGCTCGAGGACGAGCCGCCTTCACTCTTGATTCCGGTTCCTGCTCCGGAGGAGCTTGAGGTTGAGCTGCTTCTGTTCCTCCTTCCAGTTCCAGAGCTCCACCGCAGATCTGCAGGGCTCCACCGCAGATCTCCACGACCTTGCTGAGGTTTCCAGCGGTTTCTGCACTGCTATCCCGAGCTCCACCGCCAGCTTCCTAGTGGCCAACCTCCTGATTGGCGTCTCCGAGGGTGCTCTACGCTCCATGGCCGTCCTTCAGACCACCTGCTCCGAGGGTCCTCTACACATCTGGGCCTCCTGACAAGCTTGGTCGGGGGTGCTTGTGGTCCCGCCATCATCCTTCTGGACCCTGGGTCTGCAGGGGACAACCACACAGCTGTCCGCCTGAACTCTGTCTCTGCTCGGGATAACTTCCCGGCTGTCCACCTGAACTCTATGTCTGCTCGGGATCTCCTACTGGTCATCCACCTGAACTGTAGTCTTGTTTTTTGTTTTGTTTTCTGGTCCGTTTGAGACCCGTCCCCCCGCTATGGTTGGGTTGTTTTGTCTTTTCTCTGGCCCTCCTTTCCCCTTCGCCCACCCTGGTCGGGTTTTTGTTTTGTCTTTCTGGACTCTGTGGGTGTCTGGAATCCCACCCTAATGTGGGGGCTATGTCATACCCAGCCAGTGACTGAGTTTTGTGTTTGCTTGTCTTGTTAATTGGTTTCACTCCCTCTGTCTCCCAGTAGTGTCACCCACACCTGTTCTGTGTTTTCCCTGATTACCTGGTCTTGCCGTTCATTGGTTCCCCCTGCTTTCCCCATATGTATTTCAGCAGTTTAGTTTTCATTGTTCTGGGCTGGTTCCTTGTTGTTGCTGTTGTTGTTGTATCCTGGTCATGTACCCTGATGTCTGGTTCTCCGAGTTCTGGTCGGGTACATTAATGCCCTGATCTGTCTGCCCTGACTCTATGAGGAAAGGAATAAAACTAGACTTACCTTCATTCCGCTGGCTCCTGGCATCCTTCTTTGCACTATAGTCCTACCACAACCCGTATCGTGACAAACATTTGTAGTTGTAAATCAGTCTCGCTATTGTGTTCCCAATATGCCTGTATAATTAGTGTAACAGCAACACCCTCGGACAAACCAGAAGGGGTGAAAGTGAGCCGGTACGGTCCAGTACTGCATACAACTAAAAGATTATGGGCCGGTACGCAGTACTGGGAAGAGGGAAGAACGGCTGTCTGCTATGAAGCCATCATCCAGAACCAGTTACGGTTTCAAAAATTCACGAGTACACAAAGAACATCAGATCTGCTATCAATAGGCAGTCTAAAACACGATTTAATCTGTTTATAAATCTAGCGTTTTTCCCCTCATTCCAAATTGTTTCTGAACCGTTCTGCTATGCTGGAGCCTCAGTGCGCTTGCATTGCTTCTCTCCCCTCGGAGCTCGAGGCTTTTGTGAACGGCCAGCCTTTGAAACGAGCACCGCTACATTTAATGTCTGTCTGCTCGCTGTTAAATACCCCAGTTAAAAGCAAAGGGAGGGTAACTAGGTGTGTTTCGTGTTATTCTGCTGAATTACAACAACACAGTTCAGATCAAAAACACCACTTGTTACCAGATATTTCACATACACTACACGAGAGCGCATGCGCGCTTACCTCCAAAGCAGAAGGGCTACCGAGGAGGTCTGGGAGATTTTACACAGCTGGTGCACAGACATAAAAAACCGCCCCTTGCATTAGGACAGGACGAACAATAAATCACTTACCATCTACAGACTTGCAAATAAAAACCGTGAAAACAACCTAACTTTCAAATTTTTAATTTAAACAAAATCAAAACTTGACCACATGGCAGAGAACAATAACGTCTTTGCTCAAAGAAAAGACTGAAACTGAAGATGAAAAGTTATGCATCAGAAAATGGTTTATCATTGTTTCATACATGGCAGTTCTTTAACAATTGATATATATATATATATATATATATATATAGAGAGAGAGAGAGAGATATATATAGATATACATATTCTACATTGTCAAGTGATTCTAATTTCTGCCTTATACAGCTTACAGTATAGTAAAATATTGATACATTTTAATTAGCTTGAGCTTGGACTTTGATGAGAGAGCCCTGGATCAAATATAGATCCAACCGGGCATTGGTTGGATTAATGCAAAAAAATGAGGTTATGGATTTTACACAGCATTCTTGGATTGTCACATTCCACAAGCTAGTTCATCTCAGCTGAGGTATTGTAGAATGTATCATCACTGGTCAAGAAAGATCCTTATAATCATTATGCAGTTCTTACAATAATTCTTCATGTATATTGATTATCAAGGAGAAAAACTAAGAAATATCACCCTCTTACCAAAATACAGTCAGAGAGACCAGATTAATAAAAAACTAGAGTCAGCAAATGGGTTGCCTAACACATACACAAAAATGTATGTGTTAGGCTAAAGCTAATCTATGTTAGTTAATGTAATTAATCAAAGCTGAATCTGAGAAAAATAAAAACATTAAATTAATTTCTTTCAAGAATAGTTCACACGGACAATGTTCATAAATGAAATTAAATGTCATGTAATTTTACCCCTTTAAAGTATGGTACTGCCTTTTGTGTTAGAGAGGAAGACTTAAAAAGCATTCACTGTAAACCGTTTTCTAACTTAAAAAAAGAGCTATAAAATAATTTTTCCAGTCATGGGCAGAGATCCTGAGCTAGGGCTGGCAGTATATGAGGGGAGCAGACCCAGTGTTCTTGCTGCTCCTTTTAAATGTATAAAAGTCAGAATGTTCACCTGTCTACACTAGAGGGAATTCAGTCTCATGGTTGACACTGTCTCTTTCAAAATACACCAGGTGTTCACTGCTGTCAAAGCACTGGATATGTTAAAAGACTCCAGAGGACAGACACAATGATAAAAAAATTAAATCCCTGCGGCGCAAATGTCAAACATGTCAGATGGCACAGAGATCTGATATGGCTTCCTAGAAAATCAATTATGCAGAGTTTATGCTAGTGAAAAAGGATATTTGATTCCATTACTTAAATGCATTTCCCCCTTATCATTGTTGGAAAATATTTTATAAAATAAAGCGATGTTAAAAGTTTATGTATAATGACAGTGTATAAAGATATAAGCTGAAAGACAAAGGAAAATTAGAGCTTTGTATTCTTTTGAACATGATACCTTGAGTTTTTTAAATACTTTTAGTATGGTTTTTCTGTTTATGGCTTTTTCCTTTTATGAAAGGCAACTCTCAATGGTGTTTAGTTAGCTGGCTTTGTCTGACACATTATTATTTGAGGAAATACTATTAAGAATATGTTAAAATAACATTTAAGGAAATATTATTTTGAATGAGGACCAACAACCTTTCTGGGTAAATGATCTTTAGTGGTGGTGTATTAGTTATCACGTTTAGTAAAAATAATATTTATGGAAATATTATTCCTAGACTGTAAACTAACAACCATTCTGGCTAAATGATCTTCAGCTGACTCATTAAGTGGGCAAGCACGAGTTCTTAGCCGTTAGCGTTATCAAAAGACGCTTATAGCTTATCATCAGAACCAAACACATACCTTTAAAATATCACTAATAAAAGGGTTGAAATGCATAAACGTGGATGGCGCATAATGGCCTTCGGTGTTTAAAACTACCCTTTAAATAAAGTTTGTCTTAACTTTAAAAACACAACACAGAACACATAAACTGAGCACATTTGCTGAGCAGCTAATCTGTTGTCACTAAGATAGCTGAGTTCTCAGCACAAACAAAAACCAAACGTCATGAAACAAACATTGTTTAGATTAATTCCTTCTAAACTAATCTTCTCTGCCGAAACACCACCTGTTACGTGAACCGTACTGAGGAGAAGTTGTCCTGGGTGTTGAGGAAAACATCCACGCGTGACTGCTCCCTAAGGGTTAGCTTGCAGCTAACCTCCGTAGGCTCTGCCGGCCCGGGCAAACTGCACTCAGAGCGGCGTACTGTGTTGTGGTACCGTTGTTCTTCCTTCAGACTGGGAAAAAAATGCTCCACTCGACGTTGTAGAGTCAGGGTCTCTGCTGGGAACTCTCTGGAACATACTTTGCTTCTGTACACCTCAGAAAGAAAACTCAAGCCACGCTTGTACCTTAATTACCCTGTTCATGAATGAATATCGGAGACACAAACAGCAATTCCTACTTAACTTTGTGCATACGATTGCGTAATCGTATCACATAGGATCCAGTTTGTATACATTAGTGCGCTGTCTCTCCTTCCAGCTCTGCTGGGGACCTGTGTGGAAGAGGTCTGTTGGAACATGGGGTTTTTATTCAAACAGTGACATCACGGGAAGTCCACTCCTACTCCTCCTGTTCCTGGGCTGAGTTAGGATTAGGTTACTGTGATTTATTTTGAAAATTCCAGAAAAGATCAAACTGGCCTTTAAATGTTTTAATCCAAGGCTGGACCCAACAAGTGTGAACAGAACATGAGTCTTTGTCAGGTTATTTGGTGTAGTTCATGGTGCAGGTCTGCTCTTGTTGTATGTAGCAGATCTGGTTTTCTTAGGCTAGCTAAGTTGCAGTAAAGACACTGTAGCTACTGTGTAACCATATAAGTGTATTGCAGTATCTATCATTTTACAAATGCATAATCTGAACTAGATTATTATTATTATTATTATCAACATAACTAGAATGTTATGTTGAACACATTCAGTATTCTGTCTGCTGCAGCAGGATATTTTGCTTGTAGTGCTCAGCAACAGCTAAATCTAATATACATCTGTTCTGCATAAATGCACTGAGGAAGTATTTGCCACATCTGTCCACACATGACCGTTCTAAAGGTCTACTTCAACTGTGCCAATAAAATGGTTAAACCTTCACACTATTCTAAACCTCTGTAGTCAGAAAACAATGTGAATTGTAGCTTCCACACAGATTCTGATTTTAATTTGAATACACTATTGTTACTTATTTGATCACTTTTTAAAATAGGTAATTCAAGAACACCAGCCGTGTTAATAAAAGCTTTTCTACAGACTCGTACTATAATGATAAAAGTTTTACAACAAAATATATTTGATCATGAATAAAATTCGCACAGGGAGGCCGAATAACAATTATCAAAAGTTTTCTACTATAAGTATTAAGGCTGAAATAGGTTATTCACATAGTTGTGATGCATACAGCTTTTGTTTGGGGGGGTTGCCCTAAAACCATAACCTCACCTGGTGGACTAATGAAAATCAAGAACATGCTGTATGTGTTGGTGCCTTCCAGAACATTTCTGTTGGGTATCTTATCTTTCAACTAGATGCACAGAATGCACCCCAGGCATCTCAGGTGGGAGCCTTTAGGTTTTCTCTTTTAGCTCACATATAATGTCTCTGGCACTGCTCCACAGGAGAGTGCTAAGCTAGTAAGTCAGGTAGATGATCAGTTTGGTCCTCACCGCATGTTTTCCAGGCTCTGTTTTTCACACCAGGCATAACTTTTGCTGCTTTCTCAAATTTTCAGTTTTTTTTTTTTTTTAAACGATTAAAGATTCAGCTAGAGAGTTCAATTGGAGGTAAGTAAAATTCTGAACAACTTCCAGTTTGTTGGAAAAAGTTTACCGTGTAAACATTATGTTTGCCTTTGTCTGGCTGAGAGTTTGTTCAGCATAAAGCTGCTGCTGAGCTGCACGCTGGCCAGATTTAATCCCTTGTTGTTAAGGTATTGATAGTTCCAGAAGTGAGAACATGGGTGCCCTTATGACTGAAACACCCTGCAAAACAACACCAAAACACGAGTCATTAATGACCATTATCATTGATTTTGCCCTTTGCAAAATGGCCAAACATTATGGTGGTCTATCACATTAGCCTTGAAATCACCTAGAAGGACTTCTGTGATATGGGTGTTTGCTATTACTTGGTCAAAACCATCAGAAAACAGTTAGGTTCTCTCTTATAGGTGGAGCAAAGGGTTGGGTCATACATGCCTATGATTTTGATAGTGCCCAAAGATGTTAACAACAACAGAGGAAGGGTCACATTTGAGCTGTGGCATAAAACTGGTAACTGCTGCTTTACATTTTGTCACAGACCTTTACACGCACTGGAGTGACCTCTTTAGCTACAAGGCTAGATGGTATGGAGGATCAGCTTTTACTCTTTTATCAAATGTGCATCAAACTAGTTGCCCAAACCTACCCCAACAATGACAGCCTGAATCCAGTTCAATAGAAAGCCTCAGCTTGTTACAAAAAGAACTGTTATCTTTGGAATTCAAAGTCTTCTCAAATAGACCTCTGCTGTTGTACCAGGCTGCACTCTCAGATATTGGTATTGGTATCGAGGGAGGAAAAACTTTGCTATATTGTTGCAAGGCTGACCCAAGAGTTGTGTCTCAAGGAACACAATCAGGGCATTTTACTAAAAGCCCAGAGCCTAGCCTGAGGAAGGAATGGATGGGACTTAATGGTGTGCTGATTGACTCAGGGAAAAATGTATAATTGCACTTGTTTTGGTCTATATTGAAACTATGGTCATTTGAAACAACTTTTAATTGACTGGAAAAGCAATTTATATATTTTTGCAATAGTATTAGAAATGAAATACCTTATTTTTTAATCTTTCTTGAAAAGTATTTTTGAAATGTGACATATATTAATAATAAGGAACACAAATAAAATAAGCACTATATTTAATTCAACTGTAACTGAAGAGCTGGAGGAGGTGTCTGAGGAGAGGGACGTCTGGGTGTCTCTGCGGAGTCTGCTGCCCCGGTGCCGGATAAAGCGGAAGATGATGAAGACGAAGACAATTATAAATTAAAAAGAAATTACAAACTATACTAGAAAAGTAAATAACAAAATTATTATATACATATATGACATATACACTACCACACATATATACATATGACATACACTACCACTCAGAAGTCCCCTCCTTGAACCGCCACCTTAACATGGTGGAGGGGTTTGAGTGCTCAAATGATCCTAGAGTCTATGTTGTCTGGGGCTTAAATGTCCCTGGTAGGGTTTCCCATGGCAAACAGGCACTAGGTGACGGGTCAGACAAAGAGCGGTTCAAGAACCCCTCATGACGACTACAAAATCGAGGCACGTGACGTTGCCCAGTACGGCAGAGCCGGAGTCCCACCCTGCAGCCAGGCCTGAGGTTGGGACTCGTTGGAGAGCGCCTGGTGGCTGGGTTGCTCCTAGTGGGACCCGGCCAGGCCAAGCCCGAATGAGAGACGCGAGACCATCCCCCAGTGGGCTCACCACCTGCAGGGGGAAACGTGAGGGACCGGTGCAAAGAGGATTGGGTGGCGGACGAAGGTGGAGACCTCGGCGGCCCGATCCCCAGATGCTTAGGCTGGCTCTAGGGCACCGGTCCTGTTCATAACTTTTATGGACAGGATTTCTAGGCGCAGTCAAGGGCCGGAGGGGGTGTGGTTTGGGGACCAGAGGATTTTGTCTCTTCTTTTTGCAGATGATGTGGTCCTGCTGGCCCCCTCTAGCCAAGACCTACAGCACGCACTGGGGTGGTTCGCAGCAAAGTGTGAGGCGGCAGGGATGAAAATCAGCTCCTCCAAATCCGAGGCCATGGTTCTCGACCGGAAAAGGGTGGCTTGTCCTCTTCAGGTTGGAGGGGAGTTCCTGCCTCAAGTGGAGGAGTTAAAGTATCTCGGGGTCTTGTTCACGAGTGAGGGAAGAATGGAGCAGGAGATCGACAGACGGATCGGTGCGGCTGCCACAGTAATGGGGGCGCTGTGCTGGTCCGTTGTGGTGAAGGGAGAGCTGAGCCGAAAAGCGAAGCTCTCGATTTACCGGTCGGTCTACGTTCCTACCCTGACCTATGGCCATGAACTTTGGGTCATGACCGAAAGAATGAGATCCAGGATACAAGTGGCTGAAATGAGCTTCCTCCGTAGGGTGGCCGGGCACTCCCTTAGAGATAGGGTGAGGGGCTCGGAGTAGAGCCGCTGCTCCTCCACATCGAGAGGAGCCAGTTGAGGTGGCTCGGGCATCTATACCGGATGCCTCCTGGGGAGGTGTTCCAGGCACGTCCCCCTGGGAGGAGGCCCAGGGGACGGCCCAGGACACGCTGGAGGGACTATGTCTCTCGGCTGGCCTGGGAACGCCTTGGGCTCCCCACGGAGGAGCTGGAGGAGGTGTCTGGGGAGAGGGACGTCTGGGCGTCTCTGCTGAGTCTGCTGCCCCCGCGACCCGGTCCCGGATAAAGCGGAAGACGACAAGTACGAGTGTATATATATATACATATATGTGTATATGTATATATATACATATATGTGTATATGTATATATATACATATATGTGTATATGTATATATATACATATATGTGTATATGTATATATATACATATATGTGTATATGTATATATATACATATATGTGTATATGTATATATATACATATATGTGTATATGTATATATATACATATACAGGGGTTGGACAATGAAACTGAAACACCTGTCATTTTAGTGTGGGAGGTTTCATAGCTAAATTGGACCAGCCTGGTAGTCAGTCTTCATTGATTGCACATTGCACCAGTAAGAGCAGAGTGTGAAGGTTCAATTAGCAGGGTAAGAGCACAGTTTTGCTCAAAATATTGAAATGCACACAACATTATGGGTGACATACCAGAGTTCAAAAGAGGACAAATTGTTGGTGCACGTCTTGCTGGCGCATCTGTGACCAAGACAGCAAGTCTTTGTAATGTATCAAGAGCCACGGTATCCAGGGTAATGTCAGCATACCACCAAGAAGGACGAACCACATCCAACAGGATTAACTGTGGACGCAAGAGGAAGCTGTCTGAAAGGGATGTTCGGGTGCTAACCCAGATTGTATCCAAAAACCATAAAGCCACGGCTGCCCAAATCACGGCAGAATTAAATGTGCACCTCAACTCTCCTGTTTCCACCAGAACTGTCTGTCGGGAGCTCCAAAGGGTCAATATACACGGCCGGGCTGCTATAGCCAAACCTTTGGTCACTCAGGCCAATGCCAAACGTCGGTTTCAATGGTGCAAGGAGCGCAAATCTTGGGCTGTGGACAATGTGAAACATGTATTGTTCTCTGATGAGTCCATCTTTACTGTTTTCCCCACATCCGGGAGAGTTACGGTGTGGAGAAACCCCAAAGAAGCGTACCACCCAGACTGTTGCATACCTAGAGTGAAGCATGGGGGTGGATCAGTGATGGTTTGGGATGCCATATCATGGCATTCCCTTGGCCCAATACTTGTGCTAGATGGGCGCGTCACTGCCAAGGACTACCGAACCATTCTTGAGGACCATGTGCATCCAATGGTTCAAACATTGTATCCTGAAGGCGGTGCCGTGTATCAGGATGACAATGCACCAATACACACAGCAAGACTGGTGAAAGATTGGTTTAATGAACATGAAAATGAAGTTGAACATCTCCCATGACTTGCACAGTCACCAGATCTAAATATTATTGAGCCACTTTGGGGTGTTTTGGAGGAGCGAGTCAGGAAACGTTTTCCTCCACCAGTATCACGTAGTGACCTGGCCACTATCCTGCAAGAAGAATGGCTTAAAATCCCTCTGACCACTGTGCAGGACTTGTATATGTCATTCCCAAGATGAATTGACACTGTATTGGCCGCAAAAGGAGGCCCTACACCATACTAATAAATTATTGTGGTCTAAAACAAGGTGTTTCAGTTTCATTGTCCAACCCCTGTATGTGTATATGTATATATATACATATATGTGTCTGCTGCCCCCTGACCCGGTCCCGGATAAAGCGGAAGATGACGAGTACGAGTACTACCACTCAAAGGTTTTAGAAAGCCCTTCTCATTTAATAGTTTTCTTTATGTTTATGACTATTTACATTGTAAATAGATTCTCACTGAAGGCATCAAAACAGTGAATGAACACGTGCAATTATGTAGCAAACACAAAACTGTAAAAGAACTTAATAAAATATTTATATTTTAGAATCTTTAAAGTAGCCGCTCTTTTCTGTGATGGCTGAAATATTAACATTTGGCCTTCTCTCAATGAACCTCTTGGAAGTTCTTTTAAGACTCTTTGGAAAAACCATTTCAGGTGACCACCTCATGAAGCTCATGGAGAGAATGCTAAAAGAGCAAAGCAGTCATCAAAGCAAAGGGTGGCCATTTTGAAAAATCTAAAATCTAAAAATGTTTAGGTATTTCATACTTTTTGTTTATTACACAATTCCATGTGTGTTCATTCACAGTTTTGTTGCCTTTGGTGAGAATTTACAATGTAAATGGTCATGAAATAAATTGATCCATAATAATCTAAAAACTTGTATTGAGGGTCGATCCAGTGGCATCTTCTCAGTACTCTTGACAAATTATTTGAATTTGTAGACAAATTACCTTAAAGGACAATTTTTGAAACATTGTTTTCTTTCTGAATGTTCTGTAACTACTAAGTATCTACCCTTAATCATCAAACATTCATCAAATAAGCAGGCACCAGTTCAACCACTTCTTAATCATAGCTGGTCAGCATAATGTTTAGGTAGTACTGCAGCTGCTCTCCTTTGCTGACTTTTTTAATTTTACTCAGCATGTATGCGACCCAACACATAAAAAAGGCCATATATTGGACCTTGTTTTCTCTTTAGGCCTCAGTGTAAAGGACATTTCCATCATGAAGGATCATACTCCTCAAGCTTTTTCCTCTCTTTTTGATTTTGCATCTTTAAATTCTAATGCAATTAATGTGGATGCACTTGTTTTGGCTTTTAGGGTGTATTCACACCAGGAAAGTCCTTTGGTCCTCTTGTTTGGTCCGGACCAAAAGCGAACTTTTTTTTTTTTTTCATTTGGTGCAGTTTGTTTTTACATTGTACTTTTTGCAAGCGAACTATTACTTGTCAACAAAGCCACGCGGGTGACGAACATTGTTCCCATTGGACAAAAATGACGGGGGCGGGACAGAGCACAGACCCGGAAATTGAGGAAAACATCTGTAGACAAGCTGCGTGCAGCACCTCTGTTCTGCATATTTGTGCCGTTATTACTGCAGCAATATTATTGTGAGAATCAAGAGCAGCTCATTCAACACAGACTTTGAGACGTTCCATTTATAATGTTGGAACCCCGTCGGAGAATGCGTGCTGGATGCCGACATTCTCTACGTGTCTTTTCCCACAACAAGCCAGTAGCCTTGCTAAGCAACACACAGCTTATCAGGTATGATTACCTTACAACACACACCTTTGCTACCGGCTACGGTGGCTTTTTATCTCCAAAGAGACGTACACTTTCTGTAGTTGGTTCGAATCGGGGCCGGTTTGTATTCAGACTATAAGCGAACCGCACCAGAGTCCGTTTGGAAGCGGGACCGAGACCCACCTCAAAAAGTGGGTCTCGGTCCGGTTGCTTCGTCCGGACCAGGGTTCGCTTGAGTGTATTCACACCTGCGCAAAAGGTCCGGACCAAGGGGGGAAACGAACTCTGGTCCGTTTAAAGCGGACCAAAAGTGGCAAGTGTAAATACACCCTTAATAAAAGGGTAAAACAAAGCATTGTCCAGCATAGAAATTGTCCCTGGAAAAATAAGGAAATCCTTAATATAAGGTGAGTTTGGCCCAACAGCAGTAGAAAAGCTCTAATCTTGAAGTTTGTAGACTTTATCTTAAGGAATTAATCAGTTAATTAAATGAGATGGTTAAAGATGCTCAAACCGATTATTTTTGCGAACCTCATCAAATTAAAAAGGAAAATTTCTTAAATCCTGTTCAACTCAATCAAGAACATTGTTTCGCTATCTCTTCCTCCTACAAGTGCTTTTACAAATACAGACAGCAATCTCTTTTTAACTTATTTCAATAACAAAGTTGTCAGCATCTGGGCCTGTATCTCTCCTGTATCATCCCTTATTCTGGACTACCCTCTTCTCACCTCATACATGGTCATCTTTTACACCTGTGTTAATTCAAGACATCAAAGCACTGCTGGGTCGAAAGAAATGGTTTTCTTTCCCCCTTGATGTCCTCCCTGCATCTTTTTTCATTTGACTGCATTGGCACAGGTGTTGTAAAATTGATATAGTCTTCTCTTTCTTCAGCCTCTGTGCCTTCCTTATTTAAAAAAGCTGCTGTCTGCCCACTGCTAAAAAGCCTCATCTGGACTTTTTTCTCCCTGAAAGATACAGAACGAGCTCTAAGTTACCATTTTCAATCAAACATCCTTCAGAAGGTAGTAGCAGAACAGCTGGACTGCTTTTTGGAGAAAGGGCATCATGGATACCTTTTACTCTGGCTTTCAAAAACTGCACATCTAAAGACACTCTACAAAGTGTTATTAAAAATTTTAAGTGACATGCAGATGGCAGCTGACTCTGGTCACTATTCTGGGCTGTTTTCTTGGACCAGACATCAGCATTTGATGCAGTGGATCACACTGTTCTTATTAACAGATTAAGAGAGTGGTATCTGTATCTTTTGTGGGACATCCTAAAATGCTATAAAAATGTGTCACATCATCTGTATGCTGATAATATACAGTTGTATTGCTCTTTTTAAGCCTGAACTCAGTAACTGTCTGTCAGAAATCAAATGATGGCTGTATATGTGGAGTTAAGTGCAAACAAAACAGAAACTCTTTATTTCCCCTGATAAAATTCATTTTAGTCAAGCACCATCCTGCTCCTACTGTGAAAAGTAGTCTCAGAAAAATGAGTGTCATCTTCAATCACTGTAAAATTTTAGTTTGTAAGTGATTTTTATAATTTAAGGACATTTCTAAGATCATTTGTGTGACATACTGAACTATAGATGGTTGTTCATGCTTTTATTTCCTTATTGTTTTAATTTGAATGAAACCTCTTGGCTCACCTTTAGACTGTGCAGAACGCTGCAGCGAGGCTGCTGACAAAAAAGAACTAGCTCTCTGTTCACTTCAGGATTAATTTTTACGTTGAGCTTTTTACCTTCAGGGCAATTCATGGACCTTTTGGATCCTCAATCTCCATCTAGGACACTGAGGTCTTTCTTACCCCTTAAAATCCGTGTAAACCGTGCTTCTTAAGCAGTGGCTCTGGAATGCTCTCCTACTGTCCGTGTGCTCCACAGACTCTTTTAATAAAACAGCTACAGACATTTGTACTCAGAAATGCATTTGCTTAGTGTGTTTTAGTTGCTTTGCCCTTGTGAAGCATGTGTTGTTGTTTTGTTGACGGACTTGACCCACATGCAGACAAACACTCAGGAGGCAGAGAAAGAGTTTAACACGTTTATTTGGACAGGAATGGGTTATGGTGTTGGACCCAGGATGGAGGCACAGCGCTGCACAGAGAAGGAAGATCAGGTTAGTATGGTATTGATCTGGATGATGATTAGTAATATAGAAGAGCGGGTTTTGCTTACAGGGTTTGAAGATGAGGATCCGCCAGGGAGGGAGTGATGTGGAGCCTGGGAGTTCGGCAGACGGTTTGTTTGATGGGGCTCTTTTCCTTAATCCAAGGTTGGTGATTTGCGCACAGGTGAAATAATTTGGTTCAGGACTGTTTCCAAACAGCAGATGGTGAGCTCTAGATGCCTGTACTTGCAGCTTGGTGGTGAGACACGTTGGAGGGTGAGCAGGGTGAGCTTATGCTTAGCGGCTGCCAGCTGGAGCTGGATGGAAGAGTGGATTCTTGGAGATCTTGAATCTTTACTTGACTGAGAGTGACTGGAACAGGAACCAGGACTAGGAAGTTTACCTGGGAAGGAGCAAAGACAAGGTAAGAAACTATGATCTCTTAAGGAAGACACCAATAGCTCTGGCCAGTTGAGTTACCACAATAGGCAAACACTCAGGTGCTGAAGTTCTGGCACCTGCTCCTCATATACCCCTCCCGATGATAGTGATGAGCTACACCTGCCACGCTCTCACCCCAGGAGCTCAGGCAGCATCTAGTAGTGAAGCACAGGGAGACAGGATCTCCTGGACCCCGACAGTAAGTCTGTGAAAGGTGCTCTAGTAATCAAATTTTACTTACTTACTTTAGGTACAAAAGAGAAACCAGTGTGTGAATCATGTTGGTCAGTACAGCAACATTCCTATATGCAATGATTACAAAATCAGGAAAACACAAATATAAACACTCTATCAGTGTGTCTGCAGGGTGCCTGCTACCTCGCATCACTGATAGAAAGTCTGATAAAGGTGAGCAGAAGCTGAGATGGATAAACCTGTACCACCTAGTGTAAGAGTCCCACAGCCCGCTGATTCTGTCTGTCATTGAAGCTAAACATTCCTTCTGCACCTCTGTGCATCCAAAGGACATTCAGGACAGGTGCTACCCAATAATTGAGATTGAATTTCTTTCTTGTTAGGCTGCCATTTTTAACCGCAATCCCCTATACTGATGTTCATCCTGGGCTCCAGGTGAGTTGCTGTAATTGGCTGCTTGGGATGGTGTTGGAAAGTTTGTTTCTGGAAATGTTCTGCTCCCTGTGGATTAAATGACAGACAGGATTTAATGAACAAAAAAGTGAATCATCCACTGCATGACTTGCTGCTCTTCCATGGAGAGAATGGACTGTGATAATGCTGAGAATACGAATGCAAGATGGGGATGAATGATAGAGGCAGCTGTTCAGTTTATATGAGTTTTACTGCTCAGCTACGGGACATGTACACTGTCGTTTCCACTTATAATGGCATCTGCTGTATTATTCAAAGATACTAACAAACCTCAGTAGTTAGATCACAAGAATGAGACTTCTTTATGTTTTTAATTCAACCAACTTCAGTTCATTCAGACTGAAGATAATGCTTATTTTGTCAGCACCTTCCACTGTCTGTCATCCAGCCAGCACAGAGTGATTTGAGGATTTCTCCATGATAATAAACTTGTGTTGGAAATTAGAAAAAACATTTAACATCTATGAAAAGGCCTTGTGAAATACACAACTAAAAAAAATACAATATCATGAAAAAAATCAATATTTTTTGTCACTTATTTCAGAAAGTGAAACTCATGTATAGATTCATTACATAGAGTGAAATATTTCAAGCATTTATTTATTGTAATTTTGATTATTATGGCTTACAGATAATGAACACCCACAATTCATTGACTCTGAAAATTAGACTACTATGAAAAAGTTGATTATATGAAACTCATGGTGTCACATCTTAATCAGCCAGTTAATACAAAGCATCTACAAAGGTTTCCCAAACCTATAAATGGCCTCTCAGTCTGGATCAGTAGGCTAAACAATCATGGAGAAGACTGCTGACTAGACAGATGTCCAGAAGACAGTCTTTGACATCCTCCAAGGAGCGTAAAAAGCTGGTTGTTCAGAGTGCTGTATACAAGCATATTACTAGAAGGTTGAGTGGAAGGAAAATGTGTGGGAGGAAAAGGTGCCCCAGTAGCAAGGACAACCACAGTTTTGAGTGGATTGTCACATGGTCTACAAGTGTCTTACCTGGACTAAAGAGAAAAAAATTGACTTTTGCTCAGTGGTCCACTTTACTTTAACTTTACCCTTCAGAAAAGTAAAGTTTTTATTTTATTTAGAAATCAAGGTCTTGTGGCTTGGCATTGTCTTGCTGAAATAAACAAGGACGCCCCGGAAAAAGACGTTGCTTAGATGTCAGCAAATGTGGCTCTAAAACCTGTATGTAACTTTCAGCATTAGTGGTGCCTACACAGATGTGCCAGTTACCCATGCAATGGGCAATTTGAAATGTGAACTTGTCAGACCACAGCACACTTTTCCAATTTGCATAAGTCCATCCCAGATCAGCCTGGGCACAGAGAACCAGAGAGACCGGCAGCGTTTTTGGGTGTTGTTGATATATGGCTTTAGCTTTCTTTTCACAGTATTTTTAACTTGCATTTGTAGATGTAACAACAAACTGTGTTAGCTGACAATGGGTTTCTGAAGTGTTTCTGAGCCCACATGGTAATATCTGTTACAGAATGATGTTGATTTTTAATGCAGTGCCTCCTGAGAGGTTGAAGGTCACAGTCATTCAGTATTGGTTTTCGACCTTACCTTACCTTACCAGAGATTTCTCCAGATTCTCTGATGCTTTTGATTATATTTTGGACTGCAGATGATAAAATCCCTAAATTCCTTGCAATTGTACGGTGAGAAAGTTGTTCTTAAACTATTGGACTATTTGCTCATGCATTTGTTCATAAAGTGGTTAACCTCGCCCCATCCTTGCTTGTGAACCACTGAGCCTTTCGAGGATGAAATATTTATACCCAATCATGACACTCACCTGTTTCCAATTAACCTGTTCACCTGGGGAATGTTTCAAACAGGTGTGTTTTGAGCATTTCTCAATATTCCCAGTCTTTTGTTGCCCCTGTCCCAGCTTTTTTGGAATGTTTTGCAACCATTCAGTTCAAATTTAGTAAATAGTTGCAAAAAAACAATAAAGTTTATCAGTTTGAACATTAAATACAGTATCTTGTCTTTGTAGTGTATTTGATTGCATATAATTGGAACCGAATCTGTAAATCATTGCATTAAAGAGTATACAGGTTTTTTGATTGGTTCGATGTAATATTTTTATCTCATTGTCTGTGAACAAAAATAAAGGCTTGAAAAAAATCTATCTGTGTGTAATTAATCGTAAAAATGTGTCTCACTGTGAATGGAGTTACTGAAATGAATGAACTTTTAATCCAGCTGCATTGAAATGAAGGTCAGTCAGTCCGAACAATTGGGAAAACTTTGAAAGTGTCCCCAAGTGCAGTCGTAAAAGCATCAAGCGCTACAAAGAAACTGGCTCACATGAGGACCGCCCCAGGAAAGGAAGAGCAACCTCTTCAACCTTAGCCTGGCCCAGAAGAAGGTTCCGGTGTTGTGGAAGACCTCCTGTCTTGTTCCGGTACCAAAGAAAACTCACCCATCAGTCCTCAATGACTATAGACCTGTTGCCCTGACATCTCATATCATGAAGGTCCTAGAGAGACTCCTGTTGGCCCACCTGAGTAAGCAAACAGTAAACCATCAGGACCCCCTTCAGTTTGCTTATCGCTGTGGAGTTGGAGTTGAAGATGCCATCATACACCTGCTTCAACAAACCCACTGTCATCTGGACAAAGCCAGCAGCACTGTGAGGATCATGTTCTTTGATTTCTCCAGTGCATTTAATACAATCCAACCTGATTTGCTTTGTCAGAAACTCCAGAAGACTCAGGTGGAGGCCTCAACAATCTCCTGGATCAAAGACTACCTGACAAACAGACCACAGTTTGTGAGACTGAAGGGTTGTGAGTCTAACCAGGTAGTCAGCAGCACAGGAGCACCACAGGGGACTGTACTCTCACCATTCCTTTTCACTCTGTACACCTCAGACGTCCAGTACAAGACAGACTCTTGTCATCTGCAGAAATACTCGGATGATTCTGCAGTCGTGGGGTGGATCAGAGATGGACAAGAAGCTGAGTACAGGAAGGTGGTGGACCGCTTTGTGGCATGGTGTGGAAACAATCATCTCATTTTGAACGTGACTAAAACAAAGGAGATGATTGTAGATTTTAAGAGAAACAGGAATAAGTCAAAAACTATTTCTATCATGGGAGAAGTGGACGTGGTGGAGGAGTATAAATACCTCGGTGTTCACCTGGACAACAGACTAGAGTAGAGATGCAACTGTGAAGCCATCTACAAGAAGGGACAGAGCAGACTGTACTTCTTGAGGAAGCTTAGGTCCTTTGGTGTTTGCAGCAAGATGCTGCATATCTTCTATAAGTCTGTTGTGGAGAGTGTGATCTCTTCTGCCATCATCTGCTGGGGAAGCAGTATCAGAGCCAGGGACTTAAAAAAACTCAACAAGCTGATAACAAAGGCTGGCTCTGTTTTGGGGACTCCTCTGGAACCTCTGGAGATCATTCTGGAAAAAAGGATTCTTCATAAAATGAAGAACATTATGGAAAACCCTGAGCATCCTCTTCATGAGACTGTCCTACAACAACAGAGTGTCTTCAGTCAGAGGCTTCTTCAGATCTGCTGTAAGACGGAGCGCTACCCACAGCCATCAGCATCTACAACGGCTCTTTGAGGAAACCTTCATAATATGAGCTATAACAACATTTAATTTCCTTTTGGGATTAATAAAGTATTTTTGAATTGAATTGAATTGAATTGATGCTTCAGACTCCTATTTTAAAGTAAAACTGGGTTACACTAACCTTAAAGAAGCCTCCACTTCCTGTGTGGCAGCCCTTTGGTTATACTGAATACAGATTCTTCAAAACTCTTATTTGTTTTCAGAAACAATAGGGATTCCTAGTTTTCCCATAAATATTGCTAAAATCTAATGGTGTCTGTCATGGTTCCTGCGAGCCCGGTACTACGTATTGCCTCATCTCTTTCACATATACACGGGTTGGACAATGAAACTGAAACACCTGTCATTTTAGTGTGGGAGGTTTCATGGCTAAATTGGACCAGCCTGGTAGCCAGTCTTCATTGATTGCACATTGCACCAGTAAGAGCAGAGTGTGAAGGTTCAATTAGCAGGGTAAGAGCACAGTTTTGCTCAAAATATTGAAATGCACACAACATTATGGGTGACATACCAGAGTTCAAAAGAGGACAAATTGTTGTTGCATGTCTTGCTGGCGCATCTGTGACCAAGACAGTAAGTCTTTGTGATGTATCAAGAGCCACGGTATCCAGGGTAATGTCAGCATACCACCAAGAAGGATGAACCACATCCAACAGGATTAACTGTGGACACAAGAGGAAGCTGTCTGAAAGGGATGTTCGGGTGCTAACCCGGATTGTATCCAAAAAACATAAAGCCACGGCTGCCCAAATCACGGCAGAATTAAATGTGCACCTCAACTCTCCTGTTTCTACCAGAACTGTCCGTCGGGAGCTCCACAGGGTCAATATACACAGCTGGGCTGCTATAGCCAAACCTATGGTCACTTATGCCAATGCCAAACGTCGGTTTCAATGGTGCAAGGAGTGCAAATCTTGGGCTGTGGACAATGCATTGTTCTCTGATGAGTCCACCTTTACTGTTTTCCCCACATCCGGGAGAGTTACGGTGTGGCGAAACCCCAAAGAAGCGTACCACCCAGACTGTTGCATGCCCAGAGTGAAGCATGGGGATGGATCAGTGACGGTTTGGGCTGCCATATCATGGCATTCCCTTGACCCAATACTTGTGCTAGATGGGCACGTCACTGCCAAGGACGAAAGATTGGTTTGATGAACATGAAAGTGAAGTTGAACATCTCCCATGGCCTGCATAGTCACCAGATCTAAATATTATTGAGCCACTTTGGGGTGTTTTGGAGGAGCGAGTCAGGAAACGTTTCCTTCACCAGTATCACGTAGTGACCTGGCCACTATCCTGCAAGAAGAATGGCTTAAAATCCCTCTGACCACTGTGCAGGACTTGTATATGTCATTCCCAAGATGAATTGACGCTGTATTGGCCGCAAAAGGAGGCCCTACACCATACTAATAAATTATTGTGGTCTAAAACCAGGTGTTTCAGTTTCATTGTCCAACCCCTGTATCATTGCACCCTGCTAGCTTGGGATTAACATCTTGTCCCCTGTATTTTGTAGAGAGATTCAGCAAATGCTGCTGTAAAACTAAGTAGCTTCAACTGATTACATTTTAAATGAACTGCTTTTTTTCTTTTCCTTGAAAAAATGTTAAGCCTTGTTCATTGGTAAGGCTTGCATTTGAGCAGAATAGTTTAGTACTCATTCTGCATCTGTTGAGAACCTCATTTGTTCCATCTCTTAAGTGCTTTGACTCTTAATTTCAACAAACATGCTATGAGTCCTCCATCTTGAGAACAAACGTCTAATTGACAGAAATCAAGCGGAAAACTACGGCTAAGAGAAAATACATTTTTATCAAAATGAAAAGTGAAGCCTGTCAGGAGTGTCATGTGAACGTACAATATTTTTAAGAAAATGATGAAAACCATGATCATACTTTTGTTTTTAAAGATTAAAAACATTGGATTACATCATATATAACTGTATTTTGTTGCCTGGGTTACATGTTCTTATAAAGAATGTTTTGTCAACCATTTCAATTTGAATACCCTTCCTTTATCCTTAAATTTTCCCTTCAATTCTCTGAACACATTTATACCTAATAGGTACCAGGAAAGGAAAATGTGGTTTGGCTTTTAAAAGAGAAAACAGGCACACAGACACATTATACAGTAGGTGTTTAGTCTAATATTTAAAAGTGTTTCTGAAAGTTTATGTGTGATCACAGCCATGTTTAAAAATAACCTTGGTGCAAAGCATGTTTAAAGTGCCGAATGACTGTGTAAGGGAAGGTAGTTGTGTGTAAGTGTGCATTCAGAGTGTGTGAAGTTTCTGAACAACTTTTAACACACTCCTGAGAGGCTGCTGCAAATCTTGTTAAAGCAGAAAGCTTCAAGAATGTTTCTGTATAAATGTGAGTGTTTCTGGTAGATACCATATTCATGTGTCAGAGCTGCTGCCATGATAGTCTTGTTCATCTTTACTGAAGTTTGTTGAAAAAAAGTCCAAAATCTACAGAGACTGTGCCACTGATGAATCATTGTATAGTTTTAAACAAAGATAGATGTCCAGAGTCCTCTATGAGAACAAAGTTTGCAACACGGTCATAAGGCTTTCCCAAGTCTTCAAACAAGTAAGAATACAAATGCAGTTAAAATGCTTCAAAAGGAATTTTAGCACCATTAAGAAACTTAAGCATCATTAGCAGCTAACAGTTTGCCAGTAACAGTATTCTCCAATTGCTGACTGTATCTTTCTGTAACTATGTCGTTTTTTTTCTCTGAGTACCTAAAATGAAGGGTTCTTCAGTGCCTTATCACCCAGTGTTGTTGGCCAGCTTGACAAGAAAGGGCAAAACATAGTAGTACTTGACTCAGTGGGCATCCGATGGACATGTCCGCACTAAGCTCTATTTTTACGACTGTGAACGTGTACGCAGTGTCTAACAATAAACTCCTTGGCGGGAAAAGTTTCAACATCAAACTATTTTATATATGACACACTGCTCTGGGCAGCCGGTTGCAAATTTGCACAGTGTCACATCCACCCTCTTTGCTGCGCTGACAGGTATATTCCCCTTCTTCGTCCCTAGTGGGATTTAATGGCCTTTAACACCATCTTCTTTTCTTTTTGTTTTTCCAAAGCTACATGACAAATTAACTCTGCCTTACTGTTCGATGACACCAAGGTGGTGGAGGTGGTGAGGGGGTTTGAAATCAACCCGCCTCTGTTGCACTATGAGTCAGGGGTGTTCTATATAAACTGACTAGAAATAGGGTAAACTTGTCATGATGTAGGGTTGTTTGGTTTTTGGTTTCGGGGTTTTTCCTTATGTTTTTCACTGTTCAAGTTTTGAATCATGTTTCTGTTTATTTTCCTGGTCATGCTTTTGTTTTGTCGTCTTGTTCATGTTTTGTCAAGTTTGGTTTTCGGATCTGGTTATGCTTTTGCTTCATGTTTTTCTAGTTTGTGTTCAAGAGTCTCTGTTTTGCTCATGTCAAGTTTTGATGCTCAAGTCCTATTTTCACTCTCATGCTCATGTCTAGCTCTCATGTCTAGTTCTCTAACCAAGTCTTGTTTTTTTTTTTTTTTTATCATGCCATGCCTGTCTTGCCTGCCCGTTTGTTTTGTTCCTGCCTCCTGCTGAGTGTGAGTTTTTGTTATTAAACCTTTTTTTTTTTTTCACTTACCATCACGCTGCCTGCTCGTCTGCATTCTGGGGTCCAATTCCTCTGCTCACGCCACTGAGGGTCTGGCTGACGCCTCTGCTCCTGCTCACGTCACTGAGGGTCCGGTCGACGCCTCAGCTCCTGCTCACGTTACTGAGGGTCCGGTTGACGCCTCAGCTCTTGCTCACGTCACTGAGGGTGCGGCCGACGCCTCAGCTCCTGCTCACGTCACTGAGGGTCTCGCCAACGCCTCAGCTCTTGCACACGTCACTGAGGGTCCAGTCGATGCCTCAGCTCCTGCTCACGTCACGGAGGGTCTCGCCGACGCCTCAGCTCTTGCACACGTCACTGAGTGTCCGGTCGACGCCTCAGCTCCTGCTCACGTCACGGAGGATCCCTTCGACGCCTCAGCTCCTGTTCCTAGTCTGCAGGAGTTTAAGGAATGATTTGTCCTCGTTCTGGCTTTTGAACCCAGAGCTGAGGGTGCGCCAAGCTCTGCTTCAGCCTCTGAGGGTTCGCCAGGCTCTGCTTCAGCCTCTGAGGGTTCGCCAGGCTCCACGCCTCTGGAGCTCCACAGAGTGTCTGGGAAGTCCTCTACTCTGCTCAGTCGGCCTCCACGTCTTTGTTGCAGGCCTGGTTGCCCGCCTGAACTCTGTGCCTGCTCGGGACGACCTCCTGGTGGCCCGCCTGAACTCTGTGCCTGCTCGGGATAACCTCCTGTTCGCCCGTCTGAACTCTGTTTTTGTTTTTCATGTTTGTTTTTCATGTTGTTCATGTTTTGTCAAGTTTGGTTTTCGGATCTGGTTATGCTTTTGCTTCATGTTTTTCTAGTTTGTGTTCAAGAATCTCTGTTTTGCTCATGTCAAGTTTTGATGCTCTATTCCTATTTTCACTCTCATGCTCATGTCTAGCTCTCATGTCTAGTTCTCTAACCAAGTTTTGTTTTTTTTGTTTTTTATCATGCCATGCCTGTCTTGCCTGCCCATTTGTTTTGTTCCTGCCTCCTGCTGAGTGTGAGGTTTTGTTATTAGACCTTTTTTTTTCACTTACCATCACGCTGCCTGCTCGTCTGCATTCTGGGGTCCATTTCCAAGTAAACCATGACAGAACCGTGACAAAACTGGTGTTTTGGATCAAGTTTCTGATGTAGTGATCACAGAGGCTCTATGCGCCAGACTGGCTCTATGTGATCACTGGACTTCAGCCAAGTTTCAGCGTTATTTCAATTGGCATTTATGGTTGAACAAACCTGAAAAGCATTACACGCCACAGATGTATTTATCCTTTCAGGAGTTTTCTAACACTCCACTCCCTATCCCTTTATGACCGGCAGGAGCGGCGGCGCTTCCATTTGCATATCTATTTTTAAACGCCTGTAGAATTGCGACCAAAAACGCTAGAACAATATTTTTTTTTGCAAATGAAACCGGAAAGTTCAACTTAAATTTTCTACTCACCACGTGTCCCACAGCATGGTTTTTATTTTCCAGAAACTGATGCAGAAATTCAGTAGAAATTGCAAAAAACAAACATTAAAATCCAGACCGCAGTGTACTTCCTACATCGGAATATGCATGATGACATTGGTGGATGAACATCACATGGTTTTCTTTCACACCAATGCCCACGGAAGTGATGTTATTTCCTGGGTCTTTTTTTCCTGGGAGTGGTCTTTTTTTTCCCCAGAAGTTGTAGTTTTTTTGCGGTAATCTTTGCTCGCACATACGCTTTCATTTTCATTGTTTTTTGCACTTTTTATTGTTTGAAGATGGTCTTATGAACATATATGTGTGCTCATAGCTATCTGGCACACTTAGAGACTTAATTACACTTCTGTAAATAGTTTATTTTGATGTACATATCTTTTCTCAAACTGTTCACAATGTACATTTTATATTCATTTAGGTCTCTGTTCATAAAAAATTGTGAATTTCAAAATTAAGTTATGGACACACTCCAAATAAATTTCCTGTGGTTTGAAAGGCTTTTGTGCAACTTTTTTATATTGCAATTTTTGAGGGATACAGCTATAATATTTCTGTATTTAGGAAAATTTGTGCAAAAAAAAAGATTTAAATTTTTCTGATGGTTAATTGCACTTTTTAGCAATTTACTTAGTTAATATGGAGTTATTATATACAAAATATTAAAATTTAGGATGTAAGGGTTTTATTGATGTATATGTTGGAACAATTGTATATAGTTTTATCTTATATTTTTCCTTTCATCTTATATTTTTCCTTTTCTTTAACTTTACTATTTGATCTTTATAACCTTTCATGTATGTGTGAGTAAGGATGTGATGAGTTTGTCTGCAGGCAAGGATCAAAGGTGGAGCTGGGAAGGAAGCAGTCATAGTTGAGGATGTCATAAAGATGGTGGCTGATTGTGCTGAACAGAGGACACACTGATCTTAAGATGGGGGAGACTGTGGAAGTGTGCTGTTACAAGATAATGATGTATATGACCTGGTTATGTTGCAGCTGTTTATCCCACCCTTCAGAGCAGCAACGTTTATTGTAACTAGGGAACCCCCAAAGATAATAAAAAGAGAGGTGCGGACAGATGGTTTTGAGAGCGGTAGGAGATTTGTAACTGAAACCACATGTCTGTCCGTTCTCCTCGCAGCGAGAAACTAATTATTTGTCTTTCTCTTCTTTTTGTGATGTTATAAGTATTTTAGGTTGTTTGAATCTGACATTTTTTGGTCCTTCGGTGCCGGATTTCAAATACGCCTGAGGATTCCAGCGGGTTGGTGGACTCCAGTAAAGACCGTGCGCACGGCAGTCTTCATCAGGGAGACTCACAGACCCTTTCCGGGACTGGATATCAGCCCGCCCGCTGGGGTCTGATGGCTGACGGAACTCCGGGAGAGAGGGGAAGACAAAGTGGTGAGTTTGAGTTTGGATTAAAAAGTGTGACGAATGACTGGGGGTCATTGCGTGAAATAAAACTCTGTGAATCCTAGGCCTTAAAAGGTAAAAGTAGGACGGCGGAGTCCTGAAAAAGTATTAAGAAGTATTACTAAAAATTCCGTGTTTAAAAGACGGCGGAGTCTTCAAAGTATTAAGAAGTAATACTGAAAATTCCGTGTTTCAAGGAGGGTGGAGTCCTCAAAGTATTAAGAAGTATTACTAAAAATTCCGTGTTTAAAAGACGGCGGAGTCTTCAAAGTATTAAGAAGTAATACTGAAAATTCCGTGTGTTTCAAGGACGGTGGAGTCCTCAAAGTATTAAGAAGTAATACTGAAAATTCCGTGTTTCAAGAACGGCGGAGTCCTCAAAGTATTAAGAAGTAATACTGAAAATTCCGTGTTTCAAGAACGGCGGAGTCCTCAAAGTATTAAGAAGTAATACTGAAAATTCCGTGTTTCAAGAACGGCGGAGTCCTCAAAGTATTAAGAAGTAATACTGAAAATTCCGTGTTTCAAGAACGGCGGAGTCCTCAAAGTATTAAGAAGTAATACTGAAAATTCCGTGTTTCAAGGACAGCGGAGTACTCAAAGTATTAAGAAGTAATACTGAAAATTCCGTGTTTCAAGAACGGCGGAGTCCTCAAAGTATTAAGAAGTAATACTGAAAATTCCGTGTTTCAAGGACAGCGGAGTACTCAAAGTATTAAGAAGTAATACTGAAAATTCCGTGCTTCAAGGACAGCGGAGTCTGCGTTTAAGTATTTAAACAAAAATACTAAGAAAATTCTAAGAAATACTAAGAAATGTGAGAAATGAATGGAGGATTTAAACCACTAGGTTTTGCCTCATACCAAAGCAGTAGGATTGTAAGTGACTAACTTTTGTGTATGCAAAGGCAAGAATTCTCCACTCGAAAGAGTTGAAGTGAGAATTACCACAAAAGGAGATTTTTTCTGTCACCCTACTGAGCAGAATAATCCAGCATTTAGAATACCCTAGGTATTTATATACTGGACCAAATAAAAAATAAATTTAAAAAAATGGGAAAAGGGGTGAATAAAATTAAACTAAAAAATGAATTACAATGCAAAGATTGGAAATTTGTAGAAGCACAGAATCAAATTAAAATATTAAAATTAAAATATTTAGATAAATGGATAACCACATATTATGATGGTCGATTAAACTTAAAAATTTGTTAATCTACAGGATGCAATAATTAAAAGTACAAAACGTGATTTAAGAAAAATGGAAAAAGAATGTTATGAGGATGTAGATTATTGGTTAAAAGTAACTAAAAAGAAAGAGATGTGATGCAGGAGATAAGAATGGACTTTTTTGTGGAAAGCAGGAAAGGTCAGAGGGCTAAGTAGTAATTTTTGATGGACTTGCAAAGTAGAACAGCAGGACAAAAGAAAGTGAGTAAAAAGAGTAGGTGGAAAGTTTTTGTTTTGTACCAAATATCTGATGAGGTTTGACAGGATTGGATGGGCTAAAATGAGTCCCTTTGGTGAATAAATCCATCCCCATCATGGCTGTACCTCATGTATGTTTTAATTTGTGTTTATGTTTTTTTATTATTGTTTTGAGACGTTGAAGGCTGTTGATACAACTTGTCACGGAGGTTCATGGCATGACACGTTTTTTTTTCTGTGTAACCTTAAAAAATATTTTACTCTTTTTAACAGCAGAACAAACAGAGCGAGGGGATTAATCGATAGGCTTACAGTTAGATACAGACGCAGAGCTGACTACGCAGAAATAGCCAGAGTGAAACAAAAAGAGGAAGAGCATTTTGAAGAATATAGGATTAGACTGACAAAAGTGTTTAAAATATACAGTGGTCTACAAGAAGTTGAAAACGAGCAAGGAGCTTATCGACAGCAGTTAAAATATGCACTACATGCTGGTTCCAGGGATGCAATTAATACCTGGGTAAGGAGACATTTTATAGGGTTCCCCACAGCAAATCTAGAAGACTATGTAAATCATGCCCTCCATGCAGAGAAAGTAATGAAGGATAAAAAACAGAAAAAGATAGCCAGCACCTTTTTTCAGCAAGAAGAAGAACAGATTTATTATCAGAACAACAGAGGAAGAGGAGGATTTAGAGGCAGAGGAGAAAATCGCAGGGGTCAGAGAGGAGGAGTAGGCAGAGGAAACTACAGACAATACACCTCAGGGTGTTGGTGTTGTGGGAAAGAAGGACATCTGGCCAGAGCCTGTCCTGAAAGGAGAAATAATGATTCAGCATGACTAGGACAGAAAACAAGTGAAATTGTTCCTAGTACCTCAGATGCCGATAAAAACAAAAACACAGTGGCAGGATGTCCTCCTAAATTTCTAGGACCTTCTCTCACTAGATAGCATTAAACCTGAAGTTACCTTACTGTTTAATGGAAAATCAATTACTTTTCTTTGTGATACCGGAGCATACAAGACCACTTGTAGAGAAACAATTCCAAATTCCAGACTTAGTGATCAGCAAATAACAGTAAGGTCAGCTAGTGGGAAATTGACACGAGTCTGTGAGTCTGAACCAGGTTGGATAAGAGATCCCAATGGACAGTCATGTCAGCTATCCATTCTAATGTTCCAAACAAACCACCCCTAGACATAAGGACAGCTTTATTAACAGAAGGAAGAAATGTCATTAATCGACTACAAGATCAGATGACACCAGATGATCTACATATCACCATGTGGTATAAAAATACTCCTGGACAGGATAAAATTTATGGAGAAGCATTAACTAAAGTAAGCCCTACCAAAGTCATGGTAACTTATGTTTATACAGATGGGAAGAGTACGTCAGTTGTTGAAGTAGTGTTAGTGGAAGACACTAGGAAGCTCTGCAAAATGTGGACACCTCCACACATATCTTTATTCAAGGATAAAGAACTCAAGTGGCAGGATATGGGAAGAATAGTGCAGAGGGGAAAAGATGCCACAGACTGGTTTGCAACAACAATGAATACAGAAATCAGTGCATCCACAGGATTAACTAGGAAGCCATTATTCTGGACAGTGACAGTGCAGGAAGGGATACATTTGCATACAAAGCAACAATGAGAAATAGTCCTTACTGAACAGGAGGAACAGTTCTTGAGTGAAGTCCCTGATAAGTTATGGTCAAAAGACCCTACTGATGTAGGCTTAGTAAAAGGAGCGTTACCTGTCCAAATTAGAGCAAAAACAGAATACAGGCCCAGTGTAAAACAATACCCTTTGAAACATGATGCACGTGAAGGAATAAAACCAGTAATAAAGGATTCAATAACTGCAGGGGTGATAATAAAATGCCAGGACTCACCATGTAACACCCCCATTTTTCCAGTTAAAAAACAAGCTCCATCAACAGCATGGCGCATGGTACAAGACTTACAGGCAGTTAATAATGCAGTTGTTCAGAGAGCACCATGTGTTCCTGATCCTTATACATTATTAAATTCCCTAAGACCAGATGCTAGAATATTTACTGTAGTTGATATAAGCAATGCATTTTTCTCTTTACCTATAGATAAAGATAGTCAGTTCTGGTATGCATTCACTTTTGAGGGACAAGGATATACTTATACCAGACTACCTCAAGGCTGCTGTGAAAGTCCAACTATATACTCTCAGGTAATGAGTGCAAGTATGGCCAAGTTTTACCCTCCAGGAGGTAGTCAGATTTTACTATATGTTGATGATGTGCTATTAGCCTCTCCTGATGAGGAGACCTGTAAAAATGACACAATAGCATTATTAAAACATTTAGCAGAAGAGGGACACAAAGTCAGTAAAAAGAAACTTCAGTTGTGTAAAATTAGGTTAAATACCTAGGCCACAATCTTAGTGCAGGGGGATGCACAATAGTAGAAGAAAGAAAGACTGCAATATTACAAGTTCCAAAACCAGTAACAAAAAAGCAAATTATGTCCTTCCTTGGACTAACTAATTATTGTAGAAACTGGGTGCCACATTATGCAGAAATAGTAGCTCCATTAAACAAACTAATGTATGAGGAAGAGCTGAAAATGACGTCTGAACTGAAATGGAGTGTAGAAGCTGAAGAAGCATTTACCAACATAAAACAAGTTCTAGTTTCCAGTACTGCTTTAGCATTACCAGACTATAGTAAACTGTTTGTTCAGATGGTAGATTGCAAGGGACATTTTATGACTTCAGTTCTGGTTCAACAACATGGAGATAAAATGAAACCAATAGCCTATTTCTCTTCAAAACTAGACAGTGTTAAGTGTGCACAACCACATTGTGTGAGAGCTGTAATTGCAGCCTCAATGGCAGTTGAAGTCAGTGCCACAATAGTGTTGTTTCACCCTTTAACTTTAAGAGTTCCCCATGCAGTTTCAGCATTATTACTGCAAACAAATATGACCTTTCTATCACCTGCTAGACATTTGTCCTGCATGTCAACCTTACTGTGACAACCACACTTAACTATAAAACGGTGCACCACTTTAAACTCAGCAACATTGTTACCCACACCTGAAGATGGAATTCAACATGATTGTCAAGAATTAGCAGAAAAAAAAGCAAAAACTATAAGTGATTTGCAGGATCTACCTCTTTTGCACGGCAAAATAGTTTATGTAGATGGTTCCTCCAGAAAAGATGAGAGAGGGAAGACACAAACAGGATATGCAGTAGTGACGAAAGATACAGTGTTAAAAGAAATGCAACAACAAAGCCCACCACATGAGATAGAAATGTGGAAAAAAAAAACATGGAGCTGCATTAAAAGGTGAAATCTATATTTGACCAGATAATAAACCTGTTCTACCAAAGAACCTAAATGGGCAGCAATATTGAGCCATCGTGTTTCACGTGTCTCAACAGGGAGGAATGGTGGGACAGATACATAAATATTATACAACATATGGATTTAATTCTTATTCAGAAAATATTTGTAGAACATGTTTAACATGTACAAAACACAATCCACAAAGGAATTTAATACCACGAAGGGGACAATTTCCAAAACCACAATACCCTTTCCAAACAATTCACATGGATTTTATTGAGTTAAACCACATTGAAGGGAAAACGTTCTGTTTAGTCATTATAGATGCATTTTCTAAATGGATAGAACTATTTCCAACTAAACATCCAGATGCGTTAACTGTAGAAAAAACACTGTGTAAAGATATTATTCCCAGATATTGGGGTTTTCTCCTGTGGGGCTGGGTTTCAGGGTCAGACCCAAACTTTTACCTTTTTGTTTGTGAAGTAAAAACTGAAACGACTCTCTCCCCTAAGGCCACAGCGAAGATAGTAAAACTTATGTTAGGAAACTCAATCACAGATGACTGGTTCCAGGTTATTACTGGAGTATCAGGAACAAATAATAACTGGTTATTGATGGTAGAGCAAGCGGCTAACATGACTAAAAGAGATTGTGTTGTATGTATGGGTCCCAGGCCTTTGTTACAAGTAATTCCAGCTGTGATACCACAACCCTGTGTGATGGAAGTAATGAATCAAACCAATCCTAATGAAATGTGTCAGCACTGGGATTCTGTTTTTCCTGTAACTACAGCAGATAAGAACAAACCAGTATTCCATAAATGGGCCACCACTAGAAACTACACATGTATAAATATGACAGAGAGAGGCAATAAATTGGGAAATCTCACTGCAGTATGGTGTACTGCAATTGTACAAGTAAATACGTATTTTAAACCAGTCTCTAGAGGAGACATTTGGTGGTGGTGTGGTGATGACAGGTTATTTGATTGATTACCTTCAAATGTAACGGGACTCTGTGCTCTAGTTACTTTATTGTTACTAGTTTCAGTATATCCTATGTCAGTAGATGAAGTAAACCCACATGACTGGCGTAATAGAAAGTGCAGAGCAGTAGCTTGGCAGACTGAGGGAGACTCTACGTACATAGATGCTATAGATGAAGATAAATTAACTGATCAAGTAGCCGCAGGATTTGAATCAAGTATCTGTTGGTGGTGTACGATGAACACAAACATAGACAGGATCAACTATATTCACTACAATGTTCAAAAACTAAGAAATTGGACACAAAGTGGGTTTGAAGCTGTCCATGACTAATTGGCTTCAACTTCCCTGATGGCATTCCAGAATAGAATTGCTTTGGACATGTTGTTAGCTGAAAAAGGAGGAGTTGGTGCAATTTTTGGAGAAAAATGCTGCACATTCATACCTAACAACACTGTTGCTGACAGCAACCTAACTAAAGCCATAGAAGGTTTGAGATCTCTAAATGGCAAAATGAAGGAGCATTCTGGAGTAGACACCTCAATGTGGGACTCCTGGCTGGATGTGTTTGGGAAGTATAAAATTTTAGTATCATCAGTAATAATTTCCTTTGCTGCAATTTTGACATTGTGTGGATGTTGTTGTATTCCCTGTCTTCGTTCTCTTCTTAACCGTCTCATCACCACAGCTATTTATCCTATGGAAGACAGAGTTACCTAACTCTATCCGTTACTTAACCAGCAGGATGATGAAGATGATGAGGATGCGACTGACCACTTTTCTGACCTGTACCCAGATCCATCTCTACAGGTCCTTCTCAAAATATTAGCATATTGTGATAAAGTTCATTATTTTCCATAATGTCATGATGAAATTTAACATTCATATATTTTAGATTCATTGCACACTAACTGAAATATTTCAGGTCTTTTATTGTCTTAATATGGATTATTTTGGCATACAGCTCATGAAAACCCAAAATTCCTATCTCACAAAATTAACATATCATTAAAAGGGTCTCTAAACGAGCTATGAACCTAATCATCTGAATCAACGAGTTAACTCTAAACACCTGCAAAAGATTCCTGAGGCCTTTAAAACTCACAGCCTGGTTCATCACTCAAAACCCCAATCATGGGTAAGACTGCCGACCTGACTGCTGTCCAGAAGGCCACTATTGACACCCTCAAGCAAGAGGGTAAGACACAGAAAGAAATTTCTGAACGAATAGGCTGTTCCCAGAGTGCTGTATCAAGGCACCTCAGTGGGAAGTCTGTGGGAAGGAAAAAGTGTGGCAGAAAACGCTGCACAACGAGAAGAGGTGACCGGACCCTGAGGAAGATTGTGGAGAAGGGCCGATTCCAGACCTTGGGGGACCTGCGGAAGCAGTGGACTGAGTCTGGAGTAGAAATATCCAGAGCCACCGTGCACAGGCGTGTGCAGGAAATGGGCTACAGGTGCCGCATTCCCCAGGTCAAGCCACTTTTGAACCAGAAACAGCAGCAGAAGCGCCTGACCTGAGCTACAGAGAAGCAGCACTGGACTGTTGCTCAGTGGTCCAAAGTACTTTTTTCGGATTAAATCAAATTCTGCATGTCATTCGGAAATCAAGGTGCCAGAGTCTGGAGGAAGACTGGGGAGAAGGAAATGCCAAAATGCCAGACGTCCAGTGTCAAGTACACACAGTCAGTGATGGTCTGGGGTGCCGTGTCAGCTGCTGGTGTTGGTCCACTGTGTTTTATCAAGGGCAGGGTCAATGCAGCTAGCTATCAGGAGACTTTGGAGCACTTCATGCTTCCATCTGCTGAAAAGCTTTATGGAGATGAAGATTTCATTTTTCAGCACGACCTGGCACCTGCTCACAGTGCCTAAACCACTGGTAAATGGTTTACTGACCATGGTATCACTGTGCTCAATTGGCCTGCCAACTCTCCTGACCTGAACCCCATAGAGAATCTGTGGGATATTGTGAAGAGAACGTTTAGAGACTCAAGACCCAACACTCTGGATGAGCTAAAGGCCGCTATCGAAGCATCCTGGGCCTCCATAAGACCTCAGCAGTGCCACAGGCTGATTGCCTCCATGCCATGCCGCATTGAAGCAGTCATTTCTGCCAAAGGATTCCCGACCAAGTATTGAGTGCATAACTATACATGATTATTTGAAGGTTGACGTTTTTTGTATTAAAAACACTTTTATTTTATTGGTCGGATGAAATATGCTAATTTTGTGAGATAGGAATTTTGGGATTTTATGAGCTGTATGCCAAAATCATCCGTATTAAGACAATAAAAGACCTGAAATATTTCAGTTAGTGTGGAATGAATCTACAATATATGAATGTTAAATTTTCATCATGACATTATGGAAAATAATGAACTTTATCACAATATGCTAATATTTTGAGAAGGACCTGTATATGAATTTGTGGTTTAAATGTCAGTAAGTCCCTCTGAGTATAATTGTCTTTGTACTCATAAAAAATGATCTTACAGTTAAAAATCCAAATGATGTGGCTGTTTAAGTGATATGAGCAAATATAAGATAAACAGGGGGGAAATGTTGGAATAATTGTATATAGTTTTATCTTATATTTTTCCTTTCTTCTTATATTTTTCCTTTTCTTTAACTTTACTATTTGATCTTTATAACCTTTCATGTATGTGTGAGTAAGGATGTGATGAGTTTGTTTGCAGGCAAGGATCAAAGGTGGAGCTGGGAAGGAAGCAGTCATAGTTGAGGATGTCATAAAGATGGTGGCTGATTGTGCTGAACAGAGGACACACTGATCTTAAGATGGGGGAGACTGGAAGTGTGCTGTTACAAGATAATGATGTATATGACCTGGTTATGTTGCAGCTGTTTATCCCACCCTTCAGAGCAGCAACGTTTATTGTAACTAGGGAACCCCCAAAGATAATAAAAAGAGAGGTGCGGACAGATGGTTTTCAGAGTGGTAGGAGATTTGTAACTGAAACCACATCTCTGTCCGTTCTCCTCGCAGCGAGAAACTAATTATTTGTCTTTCTCTTTTTTTTTGTGATGTTATAAGTATTTTAGGTTGTTTGAACCTGACAGTATAACAAATTGAAATGCACCCAAAAATTGCTCTACAGCATGTACAAATGTAAAAATATGCTCTGTTCTATGGTAGTTCATAAAGGGTTAACTCAGTGAGGCTGAATTGGTTTCTGGAGGCACACTTTTTATGTAAAAGAGGCCACAGATAAATCTTCCATATTGGGGACTAATGGTAATAGTTTACACTTGACATCACCTGACAAAGTCACATGCCAACAGCAACCAGATTGCTCTTCGCAGAACAGACATCCATCTTGATGAGAATTAGCAGGATGTTTTGTTATAACTAAAGCAAGATCTTTTTACTCTCCTAAGAATCACAGAAGGTCTTCTTGTCACAATCTTTCCTTGTTTCAGACTAAGAACACAAGGGATCTGTATCTTTGCTGGCTTGGGTTTCAGATCTGGGAACAGTCTCTCTGTGGGAGTCAGAACAGCCAGCTCTCTGGGATGTTTTCAATCAGAATCAGCTTTATTCGCCAAGTTTTTGCACACTTTGCTGTCACCGAAGAAATAAATGTAAAAAATAAATATATGTTTAACTACCAGCAACCTTCTCCTTTATGATAGCAGAGTTCCTCACAAACATATTCTAAAACTACATGGTTTACCTTTACTTCCAGTAAATAAAAAAAGCCCCATCATCTGACCATAGCCTTATTTACCCTTTGGAGTGAAATCTCAAACAGAACTAACTCGATGTGGACTCACTAACAACAGGAGGTGCCTTAGGGGTTGAGTACATTTTGGTCTTGGTGGTCCAATCTACTGCTGCTAAAACTGTTTAGAGCAATTAGTTGTCTTCTTTTTCTTTTCTTCATCCATTTGTGAATGACTGCTGTCCTTTCCATTTGTTCTTTTAGAGTCTTGCCAGAAGTGAAAAATGAAAAGAGAAAAAAAAAGAAAGAAAGAAAAGGGCACATTGTGAGTTGACAACAGCCAAAAGAGGAATGTTGGAAATGTTTAATTAAGCTTCCCTCTGGGTTTTTTTCAAACACCCAGTGGTGTGTCAGTCTAGTGGAGATAAATATTATCCAGCCTTTGCTTCATTTATCCTCCAAAATCAATTCTCTCTTTACCTTCCATTCCTCCCTTTTTCTCCCCACTTACAATATTCAGCCTTACAGCAAAATGTGCCTGAGAAAATAAATTGCCGCCTTTATAATAAGTGGTCCTAATGCAAATGAATGGTGCACGATCTCAGAGCAGTGAAGCCTCTCACCCGTCAGCCACCTACTTTCATTTCCATAATAAACAGGAGGCATGACTGAAAGCAAGGCTGCCAGTGCTTCAGGCTTCTACACAGTTTCTGTAGTTTTTCTGTTCTCTGGTAAATCTTTATTGGATGTGTTCAGCAAATATATCAAAAATACAGAATGTTGGTATAATTGTAACAGAATATTTAGAAAGGTCATTAGCATTTGGGCTATAAGTGATTGGGTCATTTTGATGATGCTGAGGATTCTGTGTGAAATCAGAGGTCCAAGAACAGAGGTCTGGTCCCTGACAGGAATTTTTTTTTCTAGAAGGTGAAAAGCTGTTTGTGTGTACAAGCAATTATTGCTGTGTCTATTGGGTGTGTTGGGTCTGTTGCGCTTAGTGACACCAACAAGATGTGTAAGTAACTCTAACTGAATTCAATATGTAGGGTTTCATGAATGTTCTGTATGGAGAACCCTCCAGATCTCTTGTTACATTTGTTGTGATTATTAATATGAATATATTATTTAATATTAATACTTTAATATTTTATTAAATAATATTTTGGTCTGTTAAGGGTTGTCCTGTGAATACCAGCCTGATAAGGCGGTGGTATTAGGACAAAATTGAAAGGGATGAGCCAAGCTCTGACATTATTGAACAGCAAAACTCTCCACACACATGGAATGAATTCACACAATTTCTTAAAATACAAAAATGTATTAACAAAAGTAAGCCAACTTAAGTAAAAAATATTTCAATCAACAAACTCTTTACCATGCTAAAACAATCCAACTGAACTACCAAGCAGAGTGAAAGAATAAGGAAGACTAATGGGCTATGTACAATATAAACAAGTTGATCAAAGATGGTTGAAAACCATGACCAAAAACGTGATGTAACATTACCATGCAATGTTATTTATGTTTGAGAACAAAGGATTATCTTGAAGAATCTGGAAATGAAGTTAAGTTGGTCTTCGAACCAACTTAGGCAATAATTGGCATACGTTTAGACAACCATTCGCAATGCAAGATCAGATAAAACATTATTTTGATAAAATAATATTTTAAAGAATGATTTGCTGAATAAAACCAACCTTCTGGATGATGTTATGGATTTTCTTATCAAAGTGGGAGAGAAATCAACTTATTAACATTAGAAAGACCGGACTTTGTCTTTATAAATTTATTCAAAGGCATTTCAGCGTTTGAAGTCTTTGTCACTGAGTTTAGTCAAAGAAGCAGAGCAACGAACACAAATCACAAACCATATTTATAGCAGAATGAGGGTGTTATCTCAACTTCAAAGAGTTTAGAAATTGGCCCCTATACCCACCCCGGGTCAGAGGTAACCAGGTTATTTATGAAAGCACCCATCTACAATCCCTTGGGATATAACCTTTCAGGGAGTGTTAACCATAAAACTTCTGATAATGAATTTAGAGCCCATCTGCTCTTAAGTAAACAAAACACAGAGGTCAGAGAAGAGAGAGGTAAAGAAAAGTCCAGAGCAATAAAATAATTTTCCACAACAATGACCAATTCTCTATGGTGTTTAAGTAGCTGCCTTTATTTATTAAAATAATATTTAAAGAAATATTATTTTGAATAAGAACCAAATCTTTCTGGAGAAATTGGGCTTCATGGTGTTTACTTAGTTATCATGTTTAGTATAATAATATTTAGGGAAATATTATTTCCTAGATTGAAAACTAACAACCTTTTTGGGTAAATGATCTTAGCAGGCAAGCACATGTTCTTAGCTGTTAGCGGTTGAAGCTAGCAAAAGAAGCTTAAAGCTTATCATCAGAAGCAAACACACACCTTTAAAATACCATTAATAAAAGGGTTAAAATGCATGAGCATGGACGGCACATTATGGCCAATCTACTGTGTTTAAAATCACCCTTTAAATGAAGTTTGTCTTAACTTAAAAAAAAACACAAACACAGAACACACAAACTGAGCACGTGCTGAGCAGATAATCTGCTAGCACTAAGATAGCTGAGTTTTCAACACAAACAAAACCAAACTTCATAAAACGAAAAATGTTTAGATTATTTCAATCTAAACTACGTCTCTCTGCCCAAAACACAACCTCTTATGTGAACCGTGCTGAGAGAAAGTTATTCGGGGCGATGAAGTTAAAGAAAGCATCCACAGTGAACAAAGGGTTAACTTGCATCTAACCTCTGTAGCTGTGGGGTGGGGCGGCTCGTTCTGTCGTCCGGCCAAACTGCACGTTACCGCTGTAACCATGGTGATGTGGTACTTCTGTCCTTCTGTTAGGGTTTTTATGACTTTTTGTATTGTTTATCACTCATCTAAGTGCTTTTCCCTCCTTACATGTTACAGGAAGGGATATGGTCACAAGAATGAGTTATGCTTTTATTCTTTTATTATTTTATTATTTTACTAGCAGCATCTGGGGGCTATACACCAGGTGCCCACTTCCCACTTCCTCAAGACAAATGAACCCTAACCTTTCTGACCCCACACACACACACACACACACACACACCCACCCTGAATGTTTGTTGAACTGTGTGTGACCAAGCATGTATAAATAAAGAGAGAGGGGTGCCAACACTTTGTAGTTTTGCACTGACTGTGTCGTTTCCTTACGTCTGAGTTGACTAAATAATACTTATCACCTTCCTTCAGACCGGGAAAACTGCTCCACTCGGCGTTGTAGAGACAGGGTCTCTGAAGGGAACTCTCTGGAACACAGTTTGCTTCTGTAGACCTCAGAGGAAAAGTCAAGCCATGCTTGTACCTTAATTACAGTTCATGAATGAATACCGGATACACAAACAGCAATTAATTCCTACTTAACTTAGTGCATATGATCGTGTGATCGTATGACACTCTTGGATCCAGTTTGAAGAGTTTATGTCTGTTTGCCAGCAAAGAGACATTAGCGCGCTGTGTCCCTCCGTCCAGTTCCGCTGGGGACCTGCGTGGAAGATGTCAGTTTGTTGCAAAAGCGGGGTTTTTATTCAAACAGTGATGTCACGGGAAGTCCACTGTTACCCCTTTTCCTGGCTGTGCTGGAAGTAGGTTAATGCGATTTATTTTGAAAGTTCCAGAAAAGTTCTTACTGGCCTTTAATGTTGTACCCATGGCTGTGGTCCCAACACATTACATTGCAAATATGCAATGTCACTGTTGGTGAGGAAAACATGAAAAAAAGTGTTCAGAGTTAAGATTTTGAAATCATTACTTGTGGTGTTTTATAGACTTGATTAATAGAGAATTTGAGAAACGGCGACTCCTATTTTTAAAATTAATTTATTTCTCCTATCTGATTGGAGATATACAGTATTTTTAAACCAAATATCCAATTAGGAAAATATACAGTGTAGGGAACCTGGAGCTTAAGGGTACATTTGTCGAGACATTGGATTTATGAATCATAATCAAACCATAAATCAACAGACAAATTATACTATTTCTGCAATAGACAGCAAAACTTGTAGGACTTTTTTTTAAAACGCAGCTATTGATGTTTTATAGAGATGGGTGCAAAGTGACACAGCTAAAAGGTCCTGGGATTGAAACTCATCAGGTGCCTTTTTGTGTGGAGTTTGCATGTTGTCTGTCCACTGTATTTTCATATTGCCCATTGATGTGCCTGTTCAGGGTGCATGCTGTCCCTCAACCCTGCAAGTATAAAGCAGGCAAAAATATAATGGATAGGCTTTTGGACAGAACTATTTTTTTTTCCAGTGTCAGTGAAAAACTTTAAGATTATCACCTTGGAAATTATTTTCACAACCACTTTTAGTCCTTATGCATCCAAGGTGACTTCATACTACATACCTAAATGTAAATTAGTAATATATACAATAAAGACAAGGAAGTAGCACTTTAATAGGAAGAGTTAGCTGCTGTGAATCTTGGACCGACTGAACCGACACTGCAGTGTCTGGTTGTTTGGGGAGTTAGCTTCAGGAAGGAGATCAAATAAACTGCAGCCCTTATTGAGAGAGATAAACACAGGAGGAAACAGATATTAAGTTATTAAAGCACCTCACGTGTTATAGGAGTCAGTAAAGCCTAAAGCCAATTAGCACAAGGGAAGCTGTACTTTTTTTTAATCCTGTTTGGAGACACAGCAAACACTCCCCCCCACGTTTATACATATCTGCCAGGGAATGGTTGGAGAGAGTCTAGGCAAAGGATGTTCTAATTTTGAAGGAGGTTTACCTTTTTTAAACCCTCAGACATTTAGTTTGATGTGATCCTGACTGGGGTAGAGATAGTAGAAACCATGGTCAGATCCAAAAGCTGTCTGAGGCCTTAACAAAGATGACAACAGAAGCTTATAAGTCTCGTAAGAAATTTAAAGAGGTCTCAAAAGAATTTGAAATCAACCATTGGACTGTAAGGAAAATAATCTGCAAGCAGAGGACATTAAGAAAATGTGCAAAGAGGAAATTATTTTGGTCACTGAAGCAAACCATGGAGGTCATACTAAGGCTAAAAAACAATGTAAACAGAGAGAACATCTGGAATAATGTTTTTTGGATTAATGAGTCTAAAACTTTGATTTATTTCGACACCAGAATAGAGGGCATATTTGGCATAAACCAAATACAGCATTAGAGGAAATAACTTGATACCAACTTGATACCAGAGGAGCAGCTAAACGTGTCACGGTTTGGGGATGGTTTGGTGCAGCAGTTTTCACCATCATAGAATTCACTATGAATTGTATTGTCTCAAGCACCCTGCTTAAGGAAGTGTCAGACCATCTGCAAACAAATATATATTTTTGGCACAGAATTGGACTCTGCAACAAACCAGTAAAACTACCAAGGACTGGCTGATATCTCAGAAATCGAAAGTCCTGAGCGAGCTTCCCAGATCTTGATTTTGTTAAGTTGCTGTGGGGTGACTTAAAGCAAAGAACTTTTCAAAGCTCTTATAAATGAAAGTGAGGAGTGGGGAAAACCTTCCTCAGCCCAATGTCAGGGACTGATAGCTAATAGAGAGTAGGGTACCCTAACTTTTTCCTCAGTTAGAAAACTCATTTTTGTAGATATATTTTGTTTTTTGACGTATCCTAAGGGCACCAAGGAGCGTTATCGCAGGTCCCTCCTCCTAGTAGCATTAAGGCTTTATAACCATCACTGTTCCCAACAAACTCAATGAATTAAGTCATCCCTGCTGTTTTTCTTTTAGTTTTCTTTTCATTTCTTGTAAATAGTCTGTTGTTTTTTATGCACAAGTGTGCAACTGAGTATAATCAGTTGCACATTTATTTTAATCTGAGTATTTTTTTTAACTTTACACTATTTATTTCTAATGTTGTAAATGTTTCCCATTACTGTACAGTCTCTTATTCTTGTTTTTGTGTTTTTATTTTTATTTTTTCATCTGTGTGTTTCTGCATGCTTCCATTTGTCTTTCACTTTGCTTGGGGACAGTAATGGATATTTCTGTTCTATTATATTCTGTTCTAAATGCATAAAACAAGTCAGATTGTTGTTGCTGAAATGCAATTAAGTCAGTTTATCTTCCAAGGATAAAGAAATTAGTTTAGAAATCAATGTGCGAACATGTCTTAGTAAAGAACTTAATATTTAAATGGTTTCCCTAATATTTTTACATGCCTGTAAATATTTCTGGTCTTTTACTCATTACTGCAAACTTATTGTCTTTAGAATTCTTTGCCTCGCTCAGAACTCATCCACTTCTCTCCTTCATTCAGTCGTTGCTCATATTTATCCCGTTTGGGTTTCTGATATGTCACCATTATGCTGGAGTCGCAGAGCTCAGCATCTGCTTGTCTGAACGGTAAATCCCCAGTGATCCTTTAAACACCCAGATGGTTGTTCAGCATGTTACAGCCCTTGTTTGCTTGTTTTTTGCTGTTCCTCCTTGCAGGATTTGAGGAGAGGCCGTCTGCAAGTTCTGGTGGTTGACTTAATTACTGCCTGCTTATTAAGTACTGCCACACATGCTGCTGGAACCTCCCTCTCCCTTCTGAGATTTTAATTTGTTTGGTCAGTTGCTTATGTTTAGGTTAAGTTAAATTTGCTCAGTTTTATTAATGAGTAGAGTTTTGGGTTAACCTGTAATATGGCTTTTTATTTCAGGTTTTTGTTTCTTTTAAGGTTTTCTTTATTTATTTAACTTTAATAAACTATATTTGAGCTAATACAAAAATCCTTGTGTGGTTTCCATTTATGGTACTCCACCATATGAGCCTGGTGGATGTAACAAACAAAATCCTTATCACATTTTAAATGCCTCTCAGTCTCTACTGGGAGAAAATAATTTTGAACTATACTTTTATTGTTTAGACTCTTTTGAGAGATACCTGTCTTATATCCTATGAGAAACAAATATTTTTGTTGAACAAAAATAATTTTAAATCTATATCTGCCAGGGGGATGAATATGTTTTGGTTTAACTTTGCACATTTATGTTCTTCTTTTTTGAAAACGGACAAGCAGTGTAGCATCCTGAGGTTTCATGAATGGCAGTGGTGACTTTGAAGCCTTTAAAGCTAGTCACAGTAGTTTTATATGTTCTGTTAGCTCATGTTTATATGAGCAAAACTGGCTCGTGAAATGTGTTCTGCAGCACCGACTATCTAAAACAGATGGCAAGTACCTTCCAGAATGACACACCAAGAATAGTTTTGTGTTCATCATTTTGGGGTCATTCCTTTTAGGCTCACAGTGAGGAAAGTATTCATACCCCTTAAAATCTTTTTAACATTTTATCATGTTGCAGCCACATAATATTCCATAAAGATTTGATGTGATCAAACAACACAAAGTAGTGCATATTTGTAAAGGGGAAGGAAAATGATACCTGATTTTCAATTTTTTTTTTTACAACAAAGTACGTGAAAATTGTGTTAAGCATGCCAGGACAGAGAGATAAAGCAGAGGGTCTTTTTTCACAGAGGTTTATAATTTATAATGTCTGTATGTGTCTTATTTCTGTACAAAATGTCTGTTGATGCCCAAAGATGGCATTAAATCAATAACTAGGCTTTACAAGCATTCCTTCATAATAATTTGCTTCAGATGTGACTCTCTTTTTTTTTCTGTGTCAGAACCAAATGGAAGAGTCAGTGTATGACTGCAGTTGCTGTCTGATTGTGATTGATTTCGTTTCGTTCCACCACAGTAGCACTCAAAGATTGCGTGGCGTGACAGATTTAGTTGTGAGCATTACAAAATGAAAGCATATCATTAACTTCAGATTTTTTTTATAATTCATTTTTGAGTGCAAAGTAAAATACACATATGTACATATATATATATATATATATATATATATATATATATTCTTCCCAAATAAATATGTATTAATACTGTGGACGATATGTCATGATGTGTGTGTATATAGGTTCAGTTAAACGGGTTGGATTCAGTAAGCATCCACTTCGTTTTTCTCCTTTTCAAAAAACAAATGGGAGAGTTTTTAGTCAATATAATCAAAATTTGCAGACTGACTGCCATGGTTTCTTTCTTACATTAAAAGAGTGGCTGTGTATTATGCTTGTTTGTCTGTTGTTTCATATGTTCTCATTCATTTTAACATATGTTACTTATATGTTCTGAATATAGATTGCATTCATTCATTCAGATTCCACTTTAATACAGCTGTGGGACTCTTGTGGTGAATAGGTGAAAAAATTTAAACACGGCTCAGGGCTAAAATTGAAAAGCAGCTAATTAAATGCAGGTTGCAGCCATCGATTGACCCAATCCAGGCAAAATCAAACTGATGGAGAGGACCGAAGAAGTCCCTTAACTCAATGAGACATCAAATGGCAAAAAAAGAAAAGTACAACACATTAAAAGGACACAAAAACACAGGAAATACTACCCACAAATAATATCAACTAAACATTCATTATTTAACAGTATTTGCTACAAACAAGTTTTACTCCACAAACATTAACAGAAGGTTGTTTTTTTTTCTTCAGTTCAAGAAAAATACGTACCACTTTTGCTTTCTTTCAAGATGTGAATAAATTGAATTGTTATTCATTCTCAGGTAGAACTGCAAGCTGGATCAGCTTAAATATCTAATCCATCTCTACTGTAAGTTTCTTCAGCAGAGGCCAAAGGACGGAGAGAGGCAGAAGACCCCATATCTCCACTCTCCATTAACATAGTCAGCAGCTGTGAAAGGGCAGAGCGCCGGCAACCCGGAGATTTATCAGAATGTCACCATACGCCACATTAGCCCAGACATAGTATGCAGCACACATGCAAATACACACACATTTGTAGCTGCCATACTTGAGACTTGGGTCGGATCAGGGTCAAACTGATATGTCACAAGCAGGCAACTCATCGTAGGGTGCTGTGCAGAGGAGTGCTGTAATACATTGTCATGTTTTTCTGTATGTGTGCTCACTTAGATGCTCAGACTTTGTTCTTTCATCCTCAGCAGCAGGGCTGAAAGACAAACAGAAGTCTGGCAACACCTGCGTTTCAACTCTGAAAGCACAATTCAGCACATCAAAGCCAGGCGTTCACTCTGCCGCTTTCCTAATTCATTAAACACTCCCTTTAATCACTCTGAAACACGCACCTTCAACTGCATCACTTCTTTTAGCTGCATCCAATTTTGCAACCAAGAGCCTGCACCTTTTTCATTAGCAATCAGACTTTTGCTTTAAAATATAAACAGCTGGTGGAAAAACAGCTTCTATGAAAAGTTTTTAGTTATTTTATTTAAATAAATGACCTGATTTCTTAGAGGTAATGAGGTAACATACAAGCATACTTATGGGCATCACATCTTTACCTACCTCCAAGACGTAATGGTGATGTTGGAGGTTAAGTGCGCAACCCATATATGGAGGCTTTAGTCCTTGATGCGGCCGTCCCGGGTTTGAGCCCCGGTGACATTTGCCGCATGTCGTCCTCTCTCCACCCCCATTTCCTGTCTAAATACTGTCCAAAAATACTGGGGAAAATAAAGGCCACTAGTGCCGCAAAACAAAATCTTAAATAAAAAAACATATTTAGCTGTCATGTTAATGTAAAGTCCAGACAGTGTCTCAGAGGAAGGCAGAAGGCAGCGAGAGTTCAGCAGAGGTTGTAGTAATCTGGATTTTACAAGAACGTATGGAAGCATTGTTCAGAGATGTTTTTTTCTCTGCACTACATGCAGAAATATATAACATTGGCTGTCACCTGTTGCTAGTACTATACTCTTCTGGACAGAGATCTCAGAAGTTGTTCCTGGAATCTGATGTAGCCTCTCCCCAGTTTGAGGGTTATAGCTCTAAGTGAGCCAATGACCACTAGCACCACTGAGGCCTTGACTGTCCACAACGTCTCTGTTTCCTCTTCAAGCCCTTTGTGTTTCTGGAGCTTATCTTATTCCTTCCACTCAATGTAGTTATCACTGATGCACTCTTTCCTGCTTAGTCCACCAGCACAATGTCAGATTGGTTAGCTATCACCTGTTTTGTGGTCTGTATCTTGCACCCAGCTGTTCTTGTGCTTCCATGATTAGTGCCTCTGCATTGTCCTTCAGTACAGCCAGTTCTACCCATTGACAGGATCACTTGATATCTGTCACATCTTCAAATTGTTAGTGGTAAGCACTATGCAGGTGCTTGTTATTATATTTAGGTTCCTCCTGGTTCCACTCTTGTTTCTGATGCCTGAGACATTCATTTAGTAGATCATCATTTGGGCCATCTGTGTAATGTATTCCAGGATCTTTGCTGTTTCATCCTGGATGGTGGTTCCAACACTCACTAGATCTCCCTTCTTCCTATTAGTGTATTCTGAGGGTAATGGAAATTGCGTACAACCCTACATTAAATCTTTGAAATCCAACATTGCTTGGATGTAATCTTTTTCATCGGGTTTGCTGGTATAGTAGCTTTCCAGTAGTTCAATATTCTCCTCTCTTAATCATGTGTATTTTATTCCAGAAGCCCATTTCCCATCAGAATGTTCTGGTTCCCCAACATCTGTAGTTGACCTTGGTAATCTGGGCAACGTTTGAGCCAGCATCATTTGTATGTCTCCACCTCCTTTTTTACTGGATGTTGCCTTGATTTAGCCACAGGTGAATCTCAAATTATGTTTGCAGCAACTTGTTGCCCAAAAAAAGCTTTGACCAAAAAAACTTGTGATATAATTTGACTTCTGTTTCATGTTAGACAGCAAGAAGTCCTGATTTTTTTATTGTTTATTTTCAATGGTAGCAAGTTAAAATAATCATGATTTAGATAGAGTAGATTTTAAAAGGAAAAGAAGGACCACAAATGAGCGTTTATTGTAGAAATGTTGTAATGTAGTAGCATATTTCTCTATCTAAAGTGAATGATGTAGATTCAGAAAAAAACTAAAAAAACATAAAGGGCTTTGAAATATCATTAAAGTGTTTACATAAAGTGAATTGTTATTGGTAATTACATTGACATTTAGGTGTAGATTGTTGATATGGAAAAATACTGATATAAGATCAATCTTTATAAGCTAGAACACAGAAGTGTATTACTTGCTGCCAGGGAAATGTTAGGCCTATTTGGGAAGCAAAGATTTTCTCTTCTGATTCATTCTTCCTTATTTGCACTCAAACAGACAAGAGGTGCATTCCACTGTTTATTTTTACCATAAAGAATCTGCTAATGAATTATGTGTGCTCTACACATCAGCTTAGATTCAGCTCATCAGTCTCGGGCCATTACAGGCTACCAACAGTGTCAATACTGTAACAGAAGCGTGGGATGTTGGTGAGTTGTCACTGAATCCATCAGACATCTGAGCCACTCTCTCCTACTCAGTTGTGTGGGAGGTACAGGGCAGTTATAAATGACACTTTGATTATTTCTCTGGCTCAGTTCTTTCAGCTTTAAAAGAGGTCTGTGCACACCTTCAGTCAGCGCATGTTTAGTCAGTGCTACTGTAGGTAAATATAATTCTCTAAAATTTGCTCCCGTGAGTATTTGTTGCTGGTAAAGAATCGAGTGACTACATTTTTAAACAGAATAGATGGCCTGGATAAAAAGCATTGTTTCTTAACACAAACCAGTTTTCCACCTGACTGAGCATGCTTTTGGGTTATGTCTCGGTTCACAAATAGGCTAAAATCAAGATACAGTGGCTTTCAAAAGCGTACACCTTTGCACAAATGTCAGGTGATTTAAAACAATGAGACCATAAATGATTTTAAAACTTTTTTCACATATAATGTAGCAGTTATCCTGTTCAATTTAATCCTAGAAAAACTAAAGTGATTTGTTAAATTTCATTGCTGCATTTGATACAGTTGTAACCCCTCTCCAAGTCCACAGAACCTACGTGGAACAAAAAATAAGAGTTGACAATGGCTGGGATCAATGGTGGCTGGCCCATAGGGGGAGCTGGGGAACCGCATTCCCTCACTAAAGACGGTGAAATGTAAAATATATTTTCACAAATTCAGTTTTACTTATTAAAGTGTGCCTGTATGTAACATGAAATATATATATAAACTACATTTCCCACCTACGGATATGCATTCACCAGTGAATTCCCACAGACAAATTTGTATGTTTCTATCATGCAGCACTGTTCAGAGTCCCCAAGCGGTGCAGTCGAATAGCAATTCGTGTACAGTTGCTAGGGCAAATGAATAAATATATATGGCCAATCAGTGTCACAGAATATCATGGCCTTGGGGCACTGAAAATATCGCCCCTCGCAGGTAAAGAAAGAACGCTTGTGCGGCACAGTCAATCAGAGGGATGATGGCAAACTTAACCAGCGAGGTGCAGCTTCGACTGAATTTGGTGAGATCCTTATACATCTACCAGCTCACAAGAAGGGCAGTGGAGTTAAGGAGCTGGGACCCGACAAGCCCGACATTATCATCAATCAGCAGACCAAGGAGAAAAGTAAAGTCTACAACCGGAGTTTGGTTCGAGCGCAAGTCGTGGCTGACCGGCTGTGGAATAGAAAATGCACTTTTCTGTTTTCCCTGCATTCTTTTTAAAAGTGCCAAATGTAATTTAACGTGGACACAGTCGGGACAAACTGACTTTAAGCATCTCTCCAGACACATTAAGAAGCAAGAGTTCATATGGAAAACCGTGTCAAGCTAGCTGTGCTAGGAAAGATTAGCATAGTGGCGCAGCTGGATGACGGACACCGTGTTGCAGAAAGAAGGCACAATGAAGAGGTTGATAAGAATCGTCATATTTTATCTAATTTATCTAATCTATTTTGAACTGGCATTGCTTGGGCATGATGAAAGGGATCCTCTTCAGTTGTACTCGTCATCTCACTGTTGATTCCATTTCATATATTGGAATAGGTAGAGAAATGTATTGTTACATCAGTCCCTCCACGAATATTTTTCACCAGCCACCACTGGCTGAGATAATTACAATAAGCAAGTTTCCAATTGCAAATGGAACTAAAAGAAGAAAGTTGAACTTTTGCTAGAAAGGCACAGGAATACCAGTAAGATTATTGGTATTGCTTGGATTATTGGTAACCACAAATTGCAATGAACTTTAATGGATTTTTTTGTTATAGACAAACAGAGGGTAGTATATGATGGATGGATGGATGGATGGATGGATGGATGGATGGATGGATGGATGGATGGATGGATGGATGGATGGATGGATGGAAGGATGGATGGAATTTTTTGCTCATTCTTTTTGCAAGCTTAGATTGGATTGAGAGCATCCATGAACAGCAACTATCAAGTCTTTCCATGGATTCTAATTTAGATTTAGATCTGGACTTTCACTTGGCCATTCTAACAAACACAATATCTATTGATCTAAATCATTGCATTGTAGATTTGACTCCATATTTGGGATCCTGTTGTCCTGATGGAAGGTGAACCTCTGCCCCAGGCCCGTTTCTTTTGTACCCTCTAACAGGTTTTCTTGTAATTAGCTCCATAAATTTTCGCACTTACTCTGAACAGCTTTTCTGTCCATGCATGAGCACAGCATGATGCTGCTACCGTCATGTTTCACCAGTGGGATGGTGAGTTCATAGTAATGTCCAGTGTTACCTTCCCCCTTGCTCAATTCGCATGGACAAAAAATTTTATGTGCTCCACTTGAAGAGTATATTCCATACAGCAAAATGGCTGATTCCAGAATTCTTTCAAGACATCTTTACATCTGTTACCAGACTCATAAGCTTCTGCAATCTTCTTTCATCTGAGCTGTTAGGGTCTCACCCTGTTATTCACGCCTACTTTAACAGTCAAAAGAACACAAAACTAAATGTCTGAGGTCTAAATAAAACAAAATTTCAAAATACTGAGTAAGGATGATTGTAATCATGTACACCTGATGTGATGCACATAAGTGTCATTTTAGCCCCCTTAATTAGGGAAGTGTCCATATATATTCCTCGCCAGAATCTGCATTTTTATTACAATTTACAGAACATTTCAGTTATACTCAATATATAGTATATAGTATAGTATAGTACTACTTCCATTGGCCCTTGCACTGCATTCATACATGGATTGATCTTACAACAAAGTGACTGCAGAAGGCCTAAGACAGGTTCAAGTCTCCCCATGCAGCTGCAGGTGAATTTAGTCAGGTTTCTGACTCTGAAGAGAAGAACAAAGGCAGTGGGAGATCAGGGAGGTGTGTACGTGTAAACAGGCTGCAAACCTGTGAAGGTGATATCCGACAGAGAGAGTGCCATGACACTCCGTGGATACGGAAAATTATTCTAGAGCTCTGAGGACTGCTGCTGCTGGGCATCAGTTAAAAGCAGGTTTGAGGTCTAAGCACTTTGAAATGTGTTCAATGGTTTAAGGCTACTGGATATCGGAGGGTGTTTGATTTGTCTCAGTGAGGATATTGACCACCAGGCTGGTTCAGTGCAGCACCAGAGAGATGCTTTTATCTTTCTTCCAAACCTTCACTTCCATCAACTTCTCCATCACTGAACTGGGAAACAGAGAAAATAATACATGGAGAATTGTGTATGTGTTAGAAACCAACTGAATAGAAAATCAAATAACTTCAAAGTTTTATTTTTTTAACTTTTCTTGATCCTAGAAATATACTGCAAAATGTGAACAATATGAAGTAAAAATCAATGAAAGATGAGAAAGTTTCACAATGTGACTCTGTGGATTATATTATTTCCTGTGTGTAAAGGACTGTAAGCACTTTGGCTTCTTATTTTTATATGAGGTGCTCGAATGCTGTGGTAAACTTCAATTTTGTCTTTTCACGCTTTTAAGGCTTTCAGTCAAAAAAGGTGCTTAAATATGTGTTTGTAGCTCCTATTCATTGCAAAACATACCTTTCTTCAAACTCCGACCAAGATAGGGTCGCGGGGGATAACAGGTCCTGTAGGGAAACACAGATAACCCTCTTCCCAGCAGCATTTACCATCTCATTTTAGAGAAACACAGGCTAGAAAGAATACCTTTATAGAGTATCCAGGGAGTCATGGGTCTACCCCCCTAAGGGAGGTGCCCAGGGTGTATCCTGATAAGACACCAGATCTATTTTAACTGGCTCCTTTCAATGCAGAGAAGCAGCAGGGGTCCACCCTACGGAGTACGCTCATTTAGACTGGCTTGAGAGCTTTGCCTTTTGCTCAGCAATGCCTGCATCACTTCATATAAAGCCTCAATCTGTCTATCTTTCTTTTACTCTATCCTTCCATCACCTCTCCACAGAATTACCGCCTTAAAGTGGTGGAGAGGTCTGAGTACCCCTGTGATCCTGGAAGCTATGTGGTTTAGAAATCCTTTTTGGAATCTCCCATGGCAAACTGATCTCAGGGGAGGGGTCAGAAAACAACGTATTGCCACTCTTCAAGTTCAAACTCAAAAATGCTTTATTAATCCTAAAGGGAAATTATTTTAACTTATATTATAATGGTATGATGACATGACATAAAGGCTGGATTTATAGAAAGTCCTATAATAGTTTTCCTGTGAACAAATTGTCCCACCTCCCAGGTGGAGGATCTCCACAGATCTTCCAGAGTTGCCCTGGGACTCCTCCAAGGTGGTAGTCAAGCTGCTACTTGTTTAAGGCTCTCCTTGCTCAGCATGCCAGTTTAGCTAGCCCAAAAATGCCTAATAATTTAAGATGTTTGCTGTTTTATATGCATTTTCACAATAACATTTTAGGGAAATAAAATCATTGAAGTCTTTACATAAAGATATGTATAATGTCTAAAAGAAAAGTATGCAGTTACACTCCCTAGAAAGTAAATGTTGGTAAATGTTGTTTCCACTTAAAATGGCATAACCCATATTGTGTGTGTTTCTCAGAGGAATGGGACTGGAGATCCATTACTGATTCTCATTTTGGGCCTTGGGGATTGTGAGAAAACATAGCAAAGGAAGTAATGGGGTCTTAGATTTGTTGTCTTTTCTTACACTTCTTGATGGCATGGCTCCGTCAGACTCAACTGTAAAGGAATAGCTGTAGGCATAGTGAGAAAATGAATACTGATCATAATGCATATTATGTTTAAAGACATCAGGAACACTAGGAGCAACACTATCATCCAGATGTGACATGTAGAGCTTAACCACAGTCTGACCCAGTTAAGACTTTAGTGTCTCATCAGGAAGCCAAAAAAGCCCCATTTTTAATTCTTATTAGTATAAACTTCATAACTACTAAATGAAGTTTAGGCAACCCTAACTACTTCAAAACTAAGTTCATTGTATGACATTTGATACCTTGTTTCAGACCTGCAGTTTCATGATTATGACTCTTTCCATAGGGGGACAATTAAAAATATCTGGCACATATAAAACATAATTCTCACACTTGAATTGATCATTTCACACAAAACTAGGACTGGTGCTTGCAGTCACAACCATACACTGCATTACAGATATACTGTGCCAAATCAAATGGGTCAAGAGTGTTTTGAGATTAGACTACTAGACTACTACTAGTTTTGTGGAGAAGGTCCCACTAGACGCTACACCCGTCATACTGATTTAGGCTATGTCATAACCTATTTTAGAGAACGGTCTTCTTTTCCCACACATCTGCTGTTTTTACCCAAGTATTTCCCATCTGAGTTCATTGCTGGTAGATTATAAAGTGGAGTATCAATCCCAATGAACATTGAAGTATACTGCTAATAACCATATGTTTCAAATTAAGACCAGTGAATTCTCTTGATTCTAATTGCTTTAACACCAAACAATTAATTGAGTATTCCTAAACAACGTAAACAAAGGGAAATACCAACAAGTAATCATTTTATCCTTTAATCTAAATTCATTTTTAGGATCAGTTTGCATGAATAAATAAGACTGTACTAAATAATTTTTGGGTGTGCGCAAATTATTGGTATCAGGTACTTAATACATATTTAAAAGAATCAGACAAGAATGATCATATACACTACAGTGTTAAGGGTCAGACTGATCAGCTCTCATGCAGTTTCTGCTGAGACCCTGAGACAGGTTGGCTATTGGATGGATTGCTATAAAATAAGTTTAGGTGTTCTCAGCTACTAAATGTGAATTGTGATATATTTGGAATTTAATATCAGAAAAAAAGGGCATTTCTCACACACAGTTCTCAAATTTTGCACTGACTTTAATAGCATAGAGTTCAAGGTTTTGGTCACAATACTCTGTGCAAGGAATCAGATACATTCAAGGACCAATTTAAACTAAATAGGCAATCCCTGCACACAGAACTCACTTTCAGATTGATTTTTTAAAAAGAAAAAAATAACTAAGCAAGAAAAAAGGATTTTAGGTAACAAAAAAAGCCTGTGGACACATGACAAAAAGGACACATTTTTAAACCTGACATAAAGAATAGCAACTTTTGCAAAGCTTAGAATGTTTAAATGAAGTCTTAAAACAACAAAATAATGTAGAATAATAGCTTCATGTTGACCAATATGGGTTATTTTTGAACAAATCACTGAACAGAGTTGCTGCTGTTGTCTTTTTTAGTTGTTTTTTTTTTTTTGACACAATGATATAAAAACAGATTCATTGAATAAAAAGAGGGTGAACTAACAACTTACAGAGAATAAGCAGGTGTAGAAAATGAATAGATGGATGGATTTTTATTTGCTAAATAATGAGCAAAATTATTTAATTAGAAAATAGTTCTCACAATATTTTGGCCCATTCTTCATGACTGAGCTGGTATAACAGAATCAGCTTTTTATGCCGCGTAGCTTACAACACCTTTTCAGCTCTCCCCAAAAATCTTCTATAGGACTGAGATTAGGGTTTTTTCAGGGCAGAAACATTGATTTTGTTGTACCTAAGTCACTTTGTAACTAATTTGGTGGTATGGTGAGGGTCATTTTCCAATTGGAACATATATCTGTTCCACATAACATTTATCCTCATAATGGCAGCCATGGTCCCTTCTGCAGCAAAAACACCGACACAGCATGATGCTGCCACCCTCACACTTCACAATTGGAATTGTGTTATCAGGCTTGCAAAGCTTTCCCTTTTCCTCCAAATGTAACAATGATCATTATGGCCCAAAAAAAAAAGTTTAGTTTCATCATAGCACAGGACGTGTAAAAAATAAGCTCTTTGTCCTTATGTGTGTTTGCCGACTGTAATGTGGCTTTATACATTGCTTTGGGAATATTGACTTCTTCCTCTCTGAGTGGCCTTTCAGCACCTGTTAGTATAGGGCTTATTTTATTGCTTTAATGTGTTTGTTCTGATACATTTTGATTCAAGCATGTTCATTTCTGGGACAAAGAACCCGTCTCCTTTCTTAATAGAATGATGGCTGGACATTTCCATGCTGTTTAAACCTCTGTATAACTGTTTGGACAGATTGTGGAGGTTCACAGTTCTCTTCCTGTCATCTTCCCTGATTTGTTTTAGATTTTTACATAATGTCACACATGAAAACGACATGTTCAAGGTGTTTCCTTATAATTTTTGGCTCTATTGAAATCAAATGTTGTCAATTAACCTATTAGAAGTCTACATAACAATGCTCATTTAGGCTTTCCCAAACTGTTTGCATTATTATTACTATTTGCCATTATTCTGGCATTAAGCAAGAAGAAATAATTTTGATAATTATAACTGACCTAAAAAACTAAACATTTAGTGTGATTTAATATCAGACAGTGAGAAAGTAAAGATTACGTTTCTTTTTATGCAGTTTTTATACAGTCTGTTAATAACAGATCTCCACTAAACCTGACTCCATGATCAGGGGGTAATTCAACCATTCAAACCATTTGTTTATTGGCTGAAACAGATTTAAAAGTTGCATGACAGTAGCTCTAAAGGCTTCAGAAAAGTACACGTCAAAAGACAACATTCTAGGTTTAAGCATTAATAGGCAGCTTAAGTTAAACAGACTGAAAGCTTTTCCAATACCACACAGCATTCTAGGGCCAAACAGCATCAGTAGCAGCAGGAAAAGCTCCTGAACATTTTTTTGTTGTTAAAACAGATGATACAGTTACTTATGACAGTGTGCCAATAATAATCCAATATCACATCTGCCATTTATGAAGATTCTCCCTAGATCTACTATGTGTCCAACAAAGCTCATCACGATAGCCTGTTTAATACCTTCTAGAGAAGGTATAAAGCATGAATATTTTCATCACATAGAAGGCTCTGATGATCTGCTGTGACATTTCAACTTGTGAAGAGACTTGTGTGTCTTACTTTCAAATATAAACTCAGTAATGAGGAATAAACTGCTTGGGCTTCATGTGGTTTTTGACTTCTCAATGCTGATATCATGCTAATTGCTCTGTGGGAACCTAAGAACCATGATAAAATACCAGTGGTGTTTGTGTGTGTGTGTGTGTGCGTGTGTGTGTGTGTGTGTGTGTGTGTGTGTGTGTGTGTGTGTGTGTGTGTGTGTGTGTGTGTGTTGGCCTTTCGCTCAGAGGTACAAGTTGCCAATAGTTTCCCCCTCTCAGCTTCACTCAGTACTAATCAGCATTTTCTATGATAAGGAACAAAGTGTTAGTTAGTTAGTTAGTGTTAAAAGTGTTGCAAACAAGTGCCAGTCAGAGGATTACATACATTTATCATCAGCATAACTTTCATTTTCCTTTAATGATGCACTGGAATCGTTCTTTCAAGGCGGACTGATATTGCACAGATACACATCCCCTATAATATTAAGATAGTTGCCTCTTAGCAAGTTGCAACTTGACTGCACACTGATTGTTGCCATCAGTGGAAGGATATCTGACCACTCTTCTTATCAGAAACTGTAGAGCATGTTTGTTGGTTTCGTGGCACAGAATCTGCTTTTAAGCATAGTTCATACATTTTAAGTAAAGTTGAGTTTGGAGCCATTCCAAAGGCTTAAGGCTCACCCGAGTGTTGGTTGTATTGTGTGTGTACTGTGAGGGGCATGGACTCCACGCACACTGGCTGCAGACGTTTGAAATTTCATAGTCAAGCGTACCAATTTTTTACGTTCCTCATGACATTCCCACACTTTCTGCCATGTTGTCATCGGACGCTGTGGAAAACCAAAAAAAAGAAAGTGTCATATAAGATTATTAAACCAGACTAGAGACAAAGAAGGGCAATACAATATGCTCGTGAATGACATAAAGATGGTGGACAGCGAGAAACACTTTGAATACTTTCGAATGAATAGTAGCTAGTTTAATGAGCTAGTTGGACGCCTAGCCCTGTTTTTTCTCCACCAGGGAACCCACCGCACGGTTGTGAGTGTGGTGCAGAGAGTGGCAGTGACACTGAGCGTCCTCGCGACTTGTTGCTCGGATCACTGTGTTGCTGCCAGCTATTGCCTGGGCACATTAGCGGTGTCACAAATAATGTTGAAGGTGAGTCTTGGAATAAATTGATTCATATTGTGGGCCTGATTTTTATTAATGCCATCTGTGGGGTGACAGTGGTGGGGGAACAAATTAAAATGGTAGTTTTCCAGACTTCTACCTGATTCTAATTGAAAACAAACATGTCCGTCAGACGCCAGGTTTGAGTCCGCATTGAATCTGACTCGAGAACACATGGATGTTCGTGGAGTCATGAACGCCCGACTCTGTGGTAGCCTTTACTGTTAGCCTTCTTTATCTATTATGTTGCATGTTTGCACCTAGTTATTGTTTCTGAAATTCATTAAAGCTTTATCTTGCAATATCTGTCGATCCTGGAAAAAAACAAACAAACAATGGGTTAAGCACATCATTAAAAGCCTAAAATGAATATAACATTCCTGCTGATGATGAGTGCACTGTATGCACATTTTTGACTGGTGCTGTATCTACCTTAGAAAGCTTCTAACCTCTTGATCTGTTCACTTTAGGGCAGTATCACCATGTTATTGAACCTGGCATACTAAGAAAAAAGAAGAAAAAAACTATGTCTGGTTTTGGTCAGCCAACATATGTGATTTTTTTTTTGCAGGCTTTAATTAGAGCCTCCCCGAGACGTAAGGTCAAAGTGCAGTCAGGTAAGAATAAGGCAGTTCAGCATTATCCTCAAGGACATGTTAACAAAACATGACCTGCTGTGACCAGACAGATAACGTCAGCAGTCTGAAGCTGTCTCTTTGGATTGTATAACATCTCCACACTGCCATCACAGACCATAGGCTCAGCCTTTGGTGAATTGTGTGTGCCAGCTAGGCACATTAAAGATGGACACAGAAACACACACAAAAGAGTTTTAAACATTGTGAAAATGCAATCTGAACATTTTTGCTCAAGCAGGAATTCTATTAGAATAAATGAATACAGTTAGTGCTGTTTAGGACAAAGGAACAAGCTCCTAAATTGTGAAATTACATTTATGTGAAAATAAATTAAATTTTTTGCCATCATCTGCTTCATATTCAACATTACATGTTATGGCTCTGCAATTCAGAGTTGTTAGAGTGTTAAAGTGAAAAAACATCTTGAGCTTGAAGAAAAATAGATTCATACTGAATACACCCTAAGACCAGAAAATGACTGCAAATGGAAGGTTTAGTGAATCTCAGTGTTTTATTAAATCTGTGTTCATTTAACGTGCAGCAGTAATGTCACTGAAATAGTGTCACGGGTCATCTGTGATCCAGTTTTATGGCCTGATGTTTTTCAGCTTAATTGACCCATCATTTAGTATTCCTTGTGATTAAGTTTTAAATGAAGGCAGGAGAAGGGAGTCCATCTGTTGTGCATCTGCGTCTGCTTATGCTATGCATATGTGAATTAATACTGCATATAAGCTTGTTCAGCTCCTGGTTTTCTATTGTCTAAGGATTTGAGGAACCTGTTGTGCATTCACAATCACCCTTTGATAAAAAACTATGATTGGGTGGGCAGGACAGCAGACAGCTGGGAGACTGCAGTGTGAGAAAATGAGGTATGAGCTGTCAGCTGTGGGAATTAGTCATGCTGAGCTGACATGAATCGGTTTCATCGGTTTCATTCACAGTGTGAAGACTTTTTGACCAAGCATATCCCTAAGAAAAAAATCATTCCTCCATTCCTTTTCTATATCCACCATTACACTGTGTAGGATTGCGAGGCCCTGGTGCCCTGGAACTTCCTAAACAGGTCAGCACACAATGCCTTCTCTCCCTTTAATGTCAGAGCTGCATAACTTACAGGTTTGTCCCCTGAAAGGCAGTAGCAGTTGTTGTATGTAATTTCAATTCTGTAAGCCCCTTGTTTGTCTACAGTATAAACACTAAAAGTATATTGACACCTGCTAATGAAAAAGTGTGCATTTGCAATAGATGGTGGTAAAAGGAGGAATTCCAGACTTAACAAGGCTTCCACTGGATGAACAAAGAGCAAAATATGAGGCTAGGACAAAAGAAGTTTCAAAGATTTCTTGATATTTGTTTAAACAGAGACACTCAGTAAGGGACCTAAACAAAGACGACTGAAACCACATAATTACATACCCTGTATACAAAGACACACAGCCTTATTTTTTGCTGATTTATGTCAGTTAGGATTACAAAATTATTTCAAATTGCTGGATTTTTTATTTGTTTCATCTGTTTTAGTTTACATTCATATATACAGGGGCTGGACAATGAAACTGAAACACCTCGTTTTAGACCACAATAATTTATTAGAATGGTGTAGGGCCTCCTTTTGCGGCCAACACAGCGTCAACTCGTCTTGGGAATGACATACACAAGTCATGCACAGTGGCCAGAGGGATTTTAAGCCATTCTTCTTGCAGGATAGTGGCCAGGTCACTATGTGATACTGGTGGAGGAAAACGTTTCCTGACTCGCTCCTCCAAAACACCACATAGTGGCTCAATAATATTTAGATCTGGTGACTGTGCAGGCCATGGGAGATGTTCAACTTCACTTTCATGTTCATCAAACCAATCTTTCACCAGTCTTGCTGTGTGTATTGGTGCATTGTCATCCTGATACACGGCACCGCCTTCAGGATACAATGTTTGGACCATTGGATGCACATGGTCCTCAAGAATGGTTCGGTAGTCCTTGACAGTGACGCGTCCATCTAGCACAAGTATTGGGCCAAGGGAATGCCATGATATGGCAGCCCAAACCATCACTCTGGGCATGCAACAGTCTGGGTGGTATGCTTCTTTGGGGCTTCTCCACACCGTAACTCTCCCGGATGTGGGGAAAATAGTAAAGGTGGACTCATCAGAGAACAATACATGTTTCACATTGTCCACAGCCCAAGATTTGCGCTCCTTGCACCATTGAAACCGACGTTTGGCATTGGCATGAGTGACCAAAGGTTTGGCTAGAGCAGCCCAGCCGTGTATATTGACCCTATGGAGCTCCCGACGAACAGTTCTGGTGGAAACAGGAGAGTTGAGGTGCACATTTAATTCTGCCGTGATTTGGGCAGCCGTGGTTTTATGTGTTTTGGATACAATCCGGGTTAGCACCCGAACATCCCTTTCAGACAGCTTCCTCTTGCGTCCACAGTTAATCCTGTTGGATGTGGTTCGTCCTTCTTGGTGGTATGCTGACATTCCCCTGGATACCATGGCTCTTGATACATCACAAAGACTTGCTGTCTTGGTCACAGGTGCGCCAGCAAGACGTGCACCAACAATTTGTCCTCTTTTGAACTCTGGTATGTCACCCATAATGTTGTGTGCATTTCAATATTTTGAGCAAAACTGTGCTCTTACCCTGCTAATTGAACCTTCACACTCTGCTCTTATTGGTGCAATGTGCAATCAATAAAGACTGGCTACCAGGCTGGTCCAATTTAGCCATGAAATCTCCCACACTAAAATAACAGGTGTTTCAGTTTCATTGTCCAACACCTGTATATACACTATTTGAGAAAGCCCAGATGATGATGTAATGGCTTTTTAAATTGTTGTTAGATGAATTCTAACCATTCAAGCCAAGTGGAAGCAAACGTGGAAAATCCAAAGGTGTCAGAAAAGATATCAGGAAGACAATTGTGGACCACCACAAATCTGGTCCATCCTTGTGAACAACTAATATAAATATAACAGGAATATTAAGCCATCACACTGACCAGGTAGATGGGTATGTTTTGGTCCTAAAGGTGTGTATCAACCCCAGAATAAAAGTAAAAGACCCTGTGAAAAAGTTTGCTAAAACTGGGAAAAGTGTCACTATTAGGGTGACCAGATGTCCCAATTTGTGCGGGACCGTGCCGCATTTTTCACTGTTGTCCCAGTGTCCTTCAAAGAGAAACAATGTCCCGCATTTGACTGGGTCAAATTCTGATAACTATTGAACTGGAGCTTTTCTGAAATGTAAAGAAAGCCGAGCTGCAGTTATCATCACAGAGCTACAAAGAAAGAAGAAAAGGATTTTCTTGTTTAGCGTACATCAGTAGACTATACAGAATATAATGAAAAGTATGTCACAGAAAAGAAAATGCAGCTACAACAAAGACTGGGAAACGGTTTATAACTGGGTGAGGCCAGTAAAAGGTGATCTCTGAGGGATTTTTGTGAAGTTTGCTAAAGTTATTTTTCATTTTTACACAGAGGGGAGCACTATGTCAAGCGACACTGTAAAAGTTAGTCACAAAAGAAATGCACAGCTGAAAAAGCCGCCTGCTGATGTATGAACTCATTTTTACTCAAACCCAGAGAAGACTGCCAGACAGACAAGGCAACAGCAGCCGAGATTACCAGTGTTAAACTTTAAAAGCTTGTAATGTTTTTTGTTTTTTTTATTCATTGTTGTGCACTAACAGGCAAAGCAGAGATTGATGAATGCAATGCGAAATCTTTGTTAAATTAAAATGTATGACTTAGTGTTGGTAATGTGCCCCACAGTGTCCCTCATAATCATCCTTGTTGTCCCGCACTCGGTTTTTTGATATCTGGTCATCCTAGTCACAACCCACTATCTAATGAGTCCTGTACAGACGTGGGTTGACAGGCCACTCAGAGTGGAAGAAGTCATTACTCTAAAGGCAACATAAAACGTCAGGTTATAGTCTGCAAGTGCACTTTGTCCTGTGATCTTGTGAAACTAAAATGTGTTTTGCCATAATGACCATCATATAAAAAAAAAGATAAGGGGGAAGTTTGCAAGCCATTGAACTCCATTCCAACTGTAGTTGTACAGGAATAGAAGCATCATGTTGTCCTGGTGTTTTTCTGCAGAAAGAACCAGTGCACTTAAAATAGAGAGCAGCATGTAGAATAATTAGTATTTGGAAATATTGAAGCAACAAAACTAGGACAGATATTATTTTTAAATAGACAGTGACCAGATACATTCACATTAGTCACGATCTGGCTTTAGGACAACTAAGTAAATGTTTTGGAGTGCTCACTCCAAAACTCTCATCTCTGTATCGAGGAAATTTGAAGGGTCTATAAATCTGACTCAATTACACTGGCTCTATCAGGAGAAATGGGCCACAATTCCAGCAAACTACCATGAAAAGCTTGTGGAAGGTTAGTCAGAATATTTGACCCAAGTCATACATTTTGAAATGCTGTTCTACCAAATATTATGGAAATGTCTGTAAACAGTATACCCTCTCTCCTTTCTGTTAGCATGTCCACAAAATGAGTGGATTCCTTAGTCATGTTTAACATTTTAAGTTAAGATTAGTCCTCCTGACTACCTTTCTTTTCAGATTTTTGAAGTACAAGGAAGCACAAAGCACAACTTGCTGGAAGGACCTTGTGTCAATTATGTCTACATCGGAATGCCTCAGGATCCCTTAAGAGGAGCTGTAGAGTGTTTCCTCAGAGAGAGAGGTTGGAATTTCCCTCCTGTACCTGTTTTTTCTGTAACCTGACCTTGGATGAGGGGTCAAAAACAGATTCATGGACAGACAGAATCTAATAAGCACAAGTCATAACAAAGAATAACACACAATAAATAAGGTATGGTTTGAGCGACCAGCATTAAGCTGCAGAATTATCTTATTGGGTTTGCTCTTAAAAAGGCACGGAATTCAGTTTAGATGCCCCTAAATGGAAGGAAGACTTACAGAGGCCTGAAGCGAGGAGTCAAATTTTTCTGTTATTGGTATAAATTGGTGAGGAGATGTAGACACTTTTAAGAGAAAATAGAGAGAAAAAGCTTGACAGTAAAAGTGTGATTTAAGTTCCTTTAATTTAATGATGGTTCCTTTCAGCTACTTTTTCACCTTCATCAACCTTTTCCTTACCTCAATTTTTGCGTTTTTTCCATATGGCTTCATGTCTGTTAGCAGAAATTACTTATCCCAGACATCCACCCACAGAGAGTTTTATAAAATTATTCTCCCATTTTAACTACGTCTTTCTAGCTGTGTTTCTCCTCAGACAAGAGAAACACCCTAACATTTTTATTGACCAAGCCAGGTTCTGGTGGTTCATCAGACATTAGTTTTGATTGCCTTTTTCAATACTCCTACAGTTACTGTCGATTTCATTTAATTGGGATATACTAACTTCCAACTAACTGCTCCCGAGTGGAGGAATAGGTGCGAAAATTATACAAGATTACAGCTCTCCACTTTTTTGTGAAATGGTGCCCTCAATACAATTAGGGCACCACTAGGTGGTCCTCTATATTACTGAGACTTGAGTCATGTTTAAACTTATGGTTTAGGAGCTTCAATAAAGAAAATGGTTGGGATAATAGTGAAGGTGGAAATGCAAAAAGAAAACAATAGAAATAAAAGGAAGAGGCCCAATAGAACAGATTTCTCCTACATGTATTTACAAAGCAAGAAATATATGACGTCGGCCACAATAAATGACACCCATTATAAAGTTGTGTAAGAGGAATTAAAATAAACGTATCTTTTAATGCAAAAGCATGATTTCCTATACAGAAAAATGTCCTCAGTGGTGCAGTTAGTGGTGCATCTAACAAAACCTTCAAAATTAAAGTAACAGAAGCTTTTTTCTTATTTAAACTTCGAATTTTTAAACTAGAAAAATTGGTTCATGGTCTTAGAAAGGTTGGGTAGTTTTAACAAAACATTAAGTCAGAAAATATGACCTATTAATTGGGTTAAAAAAAAATAGAAAGAGCCTCATCTTTTTTCCCAGACAGCCATTTTAAACTAAACAACAACCTGATCAGACTTCACTGAACCTCTTCCACAGGATGAAATAAGAAATGGGATCATGAGAGAATCATTCTATGTAACAGTTAGAATGTCAGTGGGCTTTTTTTCAACTGGCTAAAATCTACTTTTTTTTCTAGTGTCACGGTAAAGTCGGCTGGCCTTCAGCGGGTGGAGTAAGTGAGGTGCGGAAGTAAACAGACAGAGGCAGGAAGTGGCGTTGTCCACAATTTTTAATTTCCAGCAATAATCCCTATTTACAAAAATGTGCACATGCCAAAGTGCAAGTAGTGATGTGTCCAGTGTGCTGATGCGCTTCAGGGTGTATCGAGTAATCCAGGCAAACCTTTTGTGAAGCGTGTATCGAGGCTTGGAATCAGTGAGAAAGATGAGAATATTGGAACAAATAGAAATATATTTATCACAACTTGTATAAAACTGTGGTTGATGAAATTGCTCACCAGGAACATTTGCAGTTGTTGTTAGTCTAATGGTTAAGAGTTGGCTCTTGCACCTATGTTATCTGGGTTTGATTCCCAGTTAGGGAACATATTTTTATAAATTTATAATGGAAAAGGTTTTAATCTCAAGGCGGCTTCACCTGGTTAAATAAAGACAGTTATTATAAGAATTATAGGTATAAGTAACATAAGCAAATTCACATCACAATGCTCTCCCATATTTGTTTCCACTATTCCTTTTGATCCAACCATTGTATCATAAAGACAGATTAAGATCATATTCACACCATATTCAGAATTTATTGGCATCACAAACACCATTCATTTATTTAGTCAATTTAAAGCTTCACACTAGAAATTTACGTCATTGTATTTATTCTGCCTATTTTACATTTATTGTCCACTTGATGACGCAGTAGAGCAAATGAAGCATGTTAAAGCACTGGCTCATGAGTCATGCAATTAGATGGAAAGCCTCAATGCTTCAAGATGCTTCATTTTGCCATCACTAAGTGCAAGCGCAAATGGAGGGCAGAGGGGCAGTGTCTTTTATAGTATCAGCAAAACAAATGATGGAAACAGGCGCCTTAAATATTGTTTCATTAACTGGCTGAAACCATATAAGTAAATAAAACTAACTAGAACCCTTCATAAACTATAACCACAACTATAAACCATATAAAAAACAAGCTATACAAATAAACCCTAAAACCAACACCAAAGATAAATTCTAACCTCATAAACTAATAAACAGCTAGACTTTGGCTCCACTTTACCTTTCCCTGTTGTGGTCCACCCCGCAACTCCCTTAAGGGCCCTCGTTATAACACAGGACTCTTTTAGCTGATGCACCTGGATGCAAGAACAAGGTAAGTACAAACACACTAAAACACCAGTCACTTTAAGCTACAATAAAACACACACAAACTCCAAACAAGGCTAAATTTAAATATTGCACAAACTATGTTTGAAGTCTAATTTATGTATCCCTTCTTCTCCAGGGACCAACCACTCTCAATCATAGTGCCACAGTACCACGGGCTCCAAAACAGAAAAAAGGAAAGACAACGATTAATAGACACTTCAAAAATAAATTGTGTCCACTTATTTTCTTATATGTGCAAAGATTCTAGTTAAAGTGCTTACGTGAAAAGGTGAGGTGCTTGTGTCTACTTATAAAAAACAAACAGGCTGTTAGTTACAGTCACTTTTCTTGCATTTGTTTTTCAACATGGGTGTTGTTTTAGCCCGTGTTGATTTAATAATCACATTTAGAGTTTTATCTAAAGATGCCCTGATGAAAACAAAAATATGACCTTTTTTCCAGGTATTTAATAGAAGTTTTGCTTTCCAAATTCAGCTGTTTGTCAATGAAAGTCTTATTAGGCATTATGAATCTTTTCCCTTTTTTAAACTTAATCTAATATTTTTTTATACATAATTAAACAAAAACTATCAATTTAGACCCAAATACAAATAGTCTATGTAATCCAGATTATGTCATTCTTTTTTGCCCAGTCTCTATTACCATTAATGTTAGACATTAGTCAGTTTAAGTTATTTCTGAGTGAAAAAAAAAACTAATCGAGTGTGCTGGGTCAAACCATAATCCAGCCCTATTCAACTCAGGACTCATTTGTCCATTTTTGACCCAGGGTGAAGTAACAGAATCAGCCATTACTTTTTAGAGTGCATTTGTAGACATACCAGAGTTTCTATGTACTTCTAATTGGTAATCCATGAGTTAGTCTATTTTCAGTGGTAAAACACCTATACCTATAGTAAACAGGAACTGTTAGGTATAATGGAGGATCTGTGGCCCTGTCGCTCTGCCACAGGCCATTGGGATTTTGTTAAGTGTCCTTCAACTCTTAATTGAGGGGTGCCAAATTCCCATAAAGCTCACAAAATGGCTTCAAATTCAACTGGGTTTAATGTTCAACATGAAAAACCTTCAGACACTTTCATAAATATTTTGCCTTGAACCTTGTGGAAAACTGCAAGACAAGAAATATCATTTAATTATTCAGGGGCTTACATTTAGTAAATAACATTGCTGTCAAGTGCTATCTGCATTTGCAAGGTGTTGACATTAAATTTCATATTTTATCACAGATTTTGTTTGAAGTCAAGGAAAGAATCAAATAGCTGTGCTTATAAACCATCAGTCTCAGTTATGATTCATTTGTACCTTACAGATAGAGCAGCTTCTTATGAATTGAAATTATATGTATCAAAACATTTACAACAGAGACATAATTTGGGCAAAATCAACTTGCAATTCTAATGTGCCTATCTAACAAATCCAATGTTATCCCAGAAATTTTACATATTACTTTCACGAAGATGGAAAAAACCGTTTCACTCTGAGTTTCCACACTGCTAGTCTTGTATAATGTAAGTTCTGTTTATTACAAGCCAACAAAAACTATTTAAAAGAGAGTTTGGTAAAGCAAATCAAGAGTGGTTTCCACTGTTCCTGTCTTTTATAGGTAAGAAATGGTATAGGTATAGAAACAGAGGGAATTGAGCTGTATGTAAAATGTTTTTTATTTGAACGTTTCTGTAATAAGTTTATCAAACAAATAGTCCTTATCTGTTATTTAAGATAAGCCATTTGCTAATACTAAACCCCGATACAATATTACATCAAAGTTAACAAAATAAATGCCATATGCTTTAAAGTGCAGTAGGATAAAACATTATTCAATCAGTATAAAATTTTTTACAATGGTATTGTGTTCAATTAGTGTCACTCATCACTGCAGTATCTGTTTTTCCTGATAGCAAAACTATAGCTTATGCAAGAGTGTCTCAACATGCTGCTCCAACAGGGGTTAATTCAGTTAAAAAGCTATTGTACTGTCCTTCCTAACAATGTGTCACACAAAACTTTCCATGGTTTTATCATTTGCCTCTTAAAATATTCTGACTTGGCCACGGTATATAAAATTTAATTCTCCTCTTATTGACGATGCATTCATTTGGAGTAGTTTGCTACAATGCTAGGCTAATGCTAGCATGCTCCATCTCTGTTTTCATATCACCCATTGATAGTTTTGCATGTAACTTATTTCAGTGAGATAGCAGCAAATTATGTAGGTACAAAACCTATTCATAAAGTTATTCTTCTGCTTTACAAATTTACCACTGAAGTAAAAGTAATGAAACCTAATAATGAGTGTTTCAGATGTCTGGGGATATCTGAACACAGACTGGGATCTGCAGCAGTCAATATAGTCTCGCCTTCAATGGCAACATCATTATAAAGGATAAAAAACTAGTAAAACTCAACAAACATTGTGCATCGCCTAATGTACAGTTATGGTAGCAATGCACATGAACCTAGGCTTTTGTTTTTAAAAACTGCCCATGGAGAAGGCACCTCTGTGGCTGACACAAAATCGCATCCAATAAAACATCAACAGATATTGGGAGATGAATTTAGTTAGGGACCAATTGTTTTAAAAATGGCTTGATCAGTACTATTGAACTGAACTGAGCTTGTATGTAATCAGATTGGATTATAACAAGCTGGATTTGAATTGCACCAGTTAAGCTTTTGAGGATTTTTGTATATCTTTATATTTTTATATATCTTTAAATTTCAAATCAGCCACCCTCATGACAAATAGTTTATTTCTGCTTGTCAGATAAAAAGAACAAAAACGCATAAGCAGCATGTCATTTAGTGATTTGGGCAGTTTACTGGTCCTTAATGTGCTTTACGCCAACAGCAGAGCCCCAGCAAATCAAAGAAGTGGCGGTCCTAAGGACACATGCTTTAAAGGTGGAGTGGAGAGTAAATGCTCGTAACTGTCATTTAGGGCACTTTGAGTTAAGGAGTGATGATGATCTGACAGCCACTAGCTGTTTGGAAAGAACGAGATGTGAGCAGCAGCCTCAAGTATCAGCGAGACGGTTTGTAGCCTGAACCCCTCTGTCTGAGATTTACAGCACTTTGCGAGGTATTTGAAGCATTTCATTCAACAAACCTTTGTCCTGGTTGGAATTAATTGCATCATGTTGTCTCATTACCCCACCACCCAGTCAAACAGAGAGGACTTAAAACCACCTTTTTTGGATGAAACTGGTGGTGCTGACGGAGGTGGAGATTTAAATGCATATTTCTCTGTAGGATGTCTGATTTATCATTTCAGCTGGCCAAGGAGAAAACCGAAATGGAGGTGCAATGTGTAGCCTTGAATCCCTGATTTTTTTCTGCTTGGAGGTAGTGGGTGACTGGACAATAATGACCAAGACTTCCAGCTCAAATTGATTATCCCACACTGCCATCTGTGGGCAAAGGAATGAATACCAAGTCTAAACCCGCATCAAGAAGAAAAAAAAAAAAAAAAACATTGCCCTTACATAAGTGATGTATAAAGCAGGAGTTTAAGCAGTTTATCCACTAGGAGCAAGCAGAGAGGTCCCACACAAAGGAGGGAGGTAACTTGTGCTTGATCGACTGTGCAGATTTAGATGTGACCCACATTGCGCCTCAGACAGATCAAGTCAGAGCAAAAGAGACAGAAAGGGAGAGACACAGTGAGGCTGCCATCTTCTACATCCTGCAGTGTTTTTTCCTGCCTCAAAACCGGCACACATACTGTAATTCTTCCTCCCAGAGGCAGCACACCCAATCCCATCTGTCAAAAGAAAGTAAACCCTAGCAGATATCTGCAGCCAAGATTTATTTACTGGGAACAACTTTGAGTTTTCGTTGTGAAGCAGCTTGTTTCTTTCTTCTCTTCCCCACTCCGCCCTCCCATGGTGCAAGCTGTCCCGGAGGCTCACTGCTACCTCGGCCTGGTCGATAGCCACTAATGAAGGGCGCTTTTATGAAGGCATCAGCTGCTTTCCCTCATGGGGCAAGCAGCTCTAATTTGAAGTAATGGCTATCGGCTGAGCCACTGATTTATTGAGCTGGTGATTAGCGCACTGTATGAACACAAGCAAAGGGGGGAAACCAGGAGGAGGGAAGAGAGAGTGGAAGAGACAGAGGGCAGGAGTAGAGGAGAATGGAGAAAATATGGGTGGTAATGGCTGAGATAGTTGGAGCATATTTTGATATTAGTTATTATTTTATAACAGCTTTTCTATTTTAATGTTCTAATAATAAGGTTGTAGCTGTGTTTGGCATGAAACCTGTAATCTTGTAAAATTCTTGTTTCTTTGATTTACTGCTCCTAAAATCAGTTTTCATTTAGAAAATTTGTTTGATTGTCAAGATGACCAAACCTGACCAGTGGCCAGCCAATCAGAAAAAATCCAGTTTGTTTTTTTTATTTGGGAACACGCCATACGTATTCGCTACCAGCTTGAGCTAATAGCAACGCCCTACAGTGTTAAAGTTGTAACAGAGAGAAGAAAAATCAAGGTGAGCTATTTTCAGTATCAGTAAAGTGTGCATCAAGGACCAACCTCCTCCGTATTTTAGGTTGCTACTCTACCACAACACCACAGGACACCCTGGTCATGCTCCACTACTATCATCTAACCATGCATTGTTTTAAAATAATTGCATTTTTTCCTCTGTACATTTTAATAAAGTTCAATAAAGTTTAGATTTTAATTGTGTGTGAAGTTTTTTTTTATTTTATTTTGGTAAATATGAGGAAAACTAGAGAAAATTGGAACTTTGATCACAGTAAAAATATACTTTTAAATGCTGTGAGTGCTTGGTGAGAAATCAACTTCCTGGCCTCCAGCATATACTTACCATTGAACCATAACATCTCCTTGCAGCCCTGGTTGGTTTCCTGCTGTGCAAAGAAAGCACCGACTGTGAAGCAGGAACTAAAAAATATCCTGCTGGCTTATTTCTTTAACTGACCAAAGTGGGTCAAACATTGCGACCCAGTTTTTGGGGTTGGAGAAGAGACAACAAGGGGCCTCATAATTATTTACAGAACCAACCTGATCAGAGTTCACTGAACGTCTTAAACATAATAAAAAGACAAATACAATAAGATGTAAAAATGTTGCTTTCCAATGATGTTAATGCCAGCGAGCTGTATTCATGACATTATGTCACACAGGGGTCAAGTTTATTTAATTAGGAGAACCTGAATCTTTTAACTGCTGAGTAGTAATGAAAAGCTGGTGTTCACCAGTCACATCTTGACCAGAACTGCTCATTAGGTCAATATAGACAGGCCAATTAAACATTTCTATTTTGAGTTTTCTTGCAACTGGGTTAAATAGTATGACTTGTATTAATAACTTTTTTGAGTTTTAACCAAAGAACAAGTCAGGAGAACAAATGAGATCCATTTTATACAGTGTTATGTTTGCAAGTTTTGCTATCCAAATTTAGCTGTTTGTTGTCATTATATAAAATAACATCAGCAACAGTATGGGTTGCTGACTTTGTTTTATTTTATTTTCCTACAATGACTTAACGCAGAGTGTATTTTTGAAAATCCTTTATTTCAACCCAAATGTTGTTTGTTTCTAATCCAGATTAGGGGTCATTATATTCAACCTACTTTGTCTTAGCCTAAATGTTAGACTTCAGTCTCTTTAAAGCAGCATTAGGTAACCTTTGTAAAAATGTATCTTTTGCATATGTGTTAAAACTGTCACTATGTCCTGATGGTAAAATATAGATAATTTCACAGATAATCTGTGAAAAAAATCAAGCTCCTCTACCTCCTCCGAGTGGTCCATTTGCAGAAACACATCACCAATCAGAGCCAGGAAGAATATTTTAGTAGTGTCAGTCACACTCATATACGTGCTGCTCACACGCCTGCCCCGTCTTTCAAGCTAAAGATTGCCAGTGTGCTGCAGATGTTCTAATGGCAGAGAAACAACCTAACGTTACAGAAAACCATTCCAATTTCTTGAGTGGCACCTGCTTAGAAAACAAAGACAGGTAAACAGAAGAAGACCGATGACTAAAGACAAGCTCCTCGTTCACTGTAGGCTCTGCTGTGGGGAGGAGCTGTGGAGGGGGGCGCTGTGGCGTAGCAGAGAGCAAGGTTAATGGACCTGTAAGGTTGTGCTTGTTTAAATTATCAGGCTAAGTCCAGAGTTTTCTTAGAACTCCCTATTGCAGCATTAATGCATTTATTAGCTTGGCAATCTAAGTTAGTAGTCGGGTGAAAACTATAATGCCCCGGTGCTTATAAAACACAGCAACAGAAAGGGAAAGGCATCAGGTTGCTTCAGTATTCAGAGATTTGAGATTTAGCTCTTTTTGATGTCAGCACACACATGGGCATGCCTGCTGTTTCTTTAAATAAGTTTTTTGTTTCATGAGACTGAATGGCGGATGTACTAAAAATCTATGGTTGACAAAATGTTGCACAACTGTATTTGGGTGAATCAATGGGTAAGTTCTGGCAAGTTGCTCTTTGAGATGGATTTTAACCTGAGAAAGAACTGTTTTAATTCACACTGTCCACAAAAAGGGTTATTTTATACAGTTTTAAAAGTAATGAGATTACTGGAAAATAATTATCAAAGTGAAAACATTGATTGTTTTCTGGACAATCTTTTTTTTTTTTTTTATAACAATGTAGTTTTGTTCTCTTTGAGGTTACACACAGACTTCAGCTTGAATTTCTAAGGCTGAGAGTTTTGTTGGGAGAGTCAGTTGTACGTTAACCTCCACCGGATCTCAACAGAGAACGAACCCACAGGGATGCCAACATGGCTGAGGGAAAAACAACCTTCCAGGGTTTACCAAATACCTCTGCTTCCTCGTGCTCAGGGCTGACAAAGTCAGAGCTTCTGCAGATGCACTGCATCTCATTTCTCATCTCATGAACAGTAATGGGGCAAAAAGCCTCAGTGAAGAACAAAAAGATTGGGCTAAACACTAGGAGATAGACTTTAGGGGCTGCAATCCCCAGAAGCGTTTAGGGTTACAACTGTTACATCAGTTCATAATGACTATTGGCAGAGTTGTTAGTCCTCGCTTTTATGGCCTAAAGTAAACATTTTGTATTGAGTCGTGCTTTCAACTGCGTTATTAAAGGAATACTAAGCATTAAACATACGGAGAACAATTTAATGAATTATGGATGTCCTCATGATCTCTTTTAAAGTAACAAAAAAGCTGTAATAATATCTTATTCATACCAAGTGATTCACGTTTTTATAAACACAGAGGCTCTGATGGGAAATGAATAATTATTTTTCTTTTTTTTTCCTCACAGATAATGGGACAAACATCTTATACATTTCATGTGAAAAGCCCAAATCTTTGTAAAAAAAATAACAAATACCTTTGTAGCAAAGGTTTTTACACCCTTAAACATTGTGTTAAAACAACTTTTGATTCAATTTCAGCATTTAATCATATGGAGTTCCCACCTGCTATCATTTAGTGAATCTGAGAACCCTGATATAAAGTTCAACTAGTCTAGCAGGATTTCCTGAACTTTGCGTGCTTTTGCTAATGCGTTATACTGCATATTTCATGACACAGTGAAACCTATAGTCACCTATAACTGGGAAAAATATGAGACAGGGTCATTACAAAAACTGGAAATTTCTCGAAAAGAATGATTAAAAGAAGAGACTGAAGCAGTTTAGGGAGGCTGCTAACAGCAGCAACACTGAAAGAACTGCAGGGATTTCCAACAAGTACTGGTTCGGATTTGTAACAAAACCTTCTTGTTTTCTCCTTGGTCTGGAATAACCAGTAGAGTTTCTAGACAGGAAATAATTATGTCTAAAATCTCCCGAAATCTTGTGGGGAAATGTGTTATAGTGTAATATTAGCTAGTTTTAAGTTTTAGGCAACAATTCCAAAAGGAATGTTTTGGACAAAATCAACACTGAATATAACTAAAATGACATCATACGCAGAGTGAAACATAGTGGTGGCAGTATCACACTCTGGGTTTGATTCCTGCAGATGTAACCAGGGGCTTTTGTCAAAGTCTATACCCAAATATCTTTTTTCTATATTTATCCACCTTGGAAAATTATACAAGTAAATTTTATACATTTCAAGACTTTAAATCCTGTACGAACCATGTTGTGTCACGGTTATGTCACGGTTTACTTGGAATTGGACCCAGAATGCAGACGAGCAGGCAGCGTGATGGTAAGTGAAAAAGATTCAATAACAAAAACTCACTCACTACAGGAGGCAGGAACAAAACAAACGGGCAGGCAAGACAGGCATGGCATGATCAAAAAATAAGACTTGAGCATCAAACCTGACATGAGCATGAGAGTGAAAGATGTTTCCGCGAAGACTAACAGAACAGGTGTGAATATATGGCGTGAAAACCAGGTGGAGTAAGGAGACAGATTAACTTGAAGCAGGTGAACTGAATAAACTTAATTAACAGAACAAAACATGACTGGAGCAAAACAGAGACTCTTGAACACAAACTAGAAAAACATGAAGCAAAAAGCATAACCAGATCCGAAAACCAAACTTGACAAAACATGAACAAGACAACAAAACAAAAGCATGACCAGGAAAATAAACAGAAACATGATTCAAAACGTGAACAGTGAAAAACATAAGGAAAAACCCCGAAACCAAAAACCAAACAACTCTACATCATGACATGTTGCAGTTAAACTAGACCTCACAAATGTCAAATTAATGAAGGAATAAGATTTAAAATAACAATACCAAACATCAAAGTCAATTTTTTTATATTAAGAAAACGTGAAATTTTAACCTATTTGAGAGCCACTGTATGGGTTCAGCTGTCCCATTACATACGTTCCGATCATGCATCTTCCACAGCCTGTAAATGCCATATCCACATTATCGCACTGTACAGGCTAACAAAGTGGCTCAAAGATCAGAACATTAAATTTTGCATTCATTTCCAAAAAAACTCTCCAAATCTTGACTCCATTGGCTAAAAACTGTAGGTGGCCATTGGCAAAAAACTGTAGGTGGAAAAACTTAAACAAATCTGCATATTTCTAACATGGAATAAAACAACTGGGTCACCATCAGTCAGGATTTGGTCTAGCATGTTAGATCAAGCATGTTAGAAGGAGTTATACAAGGTATGAAGAAGTAGAATCAACACTATAAAGTATTCCTTAAACGTAAGTTTGATAATTCACTCTTCAATCCATGCTGTGTTTTATGTACATCTGGTTATTTGTTTGAAAGCCTGAGAAAATATTACAAACTAACCAACAATTCCATCTCCTTTCTTTATTTTCAACAGAACAAGCTCTATTTGAGCCACTAAGTAGCCGAGCTTTCTATATTCCTTTCAATTTGAATAAAGACGAGAAATGACATTTTCTATCGCCTTACTGTTGTGATGTCTATAGCTTTGGACGAGCTGAGCCTCAGAAGAAGACAGGGGCGCAGATAGGGGTCACGATTTCATTAAAGAGGCTAATGGCATACGGAGACAAGGGGCGCTTATTAGCTGCCTGGATACCTATTAGATGTGAGCTGGAGGTAACTGCGATAAGGAGCTGATTACAAAATCATTGAAAAGAAAATGATTTAGCAGATAAATGCAACTTCAGCGTTGATGGTTACAGTTACTCTGAAAGTTTAGGTGTATATCCAGAATCAAAGGCACATATTGGATCAGGAGGAAGCCAGTTTGACAAGCTGAGACATCTAAATTAAAAGAAAAGGTTTATTTGACTACTTTTGAGCAGTCAGTATCTTACTTGCAGCCGACAACAGCCAAAGTGATGTCAGGGAGGAATCCCCACGAGGAGATAGTTAGTTTTGAAGCTAACTACTAACTGTCCATTTTCATAACACCTAAGGGTCAAAACTTTGTCTAAAGTAATAATTGCTGTTAGTCCTTTTTACTGCCTCCAAACAGAGCATTTTAATTAGGACAATCAAAAAAAAAGTAGAGATGGATCCTGATATCCATATTTAAACTTTCAATGCTGTCTTTGTCTTAGTGTTTTACAAGCTAATAGGAATAAACCATTTAGCATTATTAGCTATGTAGCTGCAAATTGTACAAGTTGTGCCCATGCCCTAAGTTCTATGTATAAGATTCATGGTTGCATAATAAGCCTCAGAATCATCCTTCCATGCTTTTAGTCATATCTGTGTCCATGGCAGAGCTACTAAATCTGAATACAACCTGCTTAGAGCTCAGAACATAAAGACCGTCTGAAACACTCTTGCTGGTTTACACTGATGAAAAATGGTTGGTAAACAACGTCATATGACAACTTAAAACTTTTTCTGTTATCTGTGTACAAGTTACACCTTCAGATCATGTAGGAGATTGAGAGAAGTCAATGCCTAATCAGACAAAAAAAAGCTCAATAAAATAAAATTTTACTTTTTTAGTGAAACAAAGTAAAACAAAAACACAATTTTTTACAACTCGTTACCAACAGTTTTTTGCAAGCTTTATTCATGGTGAGTTTTACTAGCATGGTTAGCATTGCAAATTGTAACAACAGTTTCTCAGTGTTGACATACCTTCTGTCATTATTCTTGTGTCTTACTCCTAGGTTCCCCTGTTCCTTTTTGCTCCTCCCTCGTGTATCTCCTTGGTCCTGCCCTTATGTGTTACACCTGGTTTTGCAATCACCTGTCTCCTATTAAAGCGTTAACGCTTCCTCCCCTCGTTGCTAGTTTGTCTTGACATCTTTCTGCATTTCAGCGTTTTTCATCAAATATATTGTGCCAGTATTTTTGACCATTGCCTCGTTTTTTGACAACCTCTTCTGGATTACGGACTGCTTGTTTTGTGAACCGAATTAAATATCCTTTAATTAAGCTTGAGTCTGCATCTTGGATTCTACTTTGAAACTCTGCCACCTTCTAGGTGACATCTAACAAGCACCTTGTATTTTCTTGTTTTCAACAAGAAAATATCTCTAAAAAACATGATACTGTTTCACTGACAGCATGCCTTCACAACAACCTCTACACTTGTTATACGTGTTAAATCCTGGAATTATTTTCCTTACTAATATTGTATGTGAAACAGCAGTTTTTATACAGTTATGTTTTATTCTTTATGCATACATTTTTTATTTGGCTGTAAGCTTAAATCTCCAGAGTAAAAACCTCTGAAATGTAAAACAGAATCATGGAATCTGCAGTAGCCAGTGACTCACCCACCAATCCAGAGGTAGGGACCTTTGCCTCTCCAGGCCATATTTTGACTTATGTTCTCTGAAACATTAAGTGTACAAGCAATTAATCTTGCAAACTCAAACAATATAACAAATCTCACCACTGTACGTAAGCAGGTATTTGACCACATAATTAGATCTATCTTTTCTGATTTTGGCAGATTATTTAAAATGTAAACAGCCAAAGCCCATCACAGAAGCCTTAGTGGACAATCTGCTTGCAGCAGAGTTAGTTTTTCCACAGCTCAGCTTCAACCTCTTCTGAGAATGTTTGGTACTAAAAAAGAGAAAATAAAAGATAAAAGTTTGCTACGTCTTTTGTGCAAAAATGTAGAGATGCTGAAGTTATGTCAGGTTCTTACAGTGTTAATAACTGAGCAGAAACCTCTGCTCAGCAACTTTCAGCATACTAAGAGGAGCACCAAGAAGCTTCAGCAGCTATGGAAGGGCTAACTGGAATAGAGAAAATTCCAGCAAGTCTGAGCGCAGTGGATTCAAAATATTCGATGGACACTTTTGTTCTGAGCACAGATGGAGCAGGCAGAGATGTACTCTTGGACATCTTTATTTAGCAAGTGCCATCAGAAGTAGGGCGATGGTGCAGCTGCTACCTGGATGGGCGGAGAAGCTGGAAGCATGAGCCCACCTGAAAACCTGATTACGGATTGAAGAAGGAACGTACAGACGATTGAAGTCAGACGGTGCAGTATTGTGGGGTGTTTAACTGAAGCAGAAAAGCAATGTCAGCTGTGTAGTTGTATTTTCAGTGTCAAAAAGGTAGGGAAATATTAAAATATATTTTGTATTGGTGAATATCAGTTACTGGCCATAACAGCGATATTATTATCGGGTATCGATATTGGCCCAAATTTTCATATCAGTGCACCCCTACTTTTGAACTACTTATTTTTAATTTGTATTTTCTTGTCTTTCTGCAAAACTAGTAATTTTACTTAGTATTTCTCACTTTAAAAAAAAACAACTTTTGTGTGCTTTTCTCAGTTACAACACAAATGTTGAACAGACGACATATAAGGCATCCTGGTAAGAGGTTTATTTCCTATTATTTCCCATAGACAGGCTTAGTGTAATTCATACATACTGCTCATTAGCCCTCCAGTGACACCTAGCCCAGCTAGAAGAAATATACTGCAAAATTATAAGAGGAAAGTATTTCTTATACTGGACATTGCTTTTTTATGCTTTTGTGCTTTTACCCTCTCCGTTTCTTGGAGCATGAAGAGCTTGGAGATCTTGGAAGATTTCACACATGGTGGGAATCCAGAAAATTTACAGTTAGCAGTTAGAAACAATGCTAATTGCTAATAAAAGCTGATAAAAGCATTTTAAAAATGTCAACAGTATACTTTATTTCTCCCAAACCGTAAAATCCTAGTTTAATGTGCTTTTTGGAGTTACTTCTCACAGTGCCTCTGCTCGTGAATAATTAAAAACAGGTCACAGTAGAAAGGCTTGTTTAATTACATTGTTTGTAGTAAGTAATTTAGTCTCTGAATGTAGCGGCTCATTATGTAATTATCAAGTTTGTAATTATACAGTGGAGGTTATGAACAAAAACTGCTGCAGTATAGCTCACAGTGCTAAGTGGTTTATTTCTTTTCACCATTAGATCACCAGGCAATAAAATACAACTAAATGTTTAAATTAAAGCAGAGTATCAGAAGATATTCACAAATGGATAACAGGATCTGAACCCCAACATCCTGGATCCAAGCAACTCTAATTTATCATTTCCTGATTAAAATGCTCTGCTTGTGACTGGCCTTTAAAAGTGTAATTTTCTTCCTTGTGTGTGTAATACTGACTAAAAAAAAACAATAATCACATTTTAGAGCTGCCATCATGATGGTTCCCACAACATGGTACTAAAATCTAAACTTCATTAAAAAAATCCTTCTTTCCATCCATTTTTTCTTCCATACTGGTCCTCCAGCTGATCTGCAAAGACATTCATGCACTGAAGCCAACTGTGAGATTGGATCTTTCCAGCCACTTCATGAGCTGCCTCGAGGCTTCCCCCGGGATGAACAACCAGGACTCGTCTTGGCTCTTTCATCTCTGTATGAAAGGTCATAATTTAGAATAATTGTCAATCTTGGTTTCAAGCTGAATAAATGCATCTCTGGAAGTCCACTTCTATGAGGTGATAAAATTGTCCCACATGGCGCAGCTGCCCTATGAAGCCTTTACCGCCATAAAACAGTGGGTGACTCTGACACCAGCCAGTTATTTATGTTTCGTGTCATCAAGCCTCTCATGCTCATCTTACTCCTTCTCCACAAAGTCCAATAAAGCAAAGGCAACATAAAATAATAAATAAAACTGTCCAAGAAACTTGGGTGATATTTAAATCCTTCACTTCTATTCCTTTCACAGCAGAGCAACATTTAAACATTAAACCACTAAAATGTTGTAACACAAAAAATACAGAAATAATGTATTTAAAATGCTGTGCAGCTGTAAAAAATACATCTTACACTGTTACATTTTAATAAATATTTTAGTGTCTTACACATAGGAACTGGCATCTGCATGTGATGTACATTAAACCCACTCTTTCTTAAACTAGATGACTTTAAGTATTTCCATTAATCTCTCTTTTTAATGGCTCTCACTGAGAGGTAAAAGAAAGCATGGAAATAATCTATTCTGATCTCAGAGGCACAAATTAGTGTATTATTAAAATTTGCATACCAAGCATATGTGTGGATGTGATTGGTCAGAAACTGAGGACCATTTCACATTTAAGAGGGGTTCCCATTCTCAGTATTTGTCAATCTGATGAAGGTCCTCTTGCCAAAATGTTGCTATTTGTTTAACAGTGCATGTTTGTTCTGTTGTATTATACCTAACAACAAACAAAAGTGTACGTTTTGTTTTTCAACACCCACTGCAAATTAAGCTTATTGTCAAAATAAAAAAAAATGTTAAGGTTCCCACAATAAAGAAATCAGACAAGCAAGGTAGAGTTGTTTAATAAAGCTGGCATTACAAAGGTTTTATTCAAATTCAACAAAAAAATCTTATTTTAGGTGACTACTGGCTTCTCAGAATTATTCAACCCCCTGAATAAGTTTCTTCATAAGACGACTGTGGCTCAGTAGGAAGAGTAGTCTTGCAATCAGAAGGTTGTGGGTTCGATTCCAGCTTCCTCCTGGCATATGTCGATGTGCCCCTGGGCAAGGCACTTAACCTCAAGTTGCCTACCGATCTGCGTATCGGTGTATGAATGTGTGAGCGTTAGTGAGTGCGATTGGGTGAATGTGGTGCTAGTGTAAAGCGCTTTGAGCGGTCTGTATGACTGGAAAAGCGCTATATAAGTTCAGTCCATTTACCATTTACCTCACATTGGCCAATACGTTGTGGTCTTGGTCACACCAGATGCAACAAATCCAACTCAGTCTCACAAATATGTTGGATTTATTTGTGCATGATTCAGACCCTTTAAATTATCCTGTCAAAATCCCTTCACCTGCATCTTTCACTAATGAAAAGTGAGATGGTGCTTCATTTTCCACAGCAAGGCTGAAAACTGATGTTGAAGGTCTGTATTGTGCCACCTTCCGTCTGCTGTTGTTTTTGTGAGAATATTGGGTCTTCTTTGACTAAAGTACAAACTTCACCTGCTGGCATTTTAAAAGTGAACAGACTGTAAGAGTAGAGGGTCGCATAGTTGCCATAACGGAAAATAGCTGTGTGCACCTTGAACCCACTACCAGCTGCTTTTGTTGCACATAAAATAATCAATCAATTAGTCCTGTAACCTTCAGGTGGTGCAATCATCCGCGCTTCAGCTCACATGCGGCTGATTTAATCATTCCACACATTTACCCTGCAGAGGTTATATTAACAGAGGCAAAACATGGCCTTTAGAAAGATTGTTATACAGCGTAAACACTGGCTACACTGACGAACAGGAGATTTGTTCATATGTGCAAGGAAACCGCTCGTTAGGAACTACTGTCGCTCCTAAAAAAATGGTAGCTTGCTTATTTCAACAGCTAATAACATCCCCATGGTTAGAAAGCTGCAAGACTTTTTGCTCATCCACAGTTTTCTGTCAACTCGGTGCCAAAATGACCTCTTCAACTCAAGGCACCCCAAGGGAACCCACTCAGCTGAAAACACTCTGTTTTACCATCCCGGGTGAATTTTGAAAGTATCGATTAGCGAGATGGAATTTAAAAAAAACAAACAATGAGCTGACATTTGCAGGGTACAGGGTTGCCTATGGAGAAACACAAAGACATCAGTGACATTTAAAAATAATGAAGGAAGGAGCGGCTTTCAGTGATGTGTTTAACAAAGCATCTGTTTAGGTCCCCGGGTGCTCATGGAAAGTTTTCGCCCTGCGTCCACAGACCCAGCCACACTCTCAGCCTGGGCTGCTTTGAGGTAAATCGCACTTGACGTGCAAGTTGACATGTCTTTCACCGTTCTCCGAATTTTGCATGCCGATGTAATATCAAAGCATGTGTCGCCCTCTGGAGCTTTGACTCATATGCAAATACGGCGGCGCCCTGATATCACAGGCGAAGTTGTAGACCAAGGAGGTAAAAAAAATAGCTGTTGACATTTCATGCACTTGTTGAAAGGAAAAAAGCTGTAAATATATGGTTCACGACTATCCTGGTGGTGAAAACGCTGCTATAAGATTTCCTACAAAACAATTCATTTATGTTCTTCTGAAGGCAAAAAAAGTTAAACATGATAAAGAATATACAGGTCCTTCTCAAAATATTAGCATATTATGATAAAGTTAATTATTTTCCATAATGTCATGATGAAAATTTAACATTCATATATTTGAGATTCATTGCACACTAACTGAAATATTTCAGGTCTTTTATTGTCTTAATACGGATGATTTTGGCATACAGCTCATGAAAACCCAAAATTCCTATCTCACAAAATTAGCATATTTCATCCGACCAATAAAAGAAAAGTGTTTTTAATACAAAAAAACGTCAATCATCAAATAATCGTGTACAGTTATGCACTCAATACTTGGTCGGGAATCCTTTTGCAGAAATGACTGCTTCAATGCGGCGTGGCATGGAGGCAATCAGCCTGTGGCACTGCTGAGGTCTTATAGAGGCCCAGGATGCTTCGATAGCGGCCTTTATCTCATCCAGAGCAGCTGACTGTGGGTACTCGACGCTGGACTTCTGGCATTTTGGCATTTCCTTCTCCCCAGTCTTCCTCCAGACTCTGGCACCTTGATTTCCGAATGACATGCAGAATTTGCTTTCATCCGAAAAAAGTACTTTGGACCACTGAGCAACAGTCCAGTGCTGCTTCTCTGTAGCCCAGGTCAGGCGCTTCTGCCGCTGTTTCTGGTTCAAAAGTGGCTTGACCTGGGGAATGCGGCACCTGTAGCCCATTTCATGCACACACCTGTGCACGGTGGCTCTGGATGTTTCTACTCCAGACTCAGTCCACTGCTTCCGCAGGTCCCCCAAGGTCTGGAATTGGCCCTTCTCCACAATCTTCCTCAGGGTCCGGTCACCTCTTCTCGTTGTGCAGCGTTTTCTGCCACACTTTTTCCTTCCCACAGACTTCCCACTAAGGTGCCTTGATACAGCACTCTGGGAACAGCCTATTCGTTCAGAAATTTCTTTCTGTGTCTTACCCTCTTGCTTGAGGGTGTCAATAGTGGCCTTCTGGACAGCAGTCAGGTCGGCAGTCTTACCCATGATTGGGGTTTTGAGTGATGAACCAGGCTGGGAGTTTTAAAGGCCTCAGGAATCTTTTGCAGGTGTTTAGAGTTAACTCGTTGATTCAGATGATTAGGTTCATAGCTCGTTTAGAGACCCTTTTAATGATATGCTAATTTTGTGAGATAGGAATTTTGGGTTTTCATGAGCTGTATGCCAAAATCATCCGTATTAAGACAATAAAAGACCTGAAATATTTCAGTTAGTGTGCTATGAATCTAAAATATATGAATGTTAAATTTTCATCATGACATTATGGAAAATAATGAACTTTATCATAATATGCTAATATTTTGAGAAGGACTTGTATATCTTCCTAGTTCTCTATAGATTAATAAAAATTAAAATAAAAAGCATAATGCTTTCATATAAAACACTCACTTGTGTTCAGATTGAAACGGCAATCAACAATGATGTTAAGGTATGCTGACAAATATGTTAAATTGTGAAAAGGACAAATGAAAAGCATTTTAGTGTTGTACACAATGAACAATTAATAATAAAACAAGCAGCACCCCTGTTGTAAACATGCGTGTCCTTCTGCCCTTACAATTATTTTCTCTATTCCTATTTCAAATAAATAGTACAGATTCCTGAGGACTCATATCAGACATGTTTGGTTCAATGTAGCAGAAGATGACAGCAAACAGGTTTGGTTTATGAGCAGTAACACAGTTGCCTAATATAGTACATTAAGTTATTATTTCATATGTTTTTAATGATTACATTATAAGTCACCATGTATTGTCTCTATTAGTGTTTTATGGCTTGTCTCTTAAACTTCTAGTTTAATGATGACTCAGGTTTTACAGGTTCATTTTGAATGAATTACAATGGAAAAGGTTTATTTGTTTTAGTATTTAAATCAAAAAGGGAAAATCATATATTATATAATTTCTCATCAAGCACCATTGTAGACTTTACAATTAAGCCCACATTTCTCATGTGCTACACATGTACTCCTGGCAGGTATAGATTTAAAGTAATCTTTTAATTTGACTAACATGTCTCTTCTGACTGGGAGTAATATTAACCTTTTGAAGTGACCCAGCCAGACTGACTTGAATCTGATTATGTGGACCGAGCTCAAGATTAGGGCGATGGTAAAGAGGCCTTCCAAACTCGACTTGGAGCTCCTCGTAAATGATAAATCATCCACATACCAGCGGAAACATGCAAAAAACTGGTCAGCAATTATATACAGGCTTTGAATTCTGTAATGCCAATAAATATATGTTACTGATTTTCCATTTTTAATTAAAGGTAAATAAAAACAGTATTTTTTTTTTCTTTTACATGGTTCCATTGTCTTTTGAGATATTGTCATTTTCTCTTAAAAATAAACTTCTTGATTGCATGAAGTTTTTATCAAAATCTACTTGGGGTATTAATAGTTATGGGCTTTACTGTACATATGTTCCACAAAAATGCAAATACAGAAGAAAAACAAAATATGCAAAAACAAAATATAGGAACATTTAAACGATACATAACGAACATACAAACACTAAAAAACATTGTGCTACTATATAATTTCGCTGCTGATAGAAAGGAAGAAGAGACAAGCGCTGAGCAATTAAACTAAAGTAGCCAGAAATAGCAATTAAAAAAGATTTTAAATGCCGTACAGAAATATTATTTCATTATTTGTTTGTTAGTTATCTTAAGGATTGCAAAATTTCTACTCACCAGACACTTTTGAGTCAGGCACCTGAGCAGCCAGCTCTATGTGTATGGTGTTAACATTTTGTTGCTCTGTAGTAAGAGAGTTGAACTATTAAAATATGTGGAGTGTGTTCATGAATCCTTTTATTCTGAGCTGACAAGTTATTACAAGATCCATGAGGCAATTGCCAAATGAGCTGGATGTTCACAGATTGCTACCCAAGTATATCAATAGAAAGTTGAGGGAAAGGAAAAAGTGTATAGAAAAGCTGCACAAGCAACATGAATAGCAGCAGGATTGCAAAGTGAAAGCATTCCATGAATTTGGGGGCGTATTACAAAGTATGGACTGCGGATGAGGTCAATGTTTCAAGAGCCATCGCATCCAGACATATCCAGGACATGGATAACTGTAACATTCATTGCATTAGGCCATTCTTAAGCTAGACGCAACATCTGAAGCACATTTCATGAGCTAAGAAGATAAAAAACTGTGGAAAAACTTTGGATCACCATCACCCAGTGATCCAAACTACTCAGTTCAGATGACAGCAATCGTTTTATTTCATTTTGTCTGGATGAACAGTGGAGAGGCTCAAAATTAAGGTTGCTTAGAGGTCCAGAGTGAAGTTTCCACAGTCAGTGATGAAGTCATAAATGACGAGTAAAGTCTTTTCTATGTGCTTTTTCTTAAGCCAACCCAACCTGAAATGAACTTCACCAGATCTGTTGTCTCGATACACACACTTTTTTATGAGCTTCAGCATGAAAGCCTTTATTCTAATGGCTTTCATTTACAGTCTCGTAAAAAGGCGAAGATTAAACTAATAACTCAAAATGCACCAAGACGCACATAAAACTGTCGGATGCGGGAATCAACATACATTGGTGGATGTCCATCAATGGAGAACAGCCTGTCTCTACTACAAATAGTTTCAGTTATACCTTCAATGTTTTACCGACCGTATTTTTTTGCACAATGAAGACTGGAAGCTGGACGAATCCTCAAGTTGCTTTCAGATCACTCATCTAAAAGCCTTTTACCATCCTTGTAGCTATTAGCAGCACTGGCCTCACCATGAGAACACAAGTGAGAGCACCATAACAGAAACAATCCGTGCCAAATACCCACAGTGGGAGACAAACAGCTTTGTCTGCATCTGCTTCTCATCCTTTCTGGAGACGTGCAAAATCCTTCTGCAAGATTCTGCTCTCTGGATCTGAAAAACAATTCAAGACAAATCTTCACCTTTATAGGATCCTATATTTTTCCTTAGTTTCCTTAGTATGCACAAACATGTGAAGTCCATTTTTGTTTTCATTCTTTCCTTTAAAAGCCAGAAAAAGGTCAAGAATCACTCAGTGAAACCTGTATTGATTGTTTACTGAGCTTCTCTCAGCCTTTTATATCATACACAGGGCTTTCATGTGGGTGTATGTGGGTGCGGGGGCTCTGCTGCCAGCTTTTGGCAGCAATGCAAACGCTTGAAAAATATAAACAACCTTGTGCTCTTTTGCTCTGCCCCTCCGTCATGAAGCTTTAGAGGGCATCCTCAACCCTGGCGCAGACCCTCTCCAGATGAAGCAGTGGGAATTCTAATGTGCAGCGCAACAGGCGCAACAACAGGTAGATCTCGCAGTAAGAAGGTCCACAGAACCACACTAAGTTTATGTGTGTGGTTTTTGTCTTTGAGCAAACTTCTTGAGGTAGAGCAAGCCACAAAAACAGAATAATAATCTAGCTGTTTTGGAATAGCAAGCATTGTTGTCTGGTGCTAACCATCTGATGGAAGCTGCCTTAAAAAAATTATTATGGTTTGTTAAATTGTGTTTTTTTAATACAGTTTAATCCTTCATTATCTTCATTATCTTGACCAAACTGCTTCAACCCGCAATGATTCATAGGAAAAGATGGACCAGAAAGGATACTCACAACCCATCCTTCAAATCGGGCAAAAGAAGGACACATTTGTCGACCGCATTTTGACAGACCTTCCATGCCACACTGTGGCGTAATCGGTCCACAAGTACGGACTTGGAAGGATCCAGCCCCTGAATTGGGACACACCCTCGCCCTGCACATGGATCCTCCTCCTTCCTGTTTATTGACCAATAGTAGAGGAGCTGGAGAGAAGAAGGCAGCCCTCTTCATTTGCATAATGAGGGAGAAATGCATACGGTAAAGGAAATAGAGAGACGAGGAAATGTCAAAAGAACAAAGCCATGGCTAAGGAAAAGGAAAAAGAAAATATATATATTTCTGCTTTTATTTTTAATTATGTCAGGATCGGTCCTCCATAGTCAGGACGCTATACAATAGCAAACTGGTTCAATTCAACTGGAATTAGTAATTTTCTGCAATTTGTAAAACTGTAGTATGTCATATTTTTAAATTTTTTGTCAAAACGTTGATTTAAAGACTACTGATCACAGAGATGTTTCAAGAGTGAAGCAAAGTTTGACAAAAGTCTAACATGAATCCAATAAAACACTTTAGTAGAAAAGCAAAGCAACATAATGCCTCTGGCAAAGAGCTGGTCAGACAAAACTGTCTGAGGAAATCCATCCAGGGGTCCTACAGTGTGAGAAGTAATCTGTCTGTTCTTATAAACATATGAAGAAATGGAAAAATAAAAAGAAATATAAAACTTTAGGTTCTGAAGTTTAGCAACTTCACTCTGTGCAGCTTGTTTTTCAGTAAAAATAAATTGTTAATTAGTCTTGAGAGCAAGTACCCTACTGTTCGACTCAGAAGCAATGCAACAGATTAGAGTTGAGGGAACAATCGTTTGACATTTAAGGGATTTTAGTTTTGGCTGTGCTCATTCTCTCATGTTGCAGCAACGTCACACCACTTACTGCATAAATATACTAAATACATAATACTGCCTGACATGATTTGCAGATGGATGTTTGAAGTACAGGAAACTGGTGAAAAGCTGCTTATCATCGCGGAAAATATGGAAAAGCAAAACAGGTGTTCAACAGTGAATCAGAACATACAGTAGCAAGTTAGCTTACAGCAAGGTGATAGCTAACTAGTTTGTAACCTTTTGTAATATTTTAGGCCTGAAGAAAGAAAACAGGGGTTAGCTTGAGGGAAGTAAATATCAGTGGATGGAATTACAGTTATTGAAAAAAAAAGCTAAGTGTAACTTTGCATACTTATGTAGATCCTCAGCCAGCTAGCCAAGGAACTGCAAAGTTAAGATGCATCGAAAAATCAGCCGGTGACTTTTTCAATCAGAAAGTTGAAAATTTGATCACAAATTATCTGGTCACGTAATAAAAATCAGCGTAAACAAGTCATGCTAACAACAACACTCTTTGGTGTAAATGCTGCTACCTTCCCACAAAGACAACCATCTAGTGTTTAGTCTGGCTGGCACTCAAAGAGGAACTGATACTCCTGCAAAGAACAGGAAAGCTAAATGTTGTACTGTAAAGTTGCTCTGTTTTATCCTTTTGAGATGTCTGGTTCTCTCCCTCGTTGAACATGTTGGATTTGGAAATGTTAGCAGCCTTTTGGAGTTCCCAGAGGGTCTACTTTATTGCTATAGTTCTGAACTGTGGTACTACTATGACTGGTGGGATTTGGGCTGCATTAAGTGGTACTCAGAAGATGGTTGTTTGTAAACCCTTAACCTTAACCCTACAAATGAACTGCAACGTACAAGTCATAACCACTATCAGTCAAAAAGACAAGTTGTTCAGGCACAATATTCTTTATTATTCTTACAATATTCATATATCTCTTTAAAAAGAAATGCAGTGAAGAACATTTGAGAACTCCCTGTACAAACTGATGGTGACAATTTACGTTCCATTTTCCTCAGAAGTCAATACCTGGATCTGAGAATGACATCATATCCAACCTTTGAAAGTTCCAATTTCAAATTTAAAAGCCAGTGGCTTTTAGCAATGTAAGCTGATTGTTGTATTTCCTCCATTTAGTACTTTCAAAGACTGTAGCAAAATGTGACAAAGTTGGTGAGAGCATCACTTGCCCAGAGTTTAGTTTATTATTTTCATTTAACATTCTTGTTTTGATTTAGCCATACCTCATCCTGTAGTCTGCAAACATTTACTGTCCCAGGTTTGTTTGTTTTGCATCTTTACAGATTTACTATAACATCGTGATTTAAATTAACTCTAACAAGTTTTGTTAAGTGTAGCTTTTTTATTTAGTGCAGGTGATTTGTGCATGTTATTTGGAGTTATGAAGTTGCCTGACTTACCTGTGTTCCAGAACCAAATAAAGAAAATGCTGCCTCACTTCCTGTATTCATAGCTTCCTGAAAAGGAAGGGACCAAGTGAAGAGGTGGTAGAGAAGCTGTGGAATTTTGTTAAAGTTACTTTTAGGTTTATGTTAGCCTTAGCTTTATATATATTGTTGTATGATTTAACGGGTACACTAAAATGTGTTTGTTTGTCTCTAGTATGAAGTAGCATCAACAAGTAAACGTGATGTTTAGTCATACCTGGTATTTGGAATAGAAACCATTTTGTTTGACTTACCAGAGACTATTTAAGCAAAAGAATTTTGCTGATCAGGAGTACCAGATCAGTGTAGCAGAGTGCACTTGACATTAATTTTTGTTGACTTGTTCATTTGTACAATGTTAAAATTTGAGTCAATAATTGTGGGGATTTTTGTAAATATCTTTTTTTGGTCATAAATCACCATCTACATCGGACAACATCTTCGTATTGCCCTTCTTCAGCCACTTTGGCTAGGCTATCGTGACACAAAATATAAAAAGATTGAATTAGATATAAATGCTCAAAATTGAAAATTGCAAAAAAGTAATTTGTTGCTTCAGTTATCATAAAGATTTATTTGTGAGGCAGTTATATTGGATTTTGCAGCTGGTGAAAAACCTTGGACCTTCCCACTTGGAATTCCAACTTCTGTGAACTTTTCTGTTAATTTTTCCAAGTTGAAACTTGGAAATTACAACTTCTGAGTAAAGCACACATAATTGAACACATAATTAAACTGCATCCTTTTAAGAACTTGTTTTTCTTTTTCTCTTTTTTATGACATAATAATCTGAGAAAATCCTATTGCACAACGTTTTAAAATATCTGTCAGTATGGTGATACTTAGAAGATTTAGCATTTACTACAGTGTTACATGTTACAAAAAGTCTGAGAACCTAGTCTCTAGGTTAACATAGGACCCTCAAGAAATAAGTGAAATAACTTTAACTTTAATTTATAATCAACGAGTGCTCTTGGCAGGAAGACTGGAAAAACAAAATTTTTTTTTTAAGCCGAAATTAGAATCAGCTAAAATCGGTGTCGCCAGGTCATGATTCAGCAAACCCTGATCTGTGCATCTCAGCTAGAAAGAGTAGTGAGACACGTGGTAAACATTTACAGCTGGAGTTCTGGAAACAGGAAGAGTGGATCACAACAGGTGGCAAAAAAGAACTCAGTAAACCAGGGAGAAACAGGTGGTCAGGGAGAGATCCAGCATCCTTACATTTGCATCTTATAAATATTGATAAATTAATAGCTTCCTCCATCTGGTGTGTATGATCTAGGCTGTCACTCCAAGACAGGGGTGTCCGTTTTATCCCTGGAGGTGTTGAACAATCTCCACTCTGCTGTTTTTTTTTTTTTCCTAATGAATTGGGTGACTAAGCAATGGTGTGATCTTGCTACACTGACTCACTCCATGGGATCCTTTCAAAAAGAAATTTTAAAAATCAGGGAGTGTTCCTCCCTGAAAAGGATTTCTCTGTGATGCTGCACTAATTTGTGTAAATCCAGCCAAAAAGAGGAGAGGGTACTTCAGTCAACTATCTTTGCAGGATGTTGACATCCCAGGAGCAGACGTTTCTGTCACTGTAATAGCTTGTTAATTACTGTATGGGGTGCGTCGAGACAGAAAGAAGAAAGGCTCTTTTTGTGAACCTCGTGCTGTGCTTCAAATATGTAATGTGGTGCAGCTGGAGTCATCACACCCACTTTCAGCTTCCCTGTTCACTGCCTGTCTCTCTCCTTCTGCTTTGATTTTTGTCTCACCAGAAAAAGCTTCTTTCAGCTGACAAGATCAGCTTGTTGTATCTCTACAAGCTAAGAGTTGAATATCCACACTAAGCTCTGACTTCCGAGGGCATTTTGCACATTAATCTTCCAAAATCTCTTACAAGGAAGTGTTGCGTGCCTTTGAAATGATTTGCAACCGAAGCTGCTTCTGTGTGTTAAGAAAATAAATCAGTCTTGTGATAAAAGCAAAGAGGTAATTAAATGAGCTAATAGACCTTATTAGCTATTCATCAGCTGCAACTGCGTTCAAACTTTTCCCTGAGGAACTGTGTTCCTCTCAAACAGGAAAAGTCTTTGAAACAGGTAGCACAGCACCTTCCTGAATATCAAACAGCTAGACTGTGTTTTTTTCCTTTCCCTTTTTTTTCCCTGCTCATCCACGTGAATCATTTAACAACAGAGCAGCCATTTTTCATGGTCGGCTAATTCAGCACAATACCTGCGAGGGAGGTAGACAAGGAGCGCTACAGGGAGAATGTCACGGGTATATGAAAAAGGTTAGACAGAGAGTGTTGCGATCATACGAGCCATTCATCATCACTTTTATGCCCCCGAGTCCTTCTTTGGAGGTTTGTTTCTCCCTAAGTGGATGTGGTAGTTACAGTATCTCATAAAAGTGAGTACACCCCTCACATTTTGTAAATATTTTTTTGATGTTTTCATGGGACAATATTGAAAATATGACACTGTGATGCAATATAAAGATGTCAGTGTCCAGCTTGTATAACAGTGTAAATTTGCTGTCCCCTCAAAATAACTCAACATATAGTCATTAATGTCTAAACCGCTGCCAACAAAGTGAAAATGACCAAATTATCCCCAAACTTCCCCTAACTGTCAATATCATTAGTGACCACCATTATTTTCCAGCACTGACTTAACTCTCTTGGGCATGAAGTTCTCTCTTCACAGGTTGCCACTAGAATCCTCTTCCCCTCCTCCTTGACGACATCATGGAACTGGTGGATGTTATAGACCTTTTACTCCTTCACCTTCAATTTGAGGATGCCCCACAGAGGCTCAGTAGGGTTTAGGTTTGGAGACATGCTTGGCCAGTCCAGCGCCTTTACCCTCAGTTTCTTTACCAAGGAAGTGGTCATCTTGAAGGTGTGTTTGCATTTGTTATCATGTTGGAGTACTGCCCTGAGGCCTAGTTCCCTAAGGGACGGGATCATGCTCTGCTTCAGTATGTCACAGTACATGTTGGCATAGCCCCTTTTCTAGTTAAAGCCCAAGGATTTGTTTTAACCGGTGAAAAGGAATCCTATGGTATTTGTGTGCCTTCTGCTTCTATTGCTCAGAAAGGTCGTGGTACATTTATTTAAATCAGCCTAATGACGTATGGGGAAGTTGTGAAAGAAATTGCACTACACCTTCAGTCCAGCGGATGGCGGTAATAAGAAACCCAATGCCAAACAACCAGGGCTTGACGAAGATGTTTTATATATATATTTCTTTTAACTTTTAGGAATAAAACAGAACATGAAACACATCAAGCTGACAAAAAGAACACAGAAAGGACTACTAAGAAAAAAAAGAACAATATACAACTTGATTATACCACAAATGCTGTTTTAAAACACAAATTAATTAAATATTATAATGTTAAAAAAGGTATTATATTTTATTTTTGCTGTCCATTATTGAGACAATATAATGATTTATAAAGAAAAGTAATTCAGTGAAATTGGGCTTATGATTGGAGAACTTGGATTTATGAATATAGAATTTGGACAGTATAAGTACCAGGTTAATAACATAAAAGTGATAAATGAGTTTACTGTCAATATCTGTTTAACCAAAGACATTCTTGAAACATAAGGAAAAATTAGGGTAAACATGACTGGAAATAAAATGTAAAAGTGTGATCCGCAGATGTTTTGTAAACAAGCAATACCAGAATAAATGAACTATTGTTTCCCTATCGGACACAAAAAGTACGATTTACATTAATAAAGTCTCTGAAGGTAGTGGTTTGTTGGATAGAACCTATGAAGCATTTTTCAAGTCATAAGTTACCACGGTCTTTTGGCATTGAATGAGTTCTTCCCGCTGCCGTCCCCAGCGCCGAACCATTGATTCATTAACGTCCAGCTTACGTGCAGCAGCTCTATTTCCCTCCTGTACTGCCAGATCCATGGCCTTCAACTGAAATGCGGCATCATATGAACTTCTTCGTGTGGTTTCCATGATGAGTGGGTACGGGTTTTAAAAAAATCTCTGTCGTGCCTGCTGCTTGCACGTGCTAAATGAAAATTAGCACTGTCTTCTTTGATTTCCAATTTTGACTTCCCACCTGTCTCGTTTTTTTCATTTTCTGCTAAAGCGCCCCCTGGCGGGGGAATGAAAATCCACAGAAAAGCCACACTTCATTATAAGCCGCATGGTTCAAAGCATGGGAACCCCCCCAACCCTTCAACCTCATTGCTGGCAGCACTCATACATCTATTTTTAAAAGACATCCTCTGGAAATGCTGGAACCTGTCCTGTTAAACCTCTGTATGGTCGTGGCCATTGTGCTGCAGCTCAGTTTCAGGGCGATGGTAATCTTCTTGTAGCCTTGGCCATCTTTATGTAGCTCAACAATTCTTTTTTTCAGATCCTCAGAGAGTTCTTTGCCATGAGGTGCCATGCTGAACTACCACTGACCCATATGTGAGGGTGTGAGACCGATAACACCAGATTTAACACACCTGCTTCTATTCACACCTGAGATCTTGCAACACTAATAAGTCACATGACAACAGGGAGGGGAAATGGCTAACTGGACACAATTTGGACATTTGCATTTAGGGGTGTACTCACTTCTGTTGCCAGTGGTTTAGATGTCAATGGCTGTCTGTTAAGTTATTTTGTTGGGACAGCAAATGTACACTGTTATAACAATTGTACACTGACTACTTTACATTGTGACAAAGTGTCATATCCTCAGTGCTGTCCCATGAAAGGATACAATAAAATATTTATAAAAATGTGAGGGGTGTGTTCACATTTGTGAGATACTGTATGTTTTCAAGATGGATCTGCAAGCAGCTAATGGTTGTGTGTGTGCTTTCATTTTGTTTTTCTAAGTACCTAAAATACATCAAGATGTTTCCCATGTTTCACACCTACTCTGATATACATCAGTTTTAAGAAATTTTCTATGATCTGCTGTCTACAGGACGGAAATGAGGTTATAGCAAATAATATCTATCATAATTTATATCAGCAGAAAGCCATTCTTAGTTATGTTGCTTTGATCAAGGCATGATAATCTGTTAATATTTCATAAGACCATATATTTCCATATATTTTCAGTATTGGGGTAATGACAAACCAATACTGAAAATATATGGAAACAGCACCAGAAATGAAGTTGTTAAGATCATTTTCATAACAGGAAAATGACCATTGTTGACTGTGAATCATGCTTTCCAACCTGAACTACTACAGTCTCACATAGTGGCAGCACATGCACTTTTGAACTTGCTGAGTTCCACTTTACCATATAAATGGAGCAGTGCTGACAAAAAATCTTCGAGGCAGAATTGGAACAGAAGTTAATTTATATGTGTGCAATAAAATAAACAAAAATAGGGTTAATTTCCTTAGCAGTTCCTTTGCAGATGATAAGTACACAATAGATCCTGAATGTATTTATTATCTGCATGAGCTCCATCAGGTAAGTGTGCTAATGATCAGGAGAGCTTGAGTTTGAGTCCAGCTGTGTCTAAGGTTTTGGAATACTTACCAAATTAGATGTTTAAAGAAGCTTACAATTTTACAACATATATTTAGGTTTAGGCAACATTTAGATTAATTTTTAACCAAACAATGCCCACTTGATTAGTTTCATTGGACCAACCAATCCACAAGAATAATCTGGCCTTCAGCTGAAGGCCGACATGATTGGTTTAGCCAGAACAAACAAGGGGAAAATTTATGACCAGTCCTACTGGCATAAGGTTTTCACCTCAGCTAACTAATGCTTAGTACATAGCACACAAAAAGCCACGTCAAGCAAATGTGAATCGTATATAAGGTATAGGAGAAAACAGAGAATCTTCTTCACTCAACCTACAAAGAAAGTCTGAGAATTGTTTCTCAGATTCTTGTCATGATCACTGGTTATTGCTTTATATTAAAAGCAGAGGTGACACACACTGGGTGTTACAGAGGAGTCACTGTAAAACATGATCTTACTAATATTTTGAAAAAAAAGACAGAATGATCATACAGTGGCGATAAACATAGGTAGCATTATTAAAAATAGCAATCTCCCCGTGTGCTCCCTAGTTATTGTAGATCAAAATAATAAAGTAGAGCAACTTTGCTGTACTCCATTTAGTGTTCAAGTTAACTGCTGTAAGTCCTGCTCTCTCGCGCTTTTTTGCAGCCTGAAGCAACTGCAGACGTGTGTTGTTGTGATGGAAATATAGTTTCTGTTTAGTTTTTTACATTTCTGTGCTTCCTCTGACTTCATTTTTAACACTTCAATGGCACTGACAAAAGTTAACTTTAAGTCTTCTTCACTCAGTAACAAAATCCTCAGAAGAGTGTTGCTGTCAGTGAAAATCATTCGAGCATAGAAGATATTTCTGCTTGATCAACTCATTACTAGTCAGGATAGATTAAGCTAAAAATTGGTAAATTTCAGTCAGCAGCCAATTTTCTGGTACTTCTTTTTTGCAGACTCCTAAAACATATTTCAAATTCTTTACATCCTTTGTTTGCACCAATATGTGGTTGCGGTGGAAGTGGAGTTCATATTTACAGAATCAAAGTTTCTAATGCCAGCAGTGCCCTCTTCGGGACACAGTTCAGAAAACACTTTACTCAGAATATTCACAGTGCAAATTCACGGATGGGCATATATTTGCATTAAAAGGCAAAACCAAGTGTGGACAGCTAAATTTCAATGTTGTTCCTGTCTTTGTAACGCTTTGTTGTAAATGAGAGATTTTGACACAAACTCTTTATGTAGGGAAAATAAAAACCTCTTTAGTCTTTATGAGTCAGAAATTACTGTATAATAACATTTTCATTTGTCCACCGTCTGAGAAAGCTGAAGTGAAAAACAGCAAGCTTCTGCACAGCAAAGTCAGCAAAAGAAAAATGTTAAAGAAAAAAAATATTTAGAAGATGAGCGTGGAAAGCCTTGAGAGAATGAAGACATGCAGAGGACGCGTTGATAAGATAATTACAGCTCTCCAAGTCCATTTCGAGGACTAATCTTTGTTCCTCAAATCAAATATAAAAGGCAATTCTCTATGTTAATGAGCTCAATCACTCCTCCACAAGGCCTCAATAATTCATTTGTGCCAAGATTGTCAGACACCCATAATGAATAACATCCAGAGTGAATTATATACAGAGTCACTGAGTCACCCGGCGTGTTTTTACTGGCGGCTGTATCTGCGTGTATGTGAGGGGGTGTCCGTCTGTGAAATATTTGGACTCACAACGGAGAAACGAGGATTGACATCCTGTCTAAAGAGGCACAGTCACAGCAGAATGTGTGCTCTACCAGCTCCTCTATCAGCATGAAGCAGAGACATGCACACTGAAAAATTAACTGTGCAAAAATCACAGGATCTACAAATTCTCTCCGACTTGCTGGGAACTGGCACAGATAAAATAACTCTTTATATTGGCTGTTGGTGGAGGTTTCGGAATGAACTTTTACAAACGTCTGACAGTCCAGTGTGTCTTACTTTAGCAGAAGATCAATGTTTGGGAAATTCTGTAAACTCAGCCCCCACAGGCAGTCAATAAATTTGTCAGAACAATCCAAAAACAGCCAGATTCTCTGATCATTGCATTAAGAAACAACACTCACCTGGCTAGCACTCAGCAGGAGTAAACCTCTGTAGCAGGTAATGTGAAATATTTATTACTACAAAGAGGAACAGTTTAATCTTTAGACTACATATTTATAAAAATATTATTTTTATTTACATTCTTTACATCTTCTTTAATAAAGTTGTTTGTTCCTCTGCAAATCTTGCAAATACACTATTAAACTGAATCACAAACAACTATTTGAGCATCTGACAGAAGATCTCAAAGTGAACTATTCAGGTTTGACCAATCAGAATAATGCATGGAAATGTTACTCGTGTTTTGTGTCAAAACAAAAAAGGAAAGGGTAAGTCGTTTTACTACCTTTGAGTCTTAATATTGAGTGCAAACTAAGTGCTGAATCATTTTTTATCCAAAGGATGGCAGCAGAGTGCACTGACAACTCCTTAAAGTGGAGCTCATGAAAGGCATCTGAAGTGCCAAATAGCATGAGGAATCTGACTGAAAGGTTGCACAAACACCAGCAGAGAGGTAGGAGGAGGAAGAGACGTGGGATTGTGTTTACTGTGGCTATCTGAGAGTTCATACAGGTTTTAAGATGGATGTTTTACTGAAGGTTCAAATTGTGATGTATCTCAAAGATTGCATTTGTTACATAAGTGACTTGTTGAAAGATAGTTAAAAAAACATCTAATTATCCCTGTTTTGTTTGATTCCAGTCATGGTTTCATCGCTGGTTGTGCCTGTACAAGTTTTAAAAGTGCTTTTTGCAGTTTGATACTAAAAAAGTGTGATATGATGGTGATTATATGTCTTTTAACATCTGCTGGGAAAATACTAGAAATTATAATTTTGTCTAATTTTTACAATGTTATTGACAGGTTTTATTTCTTTTGATTAAAAATAATATCTCCAGCTGAATTCTTTAAAACCTGTTTCTGGTGTTTTATTTCAAGAATAAATAGTAAATTTCATATACCAGTTATATTTTATTTCTGTTGCTCCTTTCCGGATTAACACACAAAAGTAGGCTTTGTTCACCAACGATTAGCTGCAGTGGCAAGAAAAAAATGTTATCAGCCAAATTGTCAATGACTCACATCAAAACAGAGAGAGTGCAAGCTAATTTTAGCCTACCAAGGGTCTGCGACCTGTGGCTACAGATCCTCATGTGACTCTTTATAACTTTGACCAAAGAATATATAAAAATGTAAATGCTTAATAGGAAATGTGATTTTATTTGCATAAAAATTTCAGAAGCAAACTAATTGTTCAAAGGGCAATTTTCTCGTTTAGTCCTTTACGTAATTAAGTTGGAAATGATGTACTCAACTAGCCTCCCCCTGTTCAAGGTATAATGCTTCCTGCAAATTTTGAAATAAAATGAAAAAAAATAGGGAAACATTTGTTTTTTTTATATTTATAAAAGTAACTAACTTGATTTTGTCCCAGGAACCAAGTACATTTTGAGATTCTAGACAAATTTCAGTCAGTAGTAGTGAGGAAAACACAGTTGTTTGGACTGTAAAGGGTGCTCGACATCTCAGCATAAACTCACCGGCCACTTTATTAGGTATACCTTGCTAGTACCGGGTTGGTCCCCTTTTTGCCTTCAGAACTTCCTTAATCCTTCGTGGCATAGATTCAACAAGGTACTGGAAACATTCCTCAGAGAGTTTGGTCCATATTGACATGATAGCATCACACAGATGCTGCAGATTTGTCGGCTGCACATCCATGATGCGAATCTCCCGTTTCACCACATCCCAAAGGTGCTCTATTGGATTGAGATCTGGTGACTGTGGAGGCCATTTGAGTCCAGTCAACTTATTGTCATGTTCAAGAAACCAGTCTGAGATGATTCGTGCTTTATGACATGGCACGTTATCCTGCTGGAAGTAACCATCAAAAGATGGGTACACTGTGGTCATAAAGGGATGGACATGGTCAGCAACAATACTCAGGTAGGCTGTGGCGTTGACACGATGCTTAATTGGTACTAAGGGGCCCAAAGTGTGCCAAGAAAATATCCCCCATACCATTACACCACCACCATCAGCCTGAACCGTTGATACAAGGCAGGATGGATCCATGCTTTCATGTTGTTGATGCCAAATTCTGACCCTACCATCTGAATCTCACACCAGAAATCGAGACTCATCAGACCAGGCAACGTTTTTCCAATCTTCTATTGTCCAATTTTGGTGAGTCTGTGCAAATTGTAGCCTCAGTTTCCTGTTCTTAGCTGACAGGAGTGGCACCCGGTGTGGTCTTCTGCTGCTGTAGCCCATCTGCCTCAAGGTTCGACATGTTGTACGTTCAGAGATGCTCTTCTGCATGCCTTGGTTGTAACGAGTGGTTATTTGAGTTACTGTTGCCTTTCTAGCAGCTCGAACCAGTCTGACTATTCTCCTCTGACCTTTGGCATCAACAAGGTATTTGCACCCACAGAACTGAGGCTCACTGGATATTTTCTCTTTTTCGGACCATTCTTTGTAAACCTTAGAGATGGTAGTGTGTGAACATCCCAGTAGATCAGCAGTTTCTGAAATACTCAGACCAGCCCGTCTGGCACCAACAACCATGCCACGTTCAAAGTCACTTAAATCACCTTTCTTCCCCATACTGATGCTCGGTTTGCACTGCAGCAGATCGTTTTGACCATGCCTAAATGCATTGAGTTGCTGCCATGTGATTGGCTGATTAGAAATTTGTGTTAACGAGCAGTTAGACAGGTGTACCTAATAAAGTGGCCGGTGAGGGTACATGTCCATATTCAAAAATTCTCTGCAGAGTAAAAGGCATGTTTAATGCAAACTTTCTGTTGGTGACATTTTTTTTTTTTTTTTACAAAACAATTTTTTTAATTGTAAGCAATTTCAGCTCATGTGATATGCTCCTCGTTAGTTGTTCATGACCTTTGAACTTGAATCTAGAAATCAGATTTGGACCTTTGAACAAGAAGTATGAGGTACCACCTCATTATGTTACGTTTAAGTGTGGAAAAGCGACCTCCACACACTGAAAACTGTGGGGTTTAATATAACCCAATCTGGGTCTGACCCAGTCTTGAGTGAAGAATTGACCAATCCAGACCTGGGTTGATTTACAGCAGGATTGGGTTGTGGATTTGACCCACCATACCAAGTTAGATTTTCAACCCAAAAAATTTGTTTAAAGTGACCAACATTAAGGCAACGATAAGAAGGTTAAAAATACCCTGATTACTAAACAAGTAATATTGGGCTAAAAATTTACTTTTAATTTTAGTTTAATTATGCATTAAAAAAGATCTAAATAAAAATAGTCAACATCATAATGTCAAATCTTATTGACAAACCATTGAATCTGTACAACATAGGTATCATTTCTCTTCTCTATGCATTCTTGGTTAAAACCCCCACATTTAATTAAATAGATTAATACAGCTAAATCTAGTGATAAGGTTAAAACACATTTGCAAGAAAACTTCATAATATTGACTTCATGACCAGTTCTTTGGTCAAAGTGTGACTGTTAAGCAGCTGGCATTAACTTGTGTTAACAGCTTAGCAGGTAAAATGCTAGTTATTTAGGCTCAAATTTAGTGAACAATCCCATTATCTAGTGTATTCTAAAATCATTAACACAACCCGCTTACATTAAATTACTATAAAGCATCATTTTACCATCTTAGCGGTTTTTATTTTATCCTGTAGAAGAGGATGAAATGAAAACTCACTCACCCCACAACTACTCCCTGTGCTCTTGCTGTGTTCTTGCATTTTGTTCTGTTTGTTAATAAAAGCTTGGTTTATTTTGCAGTCGGGTCCTCATCTTTAGTGAAAAACAAAACAAAAAAAAACACATCCTAGCCCTTTTTTTTATCTGGGCACAGAAAATCTTGTCAACACCATTAACTAAACCTTTATCACGACAAGGGTCAGCCCAGTCCAAACAGGCCGTCCAAAACGGGCACAGTCCCCTTATATTGGGAATTTCAGGGCACCATGAAATTAAAGGTTGATCAGTTATTTAGTTCAAAATATATTCTGTGAAAAAAAAGATGAGGCTTTCTGGTCTCCAACAAAATGGGTCATAATTTTGTAACAATTTTCGGTTAAACCAACCAACATTTGCACCTGAACTCAGCACGATGGTTAAAATAATGACCCAGCAGTATTTTACGTGTGTAATAATAAAGCAGTTTAGATCAAAATATAAGGCACAGCACCCAAGGCCTAAAACCTCCGAAAATATAACTAAAGACACAAATTTTTCAACACAGCAATGTCCTTTAACATTATATTAAAAATCTTTTGAGTTAATTAATCAGACAAATATAATAGAACTGCTCAACTTGGCTGGACAATCACTAAAATATATGAAGTCATAAAACTTCACCTTCACAGCCAGAGATTCACCTTCATGGGATTAAAATGGTCCACGAAAAATCGTATATAGCTCTGAACTCTAAAGACTTTTACCCTTATTGCCAACTTACTTCAGCAGTGACCTTTTCATTGACCTCACACTTAAATGATGAGATTCTCGAGTTTAAAGTAATTTAAATACCATGAATATTGAATAATCCCATTATCTCTCTTTATAAATCTTTGCCCGTGCTTTAAGTCCTTGCATTTGTAGATGACAATTAACTCTGACTTCTTCAGCTGTAAATATTTGGAAAGCTAAAATGGACCTTCACACTTCACCAAGAAATAATGGCCTCCCCTCCCTGCCCCCTGTGACAAGGAACCGGACCTTGTAGATTAAGGTTAAAAAATGTCAAGAATGGAAAATGGAAATGTTTGAAATAAGCAGTGAAACATTCATGGACAGGTTCGTTGTCCCAGAGGACATGACAGCAATTCCAGGCCGTGCTGAGCTGCACAGTTCACACTTCAAACCAGGTAGCTGTGAGGAATACAAGAGATTACCTCTACTTAAATACAGATACAGAATAAAGCAAAAAAAAGTCCCTCTAAATGAACATCTGAAGCTTTAAATGTTTTATGACCTGCATTTATTCATTATTCACCGACTTACAGAATGCCTGGAACGCTGAGCCAAAGATGTGCCAGCAGCCTGAAGTACCCAGTAATGGAGGCCTGGCATGTGTCACAGTCTCCAACAAGCGTTACTGCAAACCCATTAGCTATGCTGTAAGTCCCTGCATGATACATTCCCTTATATATAGTTTGAATCTGTGCTGGAAGGGTCATCAGAGCTGGCTCTTTTATTCCACATTATAATCATAACTGTTCTTTGCATGGTTTTTGTTTTCTAAGGAGTTGCTTGTTTGATGAATGTGGTGAACAATTACAAACGGAGCAGCCAGTATGTAGGAGGAGACAAACTGGCTGTGTGCGATAGTGAGTCTGTTCATTTTTTATTTTTTTTACAGAATGCATCTGGCGATGAGTTGAAAGCCACACAATCAGAAACTTAGCTTTGACATTTTCATGCAACACTACAACTGTAACAGCTATCATGCAGTTTTATTAGAAGCCTGTGAGAAGGTCAAGAGCACACCTTTTATCTCTTTCTAGATGCTGCTGTTCAAGTTTCATGAAGGACGTCTACATATTTTACAGAAGACTGCCTCACAACCAAAAACAACAGCGAGCAATGGAACAGAACCATGGCAGTTTTCACAGAAGAGCTGAAAGATGCAGGCGTACCTGGAAGTCAATAATATCAGTCTTTTCTGTGGATGACCCTGAGGAAGACATAACGAGTGCAGAGCAATGCCTAAATCGTGCCATGAATGTAGAGCTTTAAAGGCCTCTCTTGTGGAAATGGAAACATTTACCACATTCCTGAATCTGAGTGGTACTTTGGTTGCTACAGTGTCTCGGCACTGACACTTTCAGATGTTTCTAACCCTTTAACATCAGTGCCACTAGGCCTGGGCATTTGAAGCTGTACTTCTAAAGTACAGAAAATGTAAAATATGATTGACAGTGCCTTGCAAAAGTATTCAAGCATCTTCATATTTTGTCACATTACAACAATTATACATGTATTTTAATAGGATATGATGTCATAGAACAACTGGTGCGTAAAAAAGATGTCTGGACCGAGGTGTGCTTTCTATATACATTCAGGTCTGTGATTTCAACGCAGAACTGATGCATTTAGCTTTAATAACTTTTTAACTGTTGACCAAAGACATTCTGCTGTTTAATGCTTTTAAACATGTCGGTTGCCTTTGATACAGTGGATTTCAAAATACTCCTAGACTGACTAGAACATGTTCTAGACATTAAAGGCTCATCCCTGTCTTGGCTCAGAGCTTTTCAGTCCATTTAAAGGAAATAGATTGTTGAGTTTGCACCATTTCATTTAAAGAATGTGCCTACAACTTTAAAGATGTATTGTTTTTTTATTATGAAGCAAACAAAAAGGACATAATTCACAGAAAACTTCAGCGTGCATATCTGTTCAGCCCCCCTAATGTCAGTACCTTTGTAGAGCCACCATTTGGGACTGCAATTTGCCACATCTTGCTATTGGGATTTTTACCTATTCCTCAAGGCTAAACTGCTCCAGCTCCTTCATATTGGATGGTTTTTGCATGTGAGAGAATTTAAGTACACCCTTTCATCAAACATTTTGACAGGTGGGCGGGACTTCCGGTGAGGGTGGGACTTCCGGTGGGGGCCATGTGGTTGCCATGTGGGCAGGAGGTCACGTGGTCAAGCAGGTGGTGTGTCCAAGGGGGCGTAACCGTGGATGCTGATTGGTTGTCGTCATTAGGGGCGATACCTTAAATGAGTCAATTAAAACACAGGGGTGTGTTTAAGGGTGTTACGGGGAAGGCCTTAAATGAGCCAATTAAAACACACAGGGGTGTGTTTAAGGGTGTTATTAATAATCTGTATGTTTTTTCAGGCGTTAATACATCTAAAAAACAAAAAAAAAGACATGCATCCTTTTATATTTTCAAGGTATAATCAACTTAATGTTGACCTATCACATGAAATCCTAATAAATGAACTGTGTAACCTGACAGAATTGTAAGTTCATTTTGCTTTACAGCAGGACCTATTTGTTGAATATATGAGCCAGTCTAAATCAGTTCAAAATAGAAAAGACCTAAAAAGTAAATTAAAAGATTGTGCTTCACTACATCGATGGAACGAGAAAAACCTTCAGCTTCTGCGTCAACATACTGGAAAAGCAGCTGAAAGAGGTAAGACGAATATGAGATTAACAGAAAAAAAAAAAGAACTTCAGTATACTGTTTCCAAGTTACAAATTGACTCTAGCAATGATGTGTTTGTTATTGAATCATGAGAGACTCCATTTTAGGAAAAAGGAATGATAATTTTAGTTACCTGTAGCTTTTCTAAAACATTTACTTTTTCATCTTAGAGTAAAAGGTTATTCAGGGGAGTTACAGTTATATTATATCCAACTGTTAGGGGCGATGTCAGGAAGGGGCAGTTATGTCTGTTTCTTAGATAACCATATCACCTTTGAACTCAAGAAGGGTTTTGGTCTTAAAAACATAGTCTTTGCAGTTGAGATAACACTGTCATGTTCTGGTATAAATACTGTGTGTAAAATGTTGTTCGGGGGCTGTTTCATTGGCTAACCTCAGTGTCAGGGTCTTCAAATGCTGAATGTCTTTGAACCATAACACTTGTTACATTGAAAATACCAGTACCGACAAGAAAAAATGTCGGTAAATATTTCAGGAAACCCGGAAATTGTGGCTTCTACTTCTGATAATTCACAAAAGCACAATGACATCTTTAAACGTAAGTAAGTAAGTAAGTATTCATTTTTAAGAAATCATTAAATGCATGTGAATGTTCTCTAATTTTGTTTATATATATTGTTTATATATATATATATATTTGTTTCTTTGTCATAGAACCCACCGCTGATGACCTTGATGATTTCATCTTGACACAATCAGATTATGGTAAGTAAATGTTAAATGCAATAATATATATATATATATATATATATTATAGTTAACCCTTGACAATGTTTAAATTTATAGATTTGATGAGAGAGGTAAACCCGAATGATCAAGTTGGAGGGTTCAGTGGCTGGAATCGACAGTCAAAATTGAGAAGGCGAATTATTTCCAAACAAGAAAAAACCCCAACCACAACTGAAATTAAAACTGATTCTTTGAATACTCCTCCGTCAATTATCATCATTTCCCCTGAAGACACACCGGATAAGTTACCGGCACCACCACCAGAAAGTAAGTAAGTCCTAGGAACCAGCTATTTTTCTTTGAGAGTGAATGTATTTTAAACCTCAGATAAAAACTGTTTACAGATTCGACTGAGAGCTCTGTGGAAGACACAGCTGTCGAGCAGCAGCAGCAGCAGCAGCAGGGTAGAAAAAATAAATAAAAATTAAATAAAAACAATATATATGTATTTTAAGCATAGTTCAATAAAATGTCATATAAACCTGTTTACAGATACATCCAAAGATGCCACATTGAATCCGCCCACCAGAAGGTCGCTTTTCAAAGATCAAGACAGCTTTCAGCAGAGAGGCACCGTTTCAGTTCAACAAGAAGTGAAATCTGGAGGTTTTACCGCAAAGAATCGCAGTAAGATTAAATAAAATAAAAAAAAACTTGTGTATTTTAAAAACTATTTTTCGTTTTATTTATGAACGCTGTGCTGCGCAGCGTAAGATAACTTTTATTGTCTTCTGTTTTTACAGAATATTTAACCCCGGCCAAAAGACAGCGACTCTCTGCGCTACAAAGCAGAGCAACGCTAGTGAGTGGATTAATGAACGGTACGTTTTAATTCATACATACATACTGAATTAATTTGAATTCCTTTGTTTTTTTTTCCAGCTTTAATGTGATTATTTCAATATATATATATATATATATATTTATTTATTTATTTATTTTTTGTTCATTCTCCTTACAGAGGTAACGTTGATGGTAGGACAGATTGGCTACAGAAACGGACAGCGCAGGAAGACAGACTCTACAGCCTCACGGAATCTTCGTAATAAGGCCTCATTGTTCACGCTTCTGGCAGCATGTCAGATTCTGTTAAAGAAGCATTTTGGTGACATCAAGGTGATTTTAAACTGAACTGATCACTGTGTTTTGTTTTTGTTTTTTGTTTTTTTCTGTAGGTTAGTTTTATTTTTATTTTTTTCTTATGTTCATAGAAATGGATAACCGAATCAGACTTGCCCTGGATGAAATAAGAAATTTAGTTAATGAACTTAACGAAATTCCCGTTAATGCAGAAGTAGCAGATAACATCGTTTTAAATGCATCTCCTGCTAACAGTGAAAATGTAATAAATGAACATCAGCACGGTGACTTTTTAAACGTAATCAATCAGGCTCTTTACGATTTAAATAGCGCATTTTGTCCACTCAGTATTGAGCAAAATGATCCACCTGACACTCATCAGAATCCTTCTACGTCACGTGCCGCAGATCATCACGGGGGTCATTTCAATACGGACGTAGCAGTTAGGTCTGATCAAATAATCAGACTTGCCCTGGATGAAATAAGAAATTTAGTTAATGAACTTAACGAAATTCGCGTTAATGCAGAATTAGCAGATAACATCGTTTTAAATGCATCTCCTGCTAACAGTGAAAATGTAATAAATGAACATCAGCACGGTGACGTTTTAAACGTAATCAATCAGGCTCTTTACGATTTAAATAGCGCATTTTGTCCACTCAGTATTGAGCAAAATGATCCACCTGACATAGAATCCTTCTATGTCACGTGCCGCAGATCATCACGGGGGTCATTTCAATACGGACGTAGCAGTTAGTTCTGATCAAATAGAGCGAGATCCTCCAGCGGTGGTTGAACGTGAATATTTTAATAACCATGAAATAAGGAGACCTTTTACCATACCGCCGCCCTGTCCAAGTAACGTTCCAGATTTAGCAGCATTCTATACAGACATCATGCGTATTATCATTGAATTAGCCGACGCTGCGAGATCGTTAACCAGACGTAACGACGTTGTGCAGCTGGAATAGTGGGTGAAAATCTCAATCGTCACATCACATTTACTGTTACAGATGATGGAAATATGATCCTGCCTGCTTTCGAAAACTTCCTCGACGATTTAGTACAATCGAATGCAAATATACCTGTAGATAATAACATGGAATTTGTTCTTCAGGTTGTTAATGACCCAGCAGGAGGTTCTAAGCGTAAAGCTGCAGGAACGTTAGACTGTGAACTGTTTAATAAGAAAATGCGTCATTTGTATATTATAAACAATACCGGTAATCAGTTATGTTTTGCAATCAGCCTCGCACACGTCTCTGATCCTGAGCTCACGGATCACCGTGCTGTAGAACTGGGGAGGAGATGGCAGCATCAGGCAGGCCTCGACGAGCAAACAGCAGTTACTTTTAGTGATATTGGTAAATTTGAAACCATTCTGAAGAGAAAAATTGTAGTGTTTCACAGAACCACAGGCTCTACTGCTCTGTGTAAATTTGAGACCAGTTTCCCTGATCGTTCAAACCCTCTGTTTTTGCTGTTATTTCAAGGTCATTACTATGGGATAAAAAATCTCAAATGTTTTATGGGGTGCAGATATATTTGTAATTACTGTTACACCAGCTATGAGAATGCAAATACACACCATTGTGAAGGTTATTGTCCAGTGTGTCGAACATATAAATGTATGCAAGAGATTAGCAATCCTGTAAGCTGTGCAGGTTGTCAAAGAATCTGTCGTAATTCCTCATGTTTCAGCAGACACAGGGAACTGTGCATCAGAAATAGTGCTGAAAGGCCTATGAGTGACTGTGAGTTGGTAAAACTGTGTAAAGTATGCAAACGGATATACGTTATTCCAATCAGTAAACCGAATAAACCACACATGTGTAATGTAAAATGCAGTATTTGCGGTGAAAATGTACCTCCCAGCCTAGACATTACATGCGATGATCATAAGTGTTACATTCTGCCTTGCAGTGCAATTAATCAGCTTGATGATAAACTGATTTTTTATGATTTCGAATGCCTCGTCAATGAGAGCGGCGTGCATACCCCCTTTCTGGTCTGTGCTAAAACGTTGAAAGGTGATGAATGGTACGCTTATGGACTGAATTGCACCCAAAAATTTCTCCTGCATTTCAGGAGGCCGAAGTACAGAGGCTTCACCTTAATAGCGCACAATGCGCGGGGGTATGATGGTTACCTGATTCTCACAGCAATGCTGCAGTTAGGGATTAAACCTCATCTCGTCATGGTAGGGAGTAAACTTCTCTGTTTAACCGACCCTGATTACAGGTTAAAATACATTGATAGCCTGTCCTTCATGTGCATGAAGCTTAGTGCCATGCCGAAAGCGTTAGGCTTTACCGATCAAAGCAAGGGTTTTTTTCCCCACCTATTTTCCTCTGAACAACATCTCCAGTATGTGGGGCCTTTTCCTCCTCCATCCTGCTACGCTGTAGAACGCATGAGTCTTCAAGAACAACAGGTGTTTAACAGCTGGTACAGAGACGCGAGCAAAGAGGTCTTTGACTTTAAGAAAGAAGCTATTCGTTATTGTAAAAATGACGTTGAAATTCTTTTTCAAGGATGCTTAAAATTCAGAGACGAGTTCTTTAAGGCGACAAATGTGGATCCGTTTAAAAGTATCACAATAGCATCAGCCTGCATGAAGGTTTTTGTAACCAATTTCCTTCCTCCTCAAACCTTAGCCATTCCATCACCTCTGGACTACAGACGTAGCAGTAAAACGTTCTCCAGCGCGTCCATTCAATGGCTCGGCATGCATTAAATAGGGGTGAAAAGAAAATCGGGCCATATTCAGTGGATGGGTATGCAGAGATTAACGGTGTCAAAGTTGCGTTTGAATTTTACGGCTGTTTTTTCCACGGCTGTAAAAAGTGTTACATGCCTCATGACAAGTGTCCGTTGAGAAGGGTCGCATTTGAACAGTTTTACGGAGCCACTGTTGAGAGAAGCAAGGTGTTACAAACTGTGTACGGCCTTCGTCTCGAAGTCATATGGGAGCATGAGTGGATTGAAATGAAAAAATCAGACCTAGGGGTGATCAGCTTTCTTGAGAAAGTTAATGCACCCGAACCGCTATCCCCCCGGGATGCGCTGTATGGTGGACGCACCTGTCCTATGAAGTTGAGGTACACAGCGGAACCGGATGAAACTGTACACTATGTGGATTACACATCTCTGTACCCTTATGTAAACGCCAACTGCGTTTTTCCCCTCGGACACCCCACCATCATTTACAAAGATTTTGATGACCCCAGCAGCTACTTCGGTATAATCAAAGCTGTGGTCTACCCACCACATAACCTGTTGTTCCCTGTTTTACCTTACAGAACATCCCAAGGTAAACTTGTGTTCACTCTCTGCCGCACATGCGCTGAATTAAATTACCAGTCAGGTCCCTGCATGCATAATGATCAAGAAAAAGCTCTGACGGGAGTTTGGGCGAGTGTAGAACTCTGTAAAGCGTTGGAGTGTAGTTATCGTCTTGCTAAAATCACAGAGGTGTGGCATTTTGAAAAGAGAAGTGATACAATTTTTAAAGGTTACATTCATTGCTTTTTAAAGGGTAAGCAGGAGGCTTCAGGCTATCCGTCTGAAGCAGTGGATCAGGAGAGTAAGTCAAAGTATATAAGCGACTACAAACAGCATCAGGGCATCCAATTAGACCCTGAGAAAATCGAGATGAATCCTGCCAAAAGGCAGGTTGCAAAGTTGTGTTTAAACAGTTTTTGGGGGAAATTTGCACAAAGAAGTGATCTGTCTCAGACCACAGTCATCACTAACCCTGAAGACTTTTTCAGCTTCATGTTCTCGAGTAAATACAGGGTTAACTATTTTCATTTTTTCAACCCTGAAATGTGTGTAGTGCAGTGGAACTACAGCAAACGTGTCATATATCCACCAAGTAAGACAAATAATGTGTTTATAGCAGCATTCACCACCGCTTATGCACGTTTAAAACTTCTCAGCAGCATGGAGAAGTTACAGGACAGATTGATTTATATTGACACGGACAGTTTGATTTATGTGACAAAAAGTGGTGAAACTCCTCTGGAATTGGGGAATTATCTGGGTGATCTTACTGACGAGTTAGATGGTGACAGCATTTCGGAGTTTGCATCGACAGGACCCAAGAGTTATGCATACCAAACTAAAAACCGTAAAAAAGTAGTGATACGTGCTAAAGGCATCACTCAGACGCATGAATGCAGCGAGAGGGTCAATTTTGACAGCATCAAAGGGCTGGTCGAGGGCTACTTACAGGGGTCAAGTGAGGGTGTCATTGAAATCCCTCAGCACACAATCAGGAGGGATAAAAAGAGATTCCGTTTGACAAACGCGACATTTCTTAAAAAGTTTCGACTGGTGTATGATAAGAGACGTCTTTTTTCTGACGGGACAACTCTGCCTTTCGGTTATTAGAGTTGAAGAAGAAATAAAATAAAAAGTCACATGGATTTACAGGAGATTGATTTTGATCCTAGATTTAGAGCACCTTTCTCATGTATGATAGTTGGACCCAGCGGCTGCGGGAAAACTTTCTTTGTAAAAAGTATTTTACAAAACTGTAATCATGTCATGGATATTGTTCCAGAAAATATTGTATGGATTTACACTTCTTTTCAACCCATGTATGCTGAATTGCAGAAGATGAATAAAAATATTACCTTTGTGGAAGGATTGCCTCATTCTTTTGAAGATGAAAACCTGTTTCCTCCTGATCAGAATCATCTGATTATTCTAGACGATGTTATCGCTCAAGCCTCAGATGATGAAAACGTGATGAAGGTCTTTACCCAGTTTCGTCACCATCGTAATATGAGTGTTATGATGTTGACTCAGAATGTTTTTCATCAGGGAAAGTTCAGTCGCACTATTAGTTTGAACTGTAATTATATGGTGTTGTTTAAGAACCCGAGAGATAAACTCCAGCTGAATATACTGGCCCGCCAAATGTTTCCATCTCAAAAGGGTCTCTTCTTGGAGAGTTTTGAAGACGCAACGAGAGAAGCTCATGGATATTTAATCATCGATTTTACGCCTACCTGCCCAGAACATTTCAGACTGAGAACGGGGATACTTCCTCAGCAGTGGCCTGCTGTGTACATACCCAGAACAAAGTAAGTCATCATGTCTGCGCGTATAAAAAGGAATTTACCATTATTCAGAGCTTTGTACCAGGCCTGTCCACAGAAACGTAAAGATATTCTCGCACACTGCTCTCCCGACTTTATTCAGGCTCTGTGCGAGATTGCACTGAATATCCTAAAAGGTAACATTAAACTATCACCCTCTCAACACCGACAATTGAAGAAACAAAGAAATATCATCAGATTGTTGGGTGATAAAAGAGCCGGGATAAAAACTAAACAGTTGGCTCTCAAAAAGCAACGAGGTGGTTTTATTCTCCCCATCTTAACGGCTCTTGCACCCTTGATCGGTGATCTACTGGGAGGTAACATCAGGAGATAATGTCTCTCAGAACATCGCAGAAGATGTTTCTCATTTCACCTCATCAATTCAAGCGTCTGACCCAGTCAGACACGTCCATCAGACAGACGGCGGAGGAGAATTTGGATGCTGAAATGAGAGCGATATTAAACGAGCCGGGTTTGACTTCTTATGAAAAAATCAAGAGATACGATGCTCTTCTCCAGAGGTATCTGACTTTACTTAAGCAAGGTGTCAAAGAAGAAAAACAGCGGGTCAGTTTAACGCTGCAGCGTGACACAGAGGTTCCTGAACATGAGCGGTCCCAAGAAAAACAAGGCCCAGGGCAGGACGAGGCCCCTAAGGATCAGGTTCTTACGGAAGTACTGAAAAGCCTTCCTAAACACAACCGTAAAAATGCCGAGTACATTTTGAAGAAATTATCCGAAAGAAGTGAGAGTTGGACTTCGCGAGGTGAATTTGTATTTAAAGGGAATGTTATAAAAGGGTCCCACATGATTGATTTGTTGAAAAATCTCATGCTTCCGTTTAAAAAATCTGGAGCATCACAAACCCGAGGATGGTCTGATTTTCTACACTCCATGTCAGAAGTAAACATCCCTATATCTTCAGTCATTAACCCTTATGCTCGTGAAGAATATAGACGTTTCAAAACAGAGGGTACATCGATTGAAAATGGGGGTACACCCACCAGCGTTAAGCAGAGTAGAAAAAGAAGAAGAAGGCATATAACTCATTCTCCCTACTGGTCGAGATCTGAGCTGGAAGATCCAAAAAATGCTGATGGGAGATCAAAAAGGTCTCTTCGTAAGACGACACTACCACCCCGATGGATTACATTTTCACCATAAACCGTTATAAGAAAATGAAACATGTAGCCTATTTCTTTTATTCAATAAAATATTTATTGATTATATTTTTCAAGTCTAACTTCGTTCTCTACTTCACACACTAACATATGATTTCATTACACAAATATTAAATCATAAGAAGAAAAAAAAAAAAAAAATGAAAAAAAAATAATCCAATCCAGAAACATCTCCAAAGAGCATGTTCCGTGAGTATAAAATGTACAACTTTGATTAATGACACATTTCACAAAGTTAGATACCATTAAATCATTCTTAATCACATCTCCGGTGTATTTCGACAACACTTGCTGCATTGATAATCCGCACGCTCTATGACATAGATAAAAAATGCAATGGTGACCGCACACAGTGGACAGTGTTTTGAAGCTGATTATTATGATACAATATTTTTGAGGATCTGTCTTCTAAAAATGTTACGATGCTTGACGGGTAGAACTCGAAATCCGGAGAGAATCCATAAGAGTCAAAAAAACTGGATTGACCATTCTCATCCAATGTCAGAGCTAGCCAGTGTTCTCCAGGCATGTGTGAAGGATGTGTGTTCACAATAAAGTAGGCCGGCCCTGGGAATTTGTCAGCAAGCAGCGGCAGCTGGTCGCACGGCCATACACCACAAAACAAATCTCCCAGCAGATGACGCATCAGGCTCTCAATTTCATGATTATTCATGCCTGATTAGATTAATAATAATCCACCAGCACACGCCTCTTTGAATCAATCTCTAAAATAGAATCATAACAAGCGTAGATGATCAGCGTGGTGGTATGAGGCAACGGGTTTCTGAAGCGCATTTCCAATCTTAAATTCCCACTGGAAACTGGAGATAGAGCATCTGTGTCCTCGCCCGGGTTAAGATTAAATGTGAATAGAGAGTATCCTTGATTAAATTCCTGACGTGTTATACTCAGTGGAAGATCTTTTAGATGTCGTCCTGTAGCCGTAAACAAGTTGTAATACGCTCTCACTGAATGACCTTGGTTAAAATTGGGCTGGAAGGCTTTAGCAGGAATTTGTCTGCCATCCTTACACAAAGCTAAATATTCCATATCAAAATGATTAAAGTCAAACGGATTGAGATTGCGTGTTCCTGTAAAAGCGTCATGATCCAGTAACGCAATCACCACATACTTGGGAAAGACGCCTAAGAAAAGATTCTCTTGGTTGCATACCCTTGAATTTTCAGGGATGGAATATGTTTTTACATTCACACGTGAAAGTGGATACAGAGCATTTGCTTTCATTAAAGCTGAAGCGTGCCCCAGTCGTACAGCTGGAGAGACAGTAACTTTTTTGATAAAAAGAGATGCTCCTAATATCCTGAGTTTGTAAGTGGAGTCTCTTGCTGCCATGAGACAAAAGGCATCGTTGGCTCTTGTAAGTTTAATTTTGAGGTCAACAGAGTTTAAAAAAAGTATCTCGCAGAAAAATATGTCTGCATGCAGGGGGCCTAGGAGATGTACCTCCCTGGAATTTGCCGTAAAGCCTGCTCTGCTGTTAAGACCTTGGTTAGGGCCGTTAGTTGTAACAATAGAGTTCAGAGCACCTGCAGTGTCTTTATAAAAAAGACCAGAGCTAAACTGGGTTTTTAAAGAATCCTCAGAAAAGTTTAACAATGTCTCAATCATGGCTCTATATGGATGTGTAGCGTTGGTTGTAGCTTCTAGCTAGGTTTTGCAGTACATCGACGTACCGCCGGGTATTGTTAGCTGTAAAATATCTCCACATCCTTGTTTTTAATATGCGGTTAAATCTCTCGACCACTGAAGCTTTTGCTTCACTCGCTGTGGCAAAATGTTCAATACCGTGTTTCTCCATTAAAACCTTAAATTTCTTGTTAAAAAATTCTTTACCGGCATCAGTCTGAAGTTTTTTGGGGATCTGACTTTCTGTAAAAACTGATTCAAATGCCTTTACCACCTCAGCGGCTGTTTTCCTCTTCAAAACTCGTACATACGCCCTTTTTGAAAAGATGTCAATGACTGTTAATAAATAATTATAACCATCATTTTCCATGGCCAGAGCTTGCATGTCACAGAGATCAGCCTGGAACTGCCTCAATGGTCTGGTGACAAAAACTCTGTTTCTCGGGAACTTTATTCTTGCAGGTTTATGTAGAGTATAGGTATCTTCTCCTGATAAAAAATCTTTAACTTTTTCAACCGCAACCTTCTTTCCCGTTTCATCTTGCATAACCCTCCTCAGCCTATCTACACCCCCAAAACTTCCCGGATTTGAAGGGCTATAATATACTTTCTTCATCAGCCGTCTTCCTGCCATCTCTGCCTTATGCTCACTCTGCCGATTACTTGTTAAATAATGAGAAAAAACACACAGGAGGGTAGATTTATCCTTATTTCTTTTTTTTTTTTTTTTGTATTTAATATAAACAAAAAAAACAACCAGAAAACAAAATCAGATAAAATGCAGATGAATTCAAACACTACTAGCTTTTAAACAACACTTTTGGGAAAGGTTACTATGTTCCTACTTTAATTGTATTTAATAGTAAAAAGAAAAAAGAAGAAAAATCATATAATGCAGATTAACTAAAGTACTGGAATACTAAAAAAAAAAAAAATGATACAACAAGTCATCAAACATGTGAGATCAGTTTGTCAGTCCATAGCACTCTGAAACAGAGTTAAGTTGTTTGAGATGTTTCTCATCGACCATGCGATCATAAACGTGCGCTATTGCACTGTGGATGCCTTGTACCGATTTCAGTTCATATAAAACCGTCTTGGCAATCGTCTTCACTCTGAAGTCATCCTCTTGTATGCTTCGAAGTACCAGAAGATTCTGAATAGCAGGAACGAGTTTGGGGGTTACGAGTCGTCGTACGATGCGTTGAAAGTTGACTTGGTAATAATCCTCCCCCAGTACCTCCAGGCAATGGTGTTGACGCTGGCTCGGGTGGTTCGTTATACATCCATAGCAGGTTTCTCTGAGATAGTTCAAAGAGGTTATGTTGAATAAATGAAGTATCGCTGTTTTCACCGTATTGATGAGGGTGGTTGAGAACCAACCGTCAATTTCGTCCTCCTGGTTACTCTCATCCTCTGCTGAAGGCTGAGGGTCCTCCATCGGTCCCAGGGTTTGTGTAGGGGCTTCGGTAGAGGGTGAGTAGCCGGTGGCTACCTCCTCCTCCACGACCACCTTCATGTCTTCAGGCAGGACATTCGCGTCTACAGACTCAGCCATGAATAGTGGTGATGGTGAGCAGAGGTCTGGAGAAAGCGGTAGATATTTCATGTTGTATTCTGTAGGTGATGCAGGACTGAAGTGGTTCTCTGAGAATGAGGATGTTGAGGTGGATGGTGAGAAGAGGTCAGGGGAAGGCGGATGATATGGTCCAATGTTGAAGCTTTCATCGTGCTCAGGAGAGAAGTGGATCTCTGCTCGGTGGTTGTAGAGATCCCTGTATGGTGTCGGTCCACTCATTCTCATGATACGATTCTCAGTGTCTGTGAGCTTGCAGTTATCCCCCCGTATATATATCATAGGAAGGGGCGTGTCCTCAGAAGAGGGTTCGTTCTAAACGTAAAACAGGAAACGTCAGTGTTTTTTTCACTGACATGACATCGATCCAACTTCGTGACTTTTGGAAAAGGTCGGAAAGACGATGTCCAATTTCACTCATCTTCTCTGCCCAAGCTTCAAACGGCAGGGCCAGCATTGTCTTGAATACGCCGCAGTCTTGATTGAAAGCCTCCAACACAAACAGATCTGAGGGACTCGTCCGGTTGTTCCTGCGTCTGCTTGCCCGAAAAGACCAGCGGCCATTTGCTGTGGTTTTTGACCCCCACACTGCGTGCGCTAAAGAGAGGTTCTCTCTCAGCTATTTCAACATCGGATGGTATATGAAACATTCTCGCCCGTTTTACAGGTCGAGGAGACAGTTCATTTTCTTCTTCTTCTTCCTCCCTCTCCTGCCTTGAGACTGTTTCAGGGCTATCATTAAGGTGCGGGATTGCAAGCTTTAACACAGCCCAGTCGCTGTGGGTGAGTGTACACAGAGCCAGTGATCCATTAAATACCTCATCTTGATCCAATTGATACAGGCAAAGCTCTCCTATTTCATACATGAAAATATAACCCCAGCTGCCAACCAGGCCATATGGTTCCAAAGACCATTCTTCCTGCAGAGTGTCGAACGGGGGTCTTTGTACCCTGCAGATGTAGTATGTTGATTTCTTAGGAGCATTCAATTCACGGGATGAATACTGGTAGACGGTCACTAGGGTTTCGCACAGAACTGACATACCTCTTGGCCGACCCGAGGTCTGATTTTCAACCATGGTTATTGAAGTTGATGTTGGATCCTCATCATCGGTAGAGTATGTCATGACGGGAATTCCGATAGGTATCTCCGTTGAGGAAGTATATGATGCAGTTGCTTGTTCATCATCGATAGGTATCTCCGTTGAGGAAGTATATGATGCAGTTGCTTGTTCATCATCGATAGGTATCTCCGTTGAGGAAGTATATGATGCAGTTGCTTGTTCATCATCATCATCTTGGCACGCGTTGCGTTTCTCCTCCGCTTGACGATAAACTCTCTTAACTCTAGCCATTGTTGAACGGGTGTTCTTTTTTCCAACGAATGCTGCATGTAAAGTGCAGAGTTTTATCTCTGTATTTAAAGTAAACACTAAAGCACGTCCACTGTTACGCCCCCTTGGACACACCCCCCTGCTTTGACCACGTGACCTCCTGCCCACATGGCAACCACATGGCGCCCACCGGAAGTCCCGCCCTCACCGGAAGTCCCGCCCACCTGTCAAAATGTTTGATGAAAGGGTGTACTTAAATTCTCTCATGTGAACGGCGATCTTCAATTATCTTCATTATCCTGCTGGAAGGTGAACCTCCGTCCCGGTCTCAAATCACAGACAGACAGGTTTTGCTCAAGAATATCCCTGTATTTAGTACCATCCATCTTTCTCTTGACTCGGACCAGTTTCCCAGTCCCTGCTGCTGTAAAACATCTCCACAGCATAAATAATTTAAAAACTTCTCCCACACATATGGTGACATTTCTCTTAACCAATTCAAATGAAACACAAATCCAGTTGGTAGGAAATTATAATAACATCACTGCAGTATATCAGAGAATATAGAGTTTTTATATTAAACTCTTCTGCTGAGGCTTCTGACCAATCCAGGTTTTAAAGAAGTCTGAAAACAAAAAAGCATTTACATTTTTCAGTATTAATTTCAAAAACGACCGTACTATGACGCTTGAAATACACACGTTGTTATATATGTTGTTTGAAAGTCATCCATCCATGGTGCTTAAGGCGCAACTTTCTATTTATTTGAAATGAAAAATAAAAAAGTTTTTATGTGTTTTCAAAAGTTTGACAAATTAAACTTTGCGAAAACAAAACATAAATAGTGGAGAACAAGTTTTTGATAACATGCTGATTTCACAGGTTTTCCCACTTGCATGTAGAAGTCTTTCATTTTTATCATAGGTACACTTTAACTGAGAGTGATGGAAACTAAAACAAAAATCCAGGAAATCACATTGTGTGACCTTGTGTGAACCCAAAGCGCTATATAAGTGCAGGCCATTTACCATTTAAATTTTAAATATTTTTATTAATAAATATTTAGTGTTCATTTAGCTCCTCCTCCCCACTGCTTTATAATAAACTATACCTTTCTCTCCTTTTCCTTTTTTTATGCAACTGAATTTCAACCATCAAACAATATGCAAAGATTATATTACCTCAAAGGGGGAAAAAGGAATAAAAAGCTAAAATTATTTTTTCTCTAAATGCATTAAGAGCTTAAACTAAAAGTATCAGATGCTATTTCTGCAAATAAACCTATGTACTCAGTTTTGTTTCCCATCATCATTTGCTTGTGTTTGGTTGTAAACAAAGCAGCATTGATACAGAGACATTAAATGCCTTCAAGCAGTAACAAATGAATGGTAACATTTCTCATTTGCATTCACTGATGAGTAGATCTATAAAGTGTCTGCCGGCTCCACGGCTTCCCATCTGACTTCATTTTCCTAACAGTCTCTCTCTATTTATAAATGCAGCCCTTTAAATGAGGTTAACCACTCTACCAAATGAACCGCTGGGTCTGCTGGTCTGTCTCCTTTCTTTTTGGGCAAACACGTTCAGACACAACTCGCCCAGGTCAAGGTTAAAAAGCCAAAATGAGATTGCAGGATCTCATTAGGCGGCTATTGACATCCCACAATATTCTATTAGGAGTCACTCTAATCAGCGAGAAAATGACCCACAGAATGACCCTCGGATGTATGCTGACAGACCGCCTAATCATCAATTACAGGAGGAACAATCTGCAGACTGAAGAATTAATGCAATGTCACAGATCGTCTATTAGGGGACAACAGACAAAGGACATTATTTTTCCTGAAATGTGCACAGAGAAAAACTAGTTTATTACCTCTAACATCATTGTATATGTTTTTTTTATGTGGAAGAACACAATGACAGGAAGTTTAAATCCCATACAGAGCCAGTCATAGGGGTACATACAGTCATCCTCAGCATGAAAGCCTTATTATTTTAGGGCCTTAGAAGAAGGATTAGAGCTGTTCTGTTTCCAGGGTCAACTGATGATACAATTCTTCAAATAATTTTTCTCAAAGATTTACACACAACCCTACTATTATGTGGATAAATGTTGAATAGAAACTATGCAGATGTTGCAGCCACAAACTTCTGAGAAAATTCTGACTGGATGTTTGACCACTGCTCTTGGTAAAAATGATAACGCTTATTTAAATTGCTTGGTTTTATGGCATTTAAACATAGTTCATAAATCTTTAATAAGGCTGGAGTCGGTTGCAATTCCAGAAGCTTTATGTTTGCCTGCTTTCTACATTCCAAAATCCATTTCCATGTGTATTTAGGACACTGTTGGAACAGATTCCCCCATCTGAGCCACACTTTAACCTCTGATGAAAGGAAAATTGTTCAGGTTGTTCAAGAACAACTCATGGAATACCAAGGCTCCATTCTTTTCTCTTACAGGGATTTTGATTTTACACCAACATGGAGTGATGCACAGAAATCCACACTTCCTAGCATGACTGACAATTGCAGCTTTCAACATGCAAGAACCAACAGGTTTATGGGGAAAAGTTTTATAGTCAGAAGAGACAAAGGTCAAGTTATTTGTGTACAATCATGAGAAGAATGTGGAATCAAAGCAAGACTTTCAAACCTCAGAGCATTGTACCAAGTGTTAAACATGGAGGTGGCAGCTCCATGGTAAGGGTCTGTCTCACTGCCGGTGGTCAGTTACACAAAATGTGTGGTAATGTGATAATAAAGTGAGGACTTCCTAAAATTATTTAACTTAACAAATTAAGAGCAAAATGGTTGAAATGTGGACATACCTGGTCCCAAACTTTGGAACTGGTTTTGGCGTGAGATAAAGCAGTTTAACAACCGTCTGGAATGGACCTGACCTCAACATAACTGAAAATGTATGGACTACAGGAAAAAGCTGGGTTTGGGCCATTACACCATTTAATTTAAATAATGTCTAGTAGGTCTGATAGGAACAGTGGTCAAATATTCAGCCAGAATTATGCCAGAACCTTTTTGCTATCTACATTTAACAAACTTTTAGTGAGGGTGTATGCACATATTTGAGCTATGGTGTATTTATAAATGTGAAAATCTGCACTCAAAGATAGCCTGTACATCTAGGAAATGTTAGTAGTATTTTCTAATAGCGGGCCACACTGAAAGAAATACTGATTTTCCTACATCAGAAAAAGCCCCAAGTTATAATAGTATGTAAACTTCTGACTGGTGCAGTAGTACACTTTTTGGTGGCAAAAGCACCACACACATGCTGGAACATCCCTTAATTTATTATCATTCAACAACATTCAACTAACGCTATTTCTATGAACTATTGTATGACTTCCTTTCCCTTTTTAAGTCACGGAGCAAAATACTGTGTAAAAAACACGTCCCAGACTAGAAAATACAGTACACCAGGTTATTTGTAGCCATGGTTTTAAAATACACAAAACACACAAAGTCCTACATGAACATCTGGGTGCTTTGATATTTTTAAGCCAAAAATTATGATGGCAGTGCTGCTGGTTATATAAAACACACATATAAGGTCATGGCAGCAGCTCTCTCTTTATTGAATCCACACAGATTAATGCAACAACCCTCTTTGTACACTAGAGGGCAGCGTAAACTCACGTTTTTCTTCTCACTATCTTGCAGTTTCAGTTGGCGTCTTTAACCTGAAACTTATTATTTACTTGAAATGTATTTTAACAAGTAGGCACCTGAAAATGCTTCAAACAAACAAACAAAAATGAAAAAACTAAAATTACATTTCATTTAAAAAACATGTAATTACTTGGTCAATTTCTTTTACCATTGTGCATCCTATTAATTAAACCAAAGTTCACAAAACAAATAATTAAATGTACTGAATTTATTCAATAAAGGATAAAAGAAACCAGACAACTGACAATGTTGGGATAAATTTAGACTTTCCCGAATTGGAATTCTATAAGGGAAAAATATTACACTCAGAGAGACCTCAAAGGTTGTGAAGGTAAAATTTTAAAATTACTACTGTTTCAAACACATTGAACATGGAAAGAAGGCTTAAGATTCAAATAATCTATTCTTTTTTAGGGTTTTCTACATTTGAAAGATCAACATCAAACCCATCTTTTTAAAAATAAATATCAAAGCACAACTACGTATTTTACAATGTAACAGCACCTGTAGCAGTACTGGCTGGCTCAAAAACACAACGGTCAGAAAGTAAATATCTTGAATCAGTGAGTTCATCTTAGCGCTGCTCATTCTCCTGGCTGCTCTTCCGCTTCTGCAAGAAATAAACAAAAGAAATACCTAATCAGAATCTACAGTGAGGAAAATAAGTATTGGATACACCACCCATTTTGTAAGTTTTTCCACTTACAAAGAATGGAGAAGTCTGTAATTTTCATTGTAGGTACACTTCAACTGAGACAGAATCTAAAAAAATACAGAAAATCACATTGTTGAACATTTATTTAAATAATTAATGTGCATTTTATTGCATGAATTAGGTATTTGATAAACTACCAACCGGCAAGAAATTGGGCTCTCACAGACCTGTTAGTTCATTTTTTACAAGCCCTCCAAAAGACACCAGGGACAAAACTGTAGACCGGCTCAAGGCTGGAATGGTTTCCAGCACTGATTCCCAACAGTGGGTACTCGTAAACCTAGTGGTACGTAAGCATATTGTAGGTGTTATGGGAAAATTTACTTTTTATCAACCAAAAGAGCGAAATAGGCACAATAAAACATCTACAGATGGGAAAGACTAAAGCAGGGGTGTCTCTCCGCTACTGAGAGAGAGAGAGAGAGAGAGAGAGAGAGAGAGAGAGAAAAGTAACAGCTGTTTCCACTCTACTGATCTATCAAAGCGTATCAAGGACAAGCATGTTCAGGAATCATATTAAATCTCAGTTAAATGATTAAAACAAACTGATATAGGTAGCCTTAATATTATTTTTGTTAAGTGTTCTGTTGCAGATTACTTTTTTAAATGTATGTTTATTGAGGACTAATCCAAGTGGGACGCCCCCCGCCCCCAAAACAAGGTAGTAATACTATGTTTTCACAGTTCATGTCATTCATTTTACTAGATCAGGTTGTAAGCAATTTCTGTCCCTGCATCGTTGCTACTCTACTTTCTATGTCCAAACTTGACAAAAGCTGGACGAAAACACACTCCTCATACTCTGTGTCGACGCTGACACACTGAGTTACGAACGCTCGTAACCAGGTGAACACTCAGCGGAGAGAAAAACATGCCACTGAAACCTGGAAAACAGGGAAGGATACAGGTCCTTCTCAAAATATTAGCATATTGTGATAAAGTTCATTATTTTCCATAATGTCATGATGAAAATTTAACATTCATATATTTTAGATTCATTGCACACTAACTGAAATATTTCAGGTCTTTTATTGTCTTAATACGGATGATTTTGGCATACAGCTCATGAAAACCCAAAATTCCTATCTCACAAAATTAGCATATTTCATCCGACCAATAAAAGAAAAGTGTTTTTAATACAAAAAACGTCAACCTTCAAATAATCATGTACAGTTATGCACTCAATACTTGGCCGGGAATCCTTTTGCAGAAATGACTGCTTCAATGCGGCGTGGCATGGAGGCAATCAGCCTGTGGCACTGCTGAGGTCTTATGGAGGCCCAGGATGCTTCGATAGCGGCCTTTAGCTCATCCAGAGTGTTGGGTCTTGAGTCTCTCAACGTTCTCTTCACAATATCCCACAGATTCTCTATGGGGTTCAGGTCAGGAGAGTTGGCAGGCCAATTGAGCACAGTGATACCATGGTCAATAAACAATTTACCAGTGGTTTTGGCACTGTGAGCAGGTGCCAGGTCGTGCTGAAAAATGAAATCTTCATCTCCATAAAGCTTTTCAGCAGATGGAAGCATGAAGTGCTCCAAAATCTCCTGATAGCTAGCTGCATTGACCCTGCCCTTGATAAAACACAGTGGACCAACACCAGCAGCTGACACGGCACCCCAGACCATCACTGACTGTGGGTACTTGACACTGGACTTCTGGCATTTTGGCATTTCCTTCTCCCCAGTCTTCCTCCAGACTCTGGCACCTTGATTTCCGAATGACATGCAGAATTTGCTTTCATCCGAAAAAAGTACTTTGGACCACTGAGCAACAGTCCAGTGCTGCTTCTCTGTAGCCCAGGTCAGGCGCTTCTGCCGCTGTTTCTGGTTCAAAAGTGGCTTGACCTGGGGAATGCGGCACCTGTAGCCCATTTCCTGCACACGCCTGTGCACGGTGGCTCTGGATGTTTCTACTCCAGACTCAGTCCACTGCTTCCACAGGTCCCCAAGGTCTGGAATCGGCCCTTCTCCACAATCTTCCTCAGGGTCCGGTCACCTCTTCTCGTTGTGCAGCGTTTTCTGCCACACTTTTTCCTTCCCACAGACTTCCCACTCAGGTGCCTTGATACAGCACTCTGGGAACAGCCTATTCGTTCAGAAATTTCTTTCTGTGTCTTACCCTCTTGCTTGAGGGTGTCAATAGTGGCCTTCTGGACAGCAGTCAGGTCGGCAGTCTTACCCATGATTGGGGTTTTGAGTGATGAACCAGGCTGGGAGTTTTAAAGGCCTCAGGAATCTTTTGCAGGTGTTTAGAGTTAACTCGTTGATTCAGATGATTAGGTTCATAGCTCGTTTAGAGACCCTTTTAATGATATGCTAATTTTGTGAGATAGGATTTTTGGGTTTTCATGAGCTGTATGCTAAAATCATCCGTATTAAGACAATAAAAGACCTGAAATATTTCAGTTAGTCTGCAATGAATCTAAAATATATGAATGTTAAATTTTCATCATGACATTATGGAAAATAATGAACTTTATCACAATATGCTAATATTTTGAGAAGGACCTGTATCTGCAGTTTGTGCGAAGAAGAATTCTTGTGCGAAGAATTTCATTTTGATGGCAGTACTTCCTCTCCTGCGAGCCCGCCCGTTACCCAGACCTTAATCTGATTGAGCACATCTGGGACATCATGTCTCGCTCCATCCACCAACGTCACGTTGCACCACAGACTGTCCAGGAGTTGGTGGGTCCAGGTCTGGGAGGAGATCCTTCAAGAGACCATCTGCCGTCTCATCAGGAGCATGCCCAGGCGTTGTAGGGAGGTCATACAGGTACGTGGAGGCCACACACAACACTGAGCCTCATTTTGACTTGTTTTAAGGACATTACATCAAAGTTGGATCAGCCTCTAGTGTGTTTTTCCACTTTAATTTTGTGTGTGACTCCAAATCCAGGCCTCCATTGGTTAATAAATGTGATTTCCATTGATGATTTTTGTCTGATTTTGTTGTCAGCACATTCAACTTTGTACAGAACAAAGTATTCAATGAGAATATTTCATTCATTCAGATCTAGGATGTGTTATTTGAGTGTTCCCTTTATTTTTTGAGCCGTGTATATAGATATCTATATATACCTTCTGTTAACCCCCCCACCCCCAACACCAAAATCCTATAGGACATACTGGAGGAATACCCGTGGTATGGCAAAATGCCTCAGGGGGTACACAAGTCAAAAAAGGTTGGGAACCACTGGCCTACAGGACAACAGTCAAGCAGCTTGGTGAGAAGACAACTGTTAGTGCAATTGTTAGAAAGAAACTCAAGTTGAGAGTCATTCTCCCTGAGACTGGGACTCAATGCAAGATCTTACACCTCATGGAGTATCAATGATCATGAGAAAGGTGAGGGATCAGCCCAGAAATACACAGGACGGTCAATGACCTGAGAGCTGGGACCACAGTCCAAAGTTACAATTGGTAACACATGGGAGACAGTAATGTGGTCAGATGAAACCAAAATAGTACTTTTTGGTCTAAATTCCACTCGCCGTGTTTGGAGGAAAAAGGAAGAACAATTCCAAGAACACCATCACAACCGTGAAGCATGGAGGTGAAAACATCATGCTTTGGGACTGCTTTATTGCAAAGGGGACAGGACGAATGCACCGTATTGAGAGAAGGGATGGGGCCATGTATTCCAAGATTTTGGGTAACAACCTCCTTCCCTCAGTAAGAGCATTGAAGATGGGTTGTGGTTGGCTCTTCCAGGCAATGACCCAACACAACTTATGGAGCATCTCAAGGTCCTGGAGTGGCCTGGCCCGTCTCCAGAGCTGGACCCAATAGAAAATTTTTGGAGGAATCTGAAACTCTGTGTTGCCCAGTAACAACCCAGAAACCTAAAACATATGTATGGAGGAGTGGGTCCAAAGTCCCAGTGTGCAAACCTGGTCAGGAACTACAAGAAACCTTTGACCTCTGTAATAGTAAACAAAGGTTATTGTACCAAATAATAAGTTCTTTTTTTCTAATGTTTTAAATACTAATATTATGCAATAAAATGCTAATTAGTTATTTAAACATACAATTTGTGTTGCAGGGGTGGTGCAACTGTGTGACCCATGTACAGAGGCCTTAGTCCTCGACAGACCCAGCCCGCTGACCACTGCTGCATGTCTTCCCCCATACATTTCATTCAATGTAATTTTCAGAATTTGTTTTTCCATGTTCTGTTTCTTACAGTTCAAGTGTACCTACGATGAAAATTACAACCTCACTATTCTTTGGAAGTGGGGAAAACTTGCCAAATCGGTGGTGTATCTGATACTTATTTTCCCTACTGTATGAGGAACTCCCTGAATGATGCCTTATTATGTTGAACCTTTCCCTGCAATGCTCAAGATAAATACCAACCATAGTCTGCGTTGTTGAGCTGCCATCTTATAACATGAAAGATTGTTGTACCAAACCAAAGTCTTATTGGTGTGAAATATAAACCTGGTTCATGACATACTCACTGCCTGGAGGAACTGCACATCGGAGCTGAGGGCCTGTCGAAGGTGTTCGAGGTCTTGATCTTTCAGCATCTCCAGCTCCTTTCTCAGGCTGATATAAAAGACAGAAGACCCTTAAAAAGAAGCTTCGGTAAATTCTGGGGGTGTTTGGTTTGCTTTACCTTATTTTGTCTGATACCAAAACTATTTACATAGCTTTCAATGCTGATTATAACACTAGAAGTCAAGTTTTAGTTCAGACTACATATCAGTAGGTGTGACATTTGGCATTCTGGAAGAGTAATCATCTGCCAATCAAAAGTTTGCCGGTTCAGTTCTGGCATCCTCATTTGCTAGATATTGATGTGCTATTGGGCAAGGCACTTAACCCCAAGTTGCCAAATGAATCTGTGAATGTTTTCGAGTGCAGCTAAGTCAATATGACTAGTGTAAATTCAATTCAGTTATATTCAAATCAGTTTTATTTATATAGCGCCAATTCACAACACGTTGTCTCAAGACACCGTAGAAAGTTAATTCAATCGAATCGTATGATTTCAAGTCAGGTACATACATTCCAATTAACCCTAACTGTCAGCGCAGTCGGATTCAGTTATTTGTTCAAATTGGTTCAAAGGTTTTCTATCTAAGGAAACCCAGCAGATTGCAGAGAGTTAAGTGACTTGCAGCATTCACTCCTCCTGGATGAGCATGTAGCAACAGTGGACAGTCACTGGCGTTGACTTTACAGCAATCCCTCATACTGAGCATGCATGTAGTGACAGTGGAGAGGAAAACTCTCTTTTAACGGGAAGAAACCTCCACCGAACCAGGCTCAATGTGAGCGGCCATCTGCCACAACCGACTGGGGGTTTGGAAAGAGACACAAAAAAAACACAGAAGCATTGGTCCAGAAGTACCTTCTATGGGAAAGAAAAGTGAAACATTAATGGTTATAGCTCCTTTAGAGGCTTCATCTAGGAAAGAAAGATAGCTAAGCAGATGATCTCTGAACCAGTTTTCACGTCTAGATGAAGGAGAGCGCATACAGTTAGTCACAGTAGAAGCTCAGTCAGTAGCTATGTCTAAGAGAGAGACAGAGTTAAACACTGACAGGGCCTAGTGTATTATTGGTAGAAGGTGAGCATTAAGTTGTTGGCAGCAGCAGCTTGGCCAATGCCCCCCCCCCCCCCCCGGATTTTATTCTTCAACAGGACTTGGCACCGACCCACACTGCCAAAGGTACAAAAAGCTAGTTCAATGACCATGGTGTTCCTGTTCTTGACTGACCAGCAAACTGGCCGACCTGAACTTCATATGCAGTATGCGTATTGTCAAGAGGATAAGAGACACCAGACCCAACAATGCAGATCACCTAAGCAGAGGTGGCTCTGCTAAACACCTTTCTCTGCAGAATCAGACTGATCACCTCCATGCCACGCCACATTGATGCAGTAATTCAAAATATCCTTTTTTATTGATCTGATTTAATATTCTAATGTTCTGAGAGACTGAATTTTGGGTTTTCATTATTTGTAAGCAATAAACATCAACGTGACAAGAAATAAAGGCTTGAAGTATTTTGCTCTATGTGTAATGAATCTATATGAGTTTTACTTTGTGAAAAAAAGTGACAGAAAATATTTTAAATATTTTTGCTGCATTTTTACGCAGGATTCTGCAGCACATCTTCATACTTGGCCCAACCTAGAAGAAGATTCTATTGCGGTGGAAGACATCTTGCCTTGCTCCAGAACCAAAGAGAGCTCATTAATTAGTCCTCAACAACTACTTTGTTTTATTTTCTCTCATAAAAGACTTCAGTCCGTTTTTCAACTGAGTTGTAGAGGCTATAGCTCACATTAATTGTATTACATATCAGAAACCATTTTAACAGGGGTGTGTAGACTTCTATGTCCACTGTACATCCCACTGAATACAGCATCCCCATGGCAGAACATGGTGGTAGATGAATCATGCTGTGAAGATACTTTTCTTCAGCAGGAACAGGTAAACTGGTCAGTGTTGAGGCAGAGGTAAAGAGAGCTAAATAGAGAGCAGCTGTTAAGAGGCAGCAAAAGAGTCGAGACTAGGATGGAGAATCACCTTCCAGCAGCATAGGTGGTTTAGATCAAAGCATATTTGTGTTTTACAAAGAGCCAGTAAAAGTTTTGATCTAAATTCAATTAAGAATAAGTGGCCACATTTGAAAACAGCTGTTCACTGATCCTCCCCATCCAGTCAGACAGAGCTGGAGCTATTTTGCAAAGAAAATGGGCAAAATATTCAGTTTCTAGATGTGCAAAGGTAGAGACATAGCCCCAAAATACTTGCCACTGTAACAGGAACTCTATGAAAATATTGACACTATTGGGTTGAAAACCAATGCAAGACACATTTTCCAGACTTTAGATGTAAAAACAAAAATTGAGTCATATGTACCATTTGGTTCCTACTTCACAATTATCATGTTGGTCTATTACATAAAATCCAAGTAAAATTCACTGAGGTTTGAGGTTGTGGAATATCTTTGGGTCAGTAAGTTTGACCCTTTGGTGTTTAAGGGAAAATAAGCAAATTTAAATCTGTCCGCCCAATTCTTGCTTCAAAAATAACTGAACCTGGTTTCGGTTAAATCGGTACAATTTTTGTCACTTTTTTGTAGGGGCGACTGTGGCTCATGTGGTGGGCCGGTTCGAACCTCTGCTCCGTCCGTCTCAGTCGTTGTGTCCTTGGGCGAGACACTCTACCCGACTTGCCTGCTGATGGTAGTCGGAGAGCCCGGTGGCGACGATTGTATCGCAGCCGTGCTTCTGTCAGTCTACCCCAGAGCAGGTGTGGCTACAATGTTGCTCACCACTGTCAGTGTGTGAATGTGTGTATGAATGGGTGGATGACTGATTGTAGTGTAAAGCACTTTGGGGTCTCTGGGACTTGATTAAGCACTATACAAGTGCAGGTCATTTACCATTTTCAAAAAGAGCAGTTCAAATAAATAACAATACACCGAAATTCAGAATGACCAAGAGTTTAAGACTTACTGGAACGATGTCTGCACATCACGATGCAGACATCTGCTCCAGACTGAACCAATCATTAGCTTCTGTTTTTTTAAAGCAGCCTCCTCTTGTGGGTGCAAAAACGTTTTACACAATAACTGAAGCCCAGATAAAACTGGGTTTTACTCAGTTCACTCAGTCTCTAGAGAAAGCTTTTGACTTTGAGCTGTAGCTCTTGATGCCTGTTGCAGGTGTGAGAGGGATCCACGCTAAGCTGCTTATGATATGAAGACAGTCCACCTCTCAACTTTTTATTGGAAGGTAATGAAACAATAAAGCAGCCACACTTAGATTGCATTTCTCACCAAGTGAAAACCTACAATGCTGTTTAAAACTTTATATGTCTCAGTGGAACTTGAAAATCCAATTGTTTTAAGCTGAGAGCACTCCTGTTTCAAGCACCAGTATGTCTCATCACAACACACACTAGTGTTTTTGATGTTGATTATTTCTGGTGGTTTTTATTACATTCCTGTAGTGCAAAGGCATTTCTAAAGAAGCATTCTCATGTATTTTAAAAATAATATTTCAGTAAACATACCCTGCTAAAGCTTAAATCATCAATCCCTCCATTGTGTGACAGCCAACAATCTGCACCAGCAGCCGTCCCGTTCTGCACACTGAACACTTTTTAAACGACTCTAGCACTCATTCAAATTGACATGCATTCAATTTCCCACAATCAATAAGCAGAGGGTTATATACGTGTTTTAAAGAGACGTAGCACTGGCTGAGGACAGGATTGATGGTGTCAATTCAGGATGCATGATCACAAGAATGACTGTGAGGAGGCCCTCCCCTCCAAAGGCACATCCTCAGCACTTCCTGAGGCTAATAAGCCCACGGGCGAAGACGGACCGAGGACGTTTAATGAGGCTGATGGATGGAGAGGACATGTTACACACATGCAGGATTTATGGCAGTGCAAATAGAGGCAGGCTGTGCTCTGAGTAAAAAAGATGATCCAAACTGTAGAAAAGCTTCATGATGTGTCCACGCTTGACTGTAGAACATTGAGCGTAATGGAAACAAGTTACTACACAGTTTGCATGGAAAACTTCGAGGCACCAGAGTAAAAAAATTGTAATTCCAGCCCTTTTCTGACTGAACGTTTCAGAGTTTTCATTTGAAGTTCAACAGGAATTTATCACAGATATCTTTAGATTGCGAAGGTTTAAAATATCAAATCTGAAAAACCGGAAGCTGTAAGGACAGACACAGTATAGGAGGGAAGGAAGGAGGTCACAAAAAAAGGAATAAATGGACAAGGAAGGGAGGTAAGACACAAAGAGAGAAGGGCACAAGTGGCAAAGCACGCATGAGGAAACACTGCCAAGCCACAGCTACATTTTGCCTGATTAAACCAATAGCTAACCCCCTTGGCTAGGATTTTCAATTAAAATGTTTTGTTGTTTTACATTTTAAAGTACAGTAGATGACATAAAACCCTAGCTCGACCTATCCTTCAATTTTCAATCTACCCAGTGGCAGATCTACAACATTTACATGCAGGGGCAAAGGATGCGCCAAAGGTCTAGGCAGGGTGGAAATGCAATGAACTTCATTAGAGACAATTAGAATGAGCTAATACAGTTTTTACTGTGTTTCTGCATTGTAGGATTTGCTTTTAGTATAACATAAATTTACTACATCTATAAAGCCTGGACTATCTAACTTGTTAAACATACCTGTAGACTTGTGCAGATATGTTATTTATTAAAACATCTAATATCTCTGGACTGGAATCCATACCAAGTGGACCGACTCTGTACCTTCCTTCTCTCCTTCATCAGTTTCCTCTGCACTGTCTTCTCTCTGTCTTATTCTGAAGTCTTCTAATCTTCACCAGTTTCTTCACCTGTGACCCTTCTGGTCTCTCTAGCATTCTTCCTTCCTCAAATCTCACAGTCACATCTTCCTTCTCATCCCTCAGCCTGTTGCCAAAGAAACTGGAGACCTATACTTTTAGATTTCCTTTGCATTGTGATCTGCAATGTGCAAGCATCAGGATTTGGAAAAAAAATTGTCCATTTATTACCACAATAAATGGGCTATATCAATATAAACCAGAAATGATCACATTCTCACAGGTCACACAAGCAGTTATATTTAGAAATCTTATTCTCATGGCAGCCAATTTATTATTTTCCTGATCTGACTGAACGGATGTAAGGTGGGTTAATTGTGCCTCATTGTCGTGATATTGATCATATAGAGCTGTCAGTGAAACTGCAGCCCCAAAAAAAAATCAAATCCAAACATTTTATTTCATTGCTAAAGGTTTCATTAACTGATATCATGCTTATTGTAAGCTACAGTAAACCAACAAGGGAAATGGAATGATTAATAAACATATTACACTATGAATGTCCAGAGCCAGCAGTCATTAAAACGGCAACCGCTTGACATGCTGTTTTCTCCCGCTCACCGGAGACATGCGCGACTAACGACACACAGCTACGAGCTCAGAGTAGGTCTGCTTCATAGCTATGCTAGAGGACGCCGCCGGTCCAGCGGCTGGTCTGTTCATCAGGTGATGTCTGCTGATCACACACTGGTATTATGAAAATGAGCGAACCCTCTCTGAGCCGCAGAGAGGCTTTCTGAGATTTCATTAAAGGCAAAATGATTGCTCTCTGCCTTTAACATCAAAATATCAAACTGAGGTTTTTAATCAAATCCTTAGGGTGCTCCTGATTACAGAAGTGTACAGTTAAAATATCAAGCCCTTTCAAGGACTTTATACAAAAGTCAAACACTTTCCAAACCTTGAAAAAACCTTGTTGAAATTCAAGCATTTTCAAGGATTTCAAGCACCCATACAAACCCTGGGAATAAGAACAATTACATCGGTTTCTTCTTCAGGATGATCTGTGCACTGCTTGGATGAAAAAACAAGAACATTTTACTTTAGTGCATCAAAGCACATTCACTTTATTTTGTTGTATATTTATTTAATTTAGCTATAACTCGTTTCCTGTACCAATCTCAGAGCGGAAGTGATGTCAGAGTGTGACGTCACCATAGTAACATAGGCATGTACTAGGTCTCAAGACTGAGATTTTCATATTTTGAGTTGTGTTATAGTATTCTAATCACATGCGGTCGGTGTCTAGAGAGGAAATGGCTACAATATGTAGAAAATGAATGGGATGGACCTGTGTCTGTATGTGTATGTGGAAGAGCTAATGTTCTCATGTCAGTTGAGCTAGCTCAGAGAACTTCCAGTTTGTCAGATATACAATCTGAAATGTGGTTTTCTTTTGTTGTTTCCTAACTGTCATGCAGAGAAATGTTTTCTTCACTGTGCTCATCTGTTTTGTGTCTGGTGATTTCCCTACAGGTGTAAACTATGAGATCCAATGTTTGCCTCCGTCTCATCCTTTGGCAACTAACAATGCAGGGAGTAAAACACGAAGGGTGGGACCGGTTACATTTACACATTTCTTAGCACATAAAATATAAGTCTGCTAGTTTCTTTAATAGTGTCTTTCTTCTAACTTTTTCCCTTATAGAAGTTGACAAACCAAAGTTGGATTATTGTGTCGTTATTAGTATTCCATTAAAACCAAACTGTATTTCTTTGGCGTTTCGGTGTCAAGGCTTAGTTCATCCATTTTCCTTTAAAAACCTTCTCGTATCAATCCCCTCAAGCTCTCATTCTTTTCTTTCTCTGCTTGTTGACTAACTGAAACACATCATCGATGCAGATCAAAGCATTAATTAAGCCAAATGCCCCTAATGCTGTTATTTACACTTCCAGATTTGGACACCAGCCAGGAAGATAAACAGGAAGTCACAAATACACAACAGCCAATTCAGCTGGACCATTCAGTAATTCTCACAGTGTGATTCAGTTCTGCTGTTTTTAAATAACACCTTTTATACATTAGGCATGAAGGCTGCTGGGCTGTATTGTGTTTCTCTCATTGAGTGGCTTTTAAAGTGTCAATGTGACTGCAGCCATTCTTGCTCTCACTGAGAGAGATCTGTATTGGGTCTGCAAAAGTGAACCACAGAATCCAGCGGAGAATTGGACAGTGGTTGTACTTTTGTTTGTATTATGACAGCCTTCAAAGCATATTGAATCTAATTACCCATCAAAGCCACTCAGCAAGGGAAAACTCTACCAAAAGCCTCTAAAGCAGAGCGGGGCCATTATACTTAGAATTATTGTTTAATGAACACAAGTGTTTGGAAACTCTCAGCTTTTGCGATGTTTAATCATCTTAAGTCAAAATTGCCCGTTTCCTTTTGCAGCTGAAGCACCAAATACCCCTCAATATTCTCAATCCACCTCGTTGTGGTGCGACTCGACAGAGACAAAGACGTCTTGTTTTTCCTCAGGGCAAATTATTTCAGCAAACTCTATCAAACACTCCCCATCAGGGAATGGCTCACTATATCTTGCAGTTTAGTGGGATGTTACAAAGCTGGTCCTGTCTGCAGCATCGCTGGAAGAGCGGAGCTTTGTAAAAAATAATAATAAAAACACTTGTGGCCTTCGCAGTTTAGCTAGCAAATCTTCCGCTGCTCGCTCTGCATCAGTCAAATTCTTGTCCTTTTCTCTGTGTTTACTCTCACAATGGGGGTTCAGATTGTAATCCTGATCAAAACTCTGCATTCTGCGCCACAGCCATTTCGTGTACCTTTAACAAAGTAATAGGCTTTACATTTTTACTGCAAACTCCTGCAGGCTGGTCGAAGGCAGTCAGTGGACCGGATGTGGCCCCTGGGCTGTGAAATCCCCAAGTATTCTCTATCCTCCTAGGATCTGGCATCCACATATGTGGACATTACATTTTGGGTTGTCTAGACCACAATACTAAAGTTTGCTCTACAAGGGCCTAGTGTCCACATATAAACCATTATACTGCAATCTAGTGGTGGCAGAAGAGTACAAGTTTGATTCAAGATGGCTGACAACACATCCAAACTTCGACCAGGTAAAAATTCAATCGAATTTAAGGGCTGATTCTTGTTCAGATATGTATAAATGGGTAAAATGTTTGTTATGGAAATAAAATTTTGCACAAGTTAGTAACTGTAACAATTTACCACGGCGCCAAACATCAAGTACATATACGTGGACAGAGGGTCTTGGCTTTGATAGTTTTGTTGATAATGTCCACAAATGTGGACAGAAGGAGCCAGTTTTCTTGAAAATGTTTATATGTGATCATAAATGCTAGCAATAAAATGTGAGAATGACATTGTATTTTGGGATGATTTTATTGGAAAACAATAGTTTACTACAGTACAAGCAGTTACACTACATAGCTACATAGATTTTTTTTTTTTTTTTTGCATGATGTTTTTTTTTTCCAGAGCGTTATTCTCTGTCACAAGCACTCGAGTTACTGGAGTTAATTAGTGGAGACAACTCAGAGGTGGAAGATTTGTCAGACACTGATGACCTTGTTGGGGATACTGAATATCAACCCCCCCCCAACAAGAGCCAAGCAGCAGTGAGGAGGACAGCAGTGGGTGTGATGACCCCATTCTACAGCCCTCTAAGCCAATCAAGTGGCCTAAATGCCTCTGTAATGATTATGAAGGATATCGTTCAGATCGTGGCAGCGCCAGGTTACGCTTTCCCAGACATTGCTCTCACACATAGCAGGATGAGGCTGATATCTCAAACAATGTCCCTGAAGAGACAACACCAGGACCAAGCCATCAAGAACAGTCCAAGGAAGGACGTGGGATGCAATGGAGGGCCTCTCCACTAACACCAAATCAAGCCCAGTTTGAGCATGAGGTGGAAACCATAGAGGATAGAGAGGACTGGATCCCACTGGACTACACAGAAAAGTATCTTGATAAAGATTTAATTAAAATTATTGCAGATTGCTCTAACAGTTACTCACTGAGTAGAAGTGGGTACACATTCAACACATCAACTGACGTAAGGCATCATTTTTTTGGTTTCTGTATTTTGATGTCTTGCGTAGTGTATCCTGCAATCAGGATGTACTGGTCCATAGCCTTAAGATTCCCTGCCTTCAGTGAAAAGTTCACACATGACAGATTTTTCAGACTGAGACGATCACTCAAGGTGCTCATTGATGAGCACATTGTTCCAGAGGATCTCAGAGAGAGTGATAAATTCTGGTTAGTTTTCTGAACCGTATTCTGAGAGGCTGCAGATCTCAAGTTCGACCATAACGCATTTCCATTGATGAGCAGATGATTCCATTCACAGGAGCTTGTCCATGCCGACAATATCTTCCAATGAAACCAAATCCAGTTGGCATGAAAAATTTTGGATGTGCAACAGCAGACGGTATTGTTCTGGACTTTGAAATTTATCAAGGTGCAGATGCACTCCTTGAGCAGGTTGAACAACCAGGGGATCTGGGTTTGGGAGGCTTGGTGATAGATCGTCTGTCTCAAACTCTGCATCCTAATACAAATGTTTACTGTGATCGGATCTTCACAACCTTCCAAGTTGTGCAACGCATGATGAAAAAGCAGATTTATGTAACTGATACAGTCATGAAGAATAGGGTGGCTGCAACAGTGCAGAAGCCACCAACTGACAAAACAATGAAAGGGGATGAAGAGGCATCTCAGTACAGGTTACCACTGATGATGGAAAGATTTGCGTGATGAAGTGGTATGACAATAAACCGGCATTGATGATGTCTGCTGTTCTTGCTAGAGAGCCAGAAGACACCAAATGAACCAGACGAGTTACTATTGCATGAGTGGCCGTACAGATAAATGGACTCTGGGTATTAATTCACTTTACGGATCTGCTTTTAGCCAACAGCTGGCTGCTGTACCGCAAAGACCTGACTGCATGTGGCACGCCAAAGAAGAACATCATGCAGTTCCTTGAATTTCGAATGGAAGTGGCCATGACCTTCTTGGCTCAGCATGGCAAGGACAGCTCTGACTTCTCAGAGTGGGAAGATGACCCAGACATTTTAGTCCAAAAGAAAAAGCATCCAGTGAAGGCAGTACCTTGTGTCCCAGTCCGCAGGAGGGCTAATGCACATCTGCCACAGGTGGTAAACTTGAAGTATGCAGAGCGTTGCAGAGTAAAAAGGCGGCTCAAGGAAAACTCGATGCAAGGTTTTCCTCTGCTTACAGGCAGACCGCAACTGTTACAAAGCCTTTCACACATAGGTGTAAACATGTTCCATCAGGAAAAAAAAGCTTGAAGTAGCAGTTTTAGAGTGCAGGTGAAGTATTTCATGTTTCATGTCATGTTCAGGAATTCAAATGAACAGTTTAGAAAGTAGCAAAACAAAAGACTAGAATGTTTTTCTTCTTACAATTGCAGCACTTGAATGAGCCATATTGTTCAAAGGGGCACAATTGTTTTTTTAGCACTAAGGAAAAATGCTGCTGTATTGAGGCACTACTCAATTGTGACCTTATTGTGTTCTATTGAAATTTAAAACGTATGTCCTCATATGTGGACATCGTTTGTCTCAGAAACTATACCATGTAAAAAGATAATTATTTGTTTTTACACTTATCAGGTCCCAATCATCCCAAGCAGCAAAAAGAAATTAAAAATGCATGCCCAGCAAGAGTTCGGGTCTTAGGAGGCTATAGTAAGATTAAAAAAAGGAGTAAATAAAATGCCTAATCACCTCATGCTTCAGTTTCTTTCCTGGCAGACCGACAAAAGCCGCTTTTTAACCCCACTCACCCCTCGAAACTAAAATAAAATAGACTGACACAATACAATGCCAAATCACTCTGCCCCTGTTTAGCGTGTTTCTCTTACAACCAGTTACTCTATCAAACACTCACCTCAGACAGGTGCTGTCAGTAAGGTGCTTCTGACTGACAAAGAGGCTCTCTGATCTCAGAGATTCAGTCATTGATTGAGCCTCTTTCATCTGCTGCTCCAGGTCTGCTGTCAGAAGAAATAAATCACGTATTAACTGAATTCCCTCAAAGAACGACGTAGCTAGCCAGTTAGCCGAGGCGATTACAACTTCTCCCTATAATGCCTTCTTTGTGGTTAGTGTCCATGAACACAAAACTTTTCAAATGCTGATAAGACTCAACCTATAATACAGCATCTGGTATTTTTGATCCTTGAGCTTCCTCCCATTTTGTTGTTTCACATCCACAGACTGTACAGCGGTGAGAACAAGTATTTGATACACTGCCAATTTTGCAGGTTTTCCCACTTGCAAGGCACGTAATGTCTTTAATTTTTATCATAGCTACTCTTCAACTGTGAGTGACAGAATCTAAAACAAAAACCCAGAAAATCACATTGTGTGATTTTTAAGTAACTATTTTGCATTTTATTGCATGACATAAGTATTTGATACATCAGAAAAAACAAAACTTAATATCTGGTACAGAATCCTTTGTTTGCAATTCCAGATATCAGACGTTTCCTCTAGTTCTTGACCAGGTTTGCACACACTGCAGCTCGGATTTTGGACTACTCCTCCATACAGATCTTCTCCAGATCCTTCAAGTTTCGGGGCTGTCGCTGGGCAACATGGACTTTCAGCTCTCTCCAAAAATTGTCAATTGGGTTCAGGTCCTGGATACTGCCTAGGCCACTCCAGATGTGTCTTATGGAGCCACTCCTTAGTTGCCCTGGCTGTGTGCTTTGGGTTGTTGTCCTGCTGTAGGAACCAGCCACGATCTTCAGTGCCCTTACTGAGGGAAGGAGGTTGTTGGCTAAGATCTCCCGATACAAGGCCCCATCCATCCTTCCCTTATCACGGTGCAGTCGTCCTGTCTCCTTTGCAGAAAAACATCCTCAAAGAATTATGTTTCCACCTCCATGCTTCACGGTAGGGATGGTTTTCTTGGGGTTGTACTCATCCTTCTTCTTCCTCCAAACACGGTGAGTGGAGGTTAGACCAAAAAGCTCTATTTCTGTCTCATCAGACCCCATGACCTTCTCCCATTCCTCCTCTGGATCATCCAGATGGTCGTTGGCAAACTTCAGACCGGCCTGGACTTGTGCTGGCTTAAACAGGGGGACCTTGAGTGCTCTGCAGGATTTTAATCAATGCTGGGCAAAGTGTGTTACTAATGGTCTTCTTAGAAACCGTGGTCCCAGCTCTCTTCATGCCATTGACTAGGTTTTGCGATGTAGTTCTGGGCTGATCCCTCACCTTCCTTATAATCATCAATGCCCCACAAGGTGAGATCTTGCATGGAGCCCCAGACCGAGGGAAATGGACCGTCATCTTGAACTTCTTCCATTTTCTTATAATTTCTCCAACAGTTGTTATCTTCTCACTGAGCTGCTTGGCTATTTTCCTGTAGCCCATCCCAGCCTTGTGCAGGTCTACTATTTTATCCCTGATGTCCTCACACAGCTCTCTGCTCTTGGCCGTTGTTGAGAGGTTGGAGTTTGTTTGATTGAGGTTCTACATGCTTTGCAAGTGGGCAAACCTGCAAAATCAGCAGTATATCAAATACTTGTTTTCCCCACTGTAAGTTATTGGGATCAAATACAAATCAAGAAATGGCGGCATGCGATTAAATTCAGCTTTTGTGAGTCAATGCTGTGGAGAACTGCATTTACAGCTCCAAGTCTTCTGAAGTATGTCTCTACCAGGTTTGCACATCTAAAGACATGAAATGTTCGCCAATTCCTTCTGAAGAGCAGTCAGGATTAATGGAGAGCTTCTGTGAAGAGCATTTTTGAAGGAATGCCACAAATGTTATTGAGACTGGACTTTGACTGGGCCATTCTAACACATGGATATTCTTTAATCTACAGGTCCTTCTCAAAATATTAGCATATTGTGATAAAGTTCATTATTTTCCATAATGTCATGATGAAAATTTAACATTCATATATTTTAGATTCATTGCACACTAACTGAAATATTTCAGGTCTTTTATTGTCTTAATACGGATGATTTTGGCATACAGCTCATGAAAACCCAAAATTCCTATCTCACAAAATTAGCATATAATTAAAAGGGTCTCTAAACGAGCTATGAACCTAATCATCTGAATCAACAAGTTAACTCTAAACACCTGCAAAAGATTCCTGAGGCCTTTAAAACTCCCAGCCTGGTTCATCACTCAAAACCCCAATCATGGGTAAGACTGCCGACCTGACTGCTGTCCAGAAGGCCACTATTGACACCATCAAGCAAGAGGGTAAGACACAAAGACATTTCTGAACGAATAGGCTGTTCCCAGAGTGCTGTATCAAGGCAACTCAGTGGGAAGTCTGTGGGAAGGAAAAAGTGTGGCAGAAAACGCTGCACAACGAGATGAGGTAACCGGACCCTGAGGAAGATTGTGGAGAAGGGCCGATTCCAGACCTTGGGGGACCTGCGGAAGCAGTGGACTGAGTCTGGAGTAGAAACATCCAGAGCCACTGTGCACAGGCGTGTGCAGGAAATGGGCTACAGGTGCCGCATTCCCCAGACCTGGGCTACAGAGAAGCAGCACTGGACTGTTGCTCAGTGGTCCAAAGTACTTTTTTCGGATGAAAGCAAATTCTGCATGTCATTCAGAAATCAAGGTGCCAGAGTCTGGACGAAGACTGGGGAAAAGGAAATGCCAAAATGCCAGAAGTCCGGTGTCAAGTACCCACTGTCAGTGATGGTCTGGGGTGCCGTGTCAGCTGCTGGTGTTGGTCCACTGTGTTTTATCAAGGGCAGGGTCAATGCAGCTAGCTATCAGGAGATTTTGGAGCACTTCATGCTTCCATCTGCTGAAAAGCTTTATGGAGATGAAGATTTCATTTTTCAGCACGACCTGGCACCTGCTCACAGTGCCAAAACCACTGGTAAATGGTTTACTGACCATGGTATAACTGTGCTCAATTGGCCTGCCAACTCTCCTGACCTGAACCCCATAGAGAATCTGTGGGATATTGTGAAGAGAACGTTGAGAGACTCAAGACCCAACACTCTGGATGAGCTAAAGGCCGCTATCGAAGCATCCTGGGCCTCCATAAGATCTCAGCAGTGCCACAGGCTGATTGCCTCCATGCCATGCCGCATTGAAGCAGTCATTTCTGCCAAAGGATTCCCGACCAAGTATTGAGTGCATAACTGTACATGATTATTTGAAGGTTGACGTTTTTTGTATTAAAAACACTTTTCTTTTATTGGTCGGATGAAATATGCTAATTTTGTGAGATAGGAATTTTGGGTTTTCATGAGCTGTATGCCAAAACCATCCGTATTAAGACAATAAAAGACCTGAAATATTTCAGTTAGTGTGCAATGAATCTAAAATATATGAATGTTAAATTTCCATCATTACATTATGGAAAATAATGAACTTTATCACAATATGCTAATATTTTGAGAAGGACCTGTAGACTAGTCCATCATTTATGTTTACTGTCTCTGTCCTGCTGGAAGGTGAATCTCCACCCCAGGCTTAAGTCTTGAAAAAGCATTTTCAGAAATGCTTTTTCATTTTAAGAATGTGGCTGCATTGTTTGACTCATAAATGAAATTAGTTATCAATAATCCTATTTGCATTTTAATTTTCTTCTTCAAGACTGCTCATTCCTTCACTAAATTAAAATGAAAAAGACATTTGAGATTTATTTTTTTTAAATATGCCCCAGCAACTAGATACCAGAATTCAATTTGAAATGTAAAATTTGAAAATGAAAAAGCATTTCCAGAAATGCTTTTTCATTTTAAGAATGTGGCTGCATTATTTGACCCATAAATAAAATTAGTAATCAATCATCCTATTTGCATTTTCTTCTTCATGACTGCACATTTTATGCCATAATCAAAAAGAAAACAAAGCAGACATTGTTTTTCCGTTTTCGAGGTCTGCCCGCAAAGTACTGCCCAGAACTCGAAAACGAAAAAGCATTCCGAGCTGCGGGCGCAGAAGAGTGATGTCAGCAGCCGCTTTTCCTCAGCGCCCTGCTGACCGAGCTACCCATCTTGTTCTGTAGGGGGCGCTGTGCACGTCTGCAGTGCATTACATTGCAAACGTGCCAAGAAATTGATTGAATTGCAGCAGGGCTGAGCTCAATTTGTGGCAGTGGCAGGCAGAACTGGTAGTTCCAGTGGCAGGCTGTGGCATCCTTGTGGCATCCTCATGGCCTGGGACATCCAGCGTGTTTTTAAGCATTTATTTATATTTTTCTGTGAGTGACGATTCAGAATAGCCGCTCATGCTCTATAATAAACCGGCTGTTTGTGCAATAAATCGTCATCCTTTCAACACGTCACACATACACATAGTGCTATTTATTTTCCATGTCAAGTAAATACAATCACCTTATGTTATGGGTCTAAAGCTGTTTATTAAATAATAATCAATAATGAAATCATTATGTAAAGGTAACAGGCTATAACAATAATGATAACCCATTTGCCGATAATCAGCATCAGCTTCCACAAAAACAGCGGCAACCGCATTGGCAAGCTTTTACGGCCGGTCTGGCACCTTCTGGCATCCTCGCGGAATCCCGTGCCACCCTGCGGCAGGCTGTGGCAGTTCCGCCACAGCCTGCCACCGAAACTGTGGAGCTGTGGCGGAACTACCAGTTCTGCCTGCCACTGCCACAAATTGAGCTCGGCCCTACGGCAATTCAATCAATTTCTTGGCACGTTTGCAATGTAATGCAATGCAGACGTGCACAGCGCCTCCCACCAAACAAGATGGGTAGCTCGGTCAGCAGGGAGCTGAGGAAGAGCGGCTGCTGACGTCACTCTTCTGCGCCCGCAGCTTGGAATGCTTTTTTGTTTTCGAGTTCTGGGCAGTACTTTGCGGGCAGACCACAAAAACGAAAAAGCAATGTCTGCTTTGTTTTCTTTTTGATGATGGCATAAAATGTGAAGTGAAGAAGAAAATACAAATGCAAATAGGATGATTGATTACTAATTTTATTTAAGGGTCAAATAATGCAGCCACATTCTTAAAATGAAAATGCATTTCTGGAAATGCTTTTTCATTTTCAAATTTTACATTTCAAATTGAATTTTGGTATCTATTTGCTGGGGTACATTTTGAAAAATAAATCTCAAATGTCTTTTTCTTTTTCATTTTTATTAAGTGAAAGAATGAGCAGTCTTGAAGAAGAAAATTAAAATGCAAATAGGATTATTGATAACTAATTTCATTTATGAGTCAAACAATGCAGCCACATTCTTAAAATGAAAAAGCATTTCTGAAAATGCTTTTTCATTTGAAATATGGTAACGATTTGCTTCCATACTGATTAACTCTGACCAGCTTTCCTTTGCCTGCTGAAGAAAAGCACCCCCGCAGCATGATGTTACCACGACCATGTTAATGGGGATGGGGAGTTTAGGATGATGTCCAGAATTACTTTTCCTCCAAACATCTCGTTTTGCAAGTAGGTCACAAAGTTTGAGTTTGGTCTCATCTGTGTTTGCTGTGTCTCCTAATAGGCTTTAATCCATACTTGTCGCTGAAGAGGTTTGTGAAGTACATATCCAATATCATGGGCCTCTTGGCTGCTTCTGATTAATTATTTCCTTGCCCAGTCTGTTGGTTTCGGTGGCAAGCCAGGATTTGGTAGGTATGCACTTGTGCTGTACTTTTTCCACTTTCAGATGATAGACTGAATAGTGCTCTTGAGATGCTTTATAAGATAACCCTGGTTCTAAAATTCTCTACAACCTTCACAGAACAGCTGGATTTATCCCAAGATTATATTACACGCAGGTGAACAATTTACTCTTAGGGGACTTCTGAAGGCAACAGGTTGCACTGGGTTTTATTTAGGGATATAAGAATGAACAAAGCTAAATATAAATGTACACTGATTCTTATTTTTAAATGAAGTTTTGAAAGCCATGTTTTTACTTCATACAGTTAAGTGTAGAGTTTGTACATAAAATTTAACAACAGTTTATGACTACATTTGCAAGGCATGGTAAGTTGCTGGTACACAGCCAACAAAACTCAGGCACCTTAAAGGCTCTCCACAGCATCTGACAAAAAACACATCTCAGCTTTAATATTCTGTGCATAGGTTAAATATACTATGAGTAAAATTAAGAAAATTATACTACGTTTGTCATTTAAATGCCCATTCAAATCACAGGTGAGCTCCTTGTCCACCTGGTCATGAAGACAGAGATGCTTTACAGGTAACATATGAAAGAATCCATCATCTTGGCGGTGCAGTCTGAGTTTAGTTAAATAAGAAAACCTTTTTATGGAATACAGTTTGTGAAGATGTATTTAAACAAACTGATGTAAAAGTATTGAGTTAACCTCTCTGAACGTCCTCCAGGTCCTGGAGGTCCAGCAGCAGTTGCCCCTTTTCCTCCAGTGTGGAGCTCATGTGGCTGTTCGTGCACTTCATCTCATCCATCTCTGATGCCAGAAGGAGACAAAGACTGTAACAAATTCTGAATTCATAACTAAATATTTGACAAAATATGAAAGGTTTGCCAGTCCCTCTTAATGAGTCTGCTTAGCATAACTCACCACAGCTTTGTTTATTTTTATTAAGTCAAAAATCTTAACAGTTTATAAACTCAGTCCTTAGCAGTGAGGCTTACTTTGTGAGATTTATGTAGTAAATATGTAAGGGATCATGAATATCACTGTAATTTGTCTATTTATGAACACAGAATAAGCCAGTTGGAGATCAATTGACCAAATATTTTTAATGACCTTTGTGCAAAGCTTCCGCCTCACTCTGCAGGGCCATGATCTCAGCGTGTGCTTGGCTCTCCAACACAGTTGCTCTGTTCCCTGAAAGGCTGAAGTCATCGTTGAACCTCACAATCTCCTGAAGGAACTGTTGCTCTTCTTCTTTAGACTCCTGTTTTATCTTGGCCTGGCGAGAAAAGAATAGCCATGTGAAGTTTTCCCAACGATAACAAAAGACACAACTCATCTTTGAGCCCATTTGCAGATGTTAAGAATAAAATCTGGAACATCTCGCAGTGTTAAACTTTTCTCTTATTTTCAGTGATGTTATCCTTCAAAAATTACACAAAGACAAGGCTTAGCCAATTACAAACCTTTATATACTCCTCCTTTCTTACCTAAAATTCTAAAATCGGTATTACTCATTTATGTGAATATTTACATGGTAATAAAAAAGAAGTCACTAAGGATATTTTTACAGCTTAAGTTAATGGACTTGGGTCCATAGTTGTCCTGTTAGATCTCAGTGTTTATCAAATTTTATCAGAACAGTGAATGCTGGGATTGAATCAAAAGCTGGTTGAAAAAATAATATTCTAACGTAGGGCTTCAAGTAATGATTACTTTGCTAATCAATTAGTTTGTCGACTATTTTTTCAATTAATCGATTAGTAATTGGATAACAAAAGGTGCTTAATAAGAGATCTTTTGACAGGATTTGAACCAGGTGAAGCTAAAGTTATGCCACTAGAGGAGTTCTGAATAGAGCATATTTACAAACAAAGAAGGTTTTTCATCTTAAATACAGAAAGTATTTATTTTTTGTACATTTTTTGCCTAATTATTGTTCTGAGTTGGTTGTTCTTTCAGCAAATGTCAATCATCAATGAATCATGATTAATCAGATGAATTGTTTCAGCCCTATTCTAAAGGTGTGCATCCACAGCAAATGAGTTTTATTCGTTTACGTTTCCCTCTAACAGATCTGTTTGTTCTTAGTTGTTTTCTCTTTCTAAAATGATTCGTCTTGTTCCTATTTTTTATATCATGACAACCTGCCATTTTGACAGGAAAGAGTAGATTTTATTGATTGGATGAGGCTCCTTTCCAGTGGAACCAGCTACTATTGTTGGACTAAGAGGTTCTCCATTTTCAAAACTAGGTTTAAACTTTTCTTTTGGATAGAGTGGTTATTCTGAATGACCTCTGCAGGTATGCTGCAACAGGCGTAGCTTTAGGTTTTTTCCTCTTAACTGTTGCCACATGCTCGCTCAGGATAAAGGCTTTCAGCCAGATCTATAACTAGATGCAACTGGCTTGGCTTCCTTTGATAACATTTCATCAAATGACACTAAACAATCAGCTGAATTTAACTATATTGTACTATAGCTTGGATCTGAATTAGAAACATAATTGGAATTAGTTGGACTGATTAGAATTAAATCTAGTACAAGTACATGTTTCCAATACAAACTGGTGATTTTCCCATCGGATGAAATGAAAATGTAAAAATATGTTAAGAAAAACAACACGTGCTGCTGCCTGGAAACTGAAGAAGCAGCACAACATGTGGACATACGCAACATGATCACATTAGAGGCAACCAGTGAGATCAGAGATGTTTATTCAGGCTTCAACCCACCAGATGATCCCTGAGGTGGCTCTGCTGACAGAGCCGCTCCTCAATTTGCTTCAACATCTGGTCTTCACATTTCTTTATCATATCACACTGCGGAGTCATCGTCGACAACTGCTGAGCCTGGAGCACAAGCAGATGATTGCAAAGTCAGGACATAGAATCTGACAGACATGTGTTCAATGGCATTAAAGATATGACAGATATGCTCATCATCCCAAAGCAGACAGCTGTCACCACCGTATACGAAAGACCAAACACCACAGACATGCGTGTGAGTAGTGCTACAAAAGTTAGTATTCCCCTTTAAATTCTTCACTTATTGTTATGTTGCAACTATAATCTTTATTTTTATTTTTTTTTTGAAGGGGTGGGGGATTTTATGTAACAGACCAACACAAAGTACAATGTAACTAAAGTGAAAGAAGTTATAAATAAAGACCAGAAAATGTGGCGTGTATTTGTATTTACCCTCCTTTACTCTGATGTCCCTGGGTATAATAAGGAGAACCTAGTGCCTTTAGATGTGTTAGAACATTAGTGAACAAACAGCACCATGGAGACCAAGGAACACAGCAGACAGGTCGGGGATAAAGTTATGGGCAAGTTTAAAGAAGGTTTAGGTTATAAAACAACGTCCCACACTCTGAACATCTCCAGGAGAAGTAATCAGTCCAGCATCCAAAAATGGAAAAATTATGACAACTCCAAAGTTACCCAACATATGGCTCATTTTCAAACATCTTGCTTTTATGGAAAAAGGGCAAGAAAAAAAATGACAATTTTGGAAGAAAGTCATAAGAAGTCCTATTTATAATAGCCAACAAACACGTGGAAGAAGGTGCTCTGCTCAGATGAGACCAAAATCAAACGTGGCAGCCTGCATGGAAAACACTTTGTGTTTGTCACCCTAAACACATAATTCGCAACACGAAACACAATAATAATAGCATAATGGTGTGGCAATCTTTTTCTTTAGCAGGAACAGGGATGCTGGCCAGAGTTAGTGAGAAGATGGATGGAGTGGAACAAAGGGCAATCCTGGATAAAGACTGTTAGGAGTTGCAATCGTTAAGGCAGAGATTCACCTCCAGCGGGACAATTACCCTAATGGTGCATTCCATGTACTCGCAAGCCGGAATTTACGAACTCCGAGTAGGAAATTTCAACTGGAATGCCACCGAAAGTTGTAATAACAAGTCAGAAAGTCAAGACAACTCAACCATACCCAACTTCCGCATTAAAAATGGCTGCTACTTGCATTAATAGTAGTAAGGTTTTTATTTTGACTGTTTTTAGCACTTCTTTATTATTTATGTAATATTTAGTCAGTACACATACTACTTTTCAGTGTTTATAAGACAAGATGTTCCAACACTGTTTATATGCACGAAATACCACATACAACAGCGTTTTACGCTGTATTTCGTAAACTCCGACTTCTGAGGTTAATGGAGCGCCACATTAACATAAGTCCAGAACTACAATAAAATAGGTTAAATCAAAACATCAACATTTCATAGTCCAGACCTAAATACAATTTAGAATCTGTGGCAAGACACCCTCTGTTGAATCTTACTCAGATTGGGCAGTTTTGCAAGGGGAATGGGTAAAAATGTCGGTCTCAAGATGTGGAACGCAGGAAGAGACATACCCCAAGAGACTAGCAGCTGTAATTGAGTTGAAAACTGACCGTATGAGGTACTGACTCAGGCAGCTAAAAATAAATGCTTCAAATGCCAACTGAATACAAAGAAGTGTGTGGTTGTAACATGACAAGTGGAAAAGGAGTATATGAACATTTTTGCATGGCTCTGTACGGATTAATGCGTCCATGAAGAAAGAAAAAATGCCAAATTATAATAAAAGGAAATGTGCAGCTTTTTGGCTCCTGTGTGATGCCACAGACTGTTTGCAGGGAGCAAAGTTAGCATCTAGGTGTTTTTTCTAAACAGTAATTACAGCTTTTCAAAACCCATATGTCGTCTCACCATGAGAGCTGTAAACACACTGCAGAGTAAACACGCCATGTATATTTAAAAGATGTAAACATTTTCTATAAACCTTCCCCAGGGCAAAGTAAATAGATCCCTGTTGGGGTTTTCTTATTTAGATAATGTAGGTTAGTAATATTTCTGCAGGGTCAAAGCGTCTGCCTTTAACATCACATCTCACACATGCCGAGAGGTTTTACTAATGTTATCCGACGGACATTGATTTCAGAGCAGCACACACAATCAATCGCTGATTAAACAAATGGTGGGAATTGACTGTTTTTAATCAAAAGGCAGATCAGCTCATCAGTGTGCCAATATGCACCTCTCTATCTCCCGTATATTTAACACCTTTTGCTGGGTCAGATTAAAACAGTTACCACAGATCCCGTTTCTTTTTTTTTATTGTTTCACTTTCTTTGTATTTTACAAAATTTACAGACTATTCAAAGAACAACTGATAAAATATAACATTACTCTGGTAGGTTATAATTGTCCAAAGATGAAGCTGTTCTATCAGTGATCAAAGTTATTTAAAAACAGATAAGTCACCGGATAATTCCACCTGCTTGGAAACGTTGTTAAATTGAAAAAAATAAATGTAAAATAAATAAATATTCTCGAACCTTGCAACATAATTTGTAACCTAAAAGTATCAGTAAAACATAACCCAACTAAATTAAATCCTTGAAATGCTTTAACATTAGTAAATATATAGGGAAGGTGAAAGGGAATAATGTAGCTTTGGCACAGAAACAAATGTCAAGGCTTACCTTCTTATCAAGTTCCTCAGTGGTCTGCTCATATTTTTCGGTTTCACTCTTAATCTTCTCATTGCATCGAATAATTTCCACTTTTACTGGAGTAAAAAAGTTACAAGATCAGTAGCTTAAAAAAAAAAAACACACACAACGGTGCTAAGAAACTTTTGCGTGTAGCTATTAGCTTTAGCCGAACAAGCTAGTTAGCTAGGGCGTCATACCGTCTTTGAGTTTTTGTGTCTGTTCCGTCAGCTGATGCTCAGTCATCAGAATTTGCTGGAAGAGTGAGTCTAAACTCATTTTAACAATTGCCTTACAAATAGATTGTTTTGATATTTAAAACTGTATGAAAACTTTAGTGTTAAGCTAGTCGGAGCTCTAACAGAGGACTTTGCTAACATTCTCCTTCGGGTCACGCACTGCTGGAAAGAGGAAAATGCCGTCTCAAAACGTACCAATATTGCTGATAATGTCTAAATATTTTTGGACTATATTGATAGACCCAAAATCCCAAAATACGAACTATTACTTTATGTAACAGAATTTTTAAGAACATAACATATTTAAAGATATAATTAAGGGGCGTCGCATTATGGAAGCAAATCGTTACCATATTTCAAATGAAAAAGCATTTCAGAAATGCTTTTTCATTTTAAGAATGTGGCTGCATTGTTTGACTCATAAATGAAATTAGTTATCAATAATCCTATTTGCATTTTAATTTTCTTCTTCAAGACTGCTCATTCCTTCACTTAATTAAAATGAAAAAGAAAAAGACATTTGAGATTTATTTTTCAAAATGTACCCCAGCAAATAGATACCAAAATTCAATTTGAAATGTAAAATTTGAAAATGAAAAAGCATTTCCAGAAATGCTTTTTCATTTTAAGAATGTGGCTGCATTGTTTGACTCATAAATGAAATTAGTAATCAATCATCCTATTTGCATTTTCTTCTTCAAGACTGCTCATTCCTTCACTAAATTAAAATGAAAAAGAAAAAGACATTTGAGATTTATTTTTTAAAATATGCCCCAGCAAATAGATACCAGAATTCAACTTGAAATGTAAAATTTGAAAATGAAAAAGCATTTCCAGAAATGCTTTTTCATTTTAAGAATGTGGCTGCGTTATTTGACCCATAAATAAAATTAGTAATCAATTTGCATTTGCATCTTCTTCTTCATGACTGCACATTTTATGCCATAATCAAAAAGAAAACAAAGCAGACATTGCTTTTCCGTTTTCGAGGTCTGCCCGCAAAGTACTGCCCAGAACTCAAAAACGAAAAAGCATTCCGAGCTGCGGGCGCAGAAGAGTGACGTGAGCAGCCGCTCTTCCTCAGCGCCCTGCTGACCGAGCTACCCATCTTGTTCTGTAGGGGGCGCTGTGCACGTCTGCAGTGCATTACATTGCAAACGTGCCAAGAAATTGATTGAATTGCAGCAGGGCCGAGCTCAATTTGTGGCAGTGGCAGGCAGAACTGGTAGTTCCAGTGGCAGGCTGTGGCATCCTTGTGGGATCCTCATGGCCTGGGACATCCAACGTGTTTTTAAGCATTTATTTATATTTTTCTGTGAGTGACGATTCAGAATAGCCGCTCATGCTCTATAATAAACCGGCTGTTTGTGCAATAAATCGTCATCCTTTCAACACGTCACACATACACATAGTGCTATTTATTTTCCATGTCAAGTAAATACAATCACCTTATGTTATGGGTCTAAAGCTGTTTATTAAATAATAATCAATAATGAAATCATTATGTAAAGGTAACAGGCTATAACAATAATGACAACCCATTTGCCGATAATCAGCATCAGCTTCCACGAAAACAGCGGCAACCGCATTGGCAAGCTTTTACGGCCGGTCTGGCACCTTCTGGCATCCTCGCGGAATCCCGTGCCACCCTGCGGCAGGCTGTGGCGGAACTACCAGTTCTGCCTGCCACTGCCACAAATTGAGCTCGGTCCTGCTGCAATTCAATTTCTCGGCACGTTTGCAATGTAATGCAATGCAGACGTGCACAGTGCCTCCCACCAAACAAGATGGGTAGCTCGGTCAGCAGGGAGCTGAGGAAGAGCGGCTGCTGACGTCACTCTTCTGCGCCCGCAGCTCGGAATGCTTTTTCGTTTTCGAGTTCTGGGCAGTACTTTGCGGGCAGACCACGAAAACGAAAAAGCAATGTCTGCTTTGTTTTCTTTTTGATTATGGCATAAAATGTGCAGTCATGAAGAAGAAAATGCAAATGCAAATAGGATGATTGATTACTAATTTTATTTATGGGTCAAATAATGCAGCCACATTCTTAAAATGAAAAAGCATTTCTGGAAATGCTTTTTCATTTTCAAATTTTACATTTCAAATTGAATTCTGGTATCTATTTGCTGGGGCATATTTTAAAAAATAAATCTCAAATGTTTTTTTCATTTTAATTTAGTGAAGGAATGAGCAGTCTTGAAGAAGAAAATGCAAATGCAAATAGGATGATTGATTACTAATTTCATTTATGAGTCAAACAATGCAGCCACATTCTTAAAATGAAAAAGCATTTCTGAAAATGCTTTTTCATTTGAAATATGGTAACGATTTGCTTCCATATTGCATAGCGGCAGAGTGCGTGACACAAATACGGAGGCTTCAGTCCTCGACTCAGCTGTCACAGGTTCAAGTCCTGACCCCGGGACCACCCTGCCTCCTCTCTGCTTACTTTCAAAAAATACCAAAATTAAAGGCCACTAGTGTTGCAAAAAAATCTAATTAAAAATGAAAAGAATAAAAATTGAAAAATAAATGTTACACCCTAATTAGCAGTATTACCTTTTATTAAAAATTACATCTAGCTATTAGTGTGTTAACTTCTAACGTAGACCACTAACTCTGAAATGTATTTTTAGCTATGTAATAAAGTTAAGGAAAAATCTTCATTTAATGTTTACAAATTAGTAGTCACCACAGACCTGTTGGGTTTTCTAGGTGGACTGTAAGGACCTCTTACATTTAGTACAGGGCATTCCTGTAATTTTCCAAATTTTTCATGTTACAACCACAAACTTAAATGTATTTTTGGGGATTTTATGTGACAAGCCAACACAATGTAGTACATACATGTAAAGTGAAAGGAAATGATGCATGGTTTTTGAGGCTGAAATCTGAAAAGTGTGGTGTGCATTTTTATTTAGCCCCCTTACATTCAGTGTAGAACCTTATTTTGTTGCAGCTACACGTCTTTTGGGATATGTCTCTACCAGCTGTGCACATCTAGACATTTCAAATTCCGCCCATTCTTCTTTTGCTGAAGCTCAGTTAGATTGGTTAGAGATCTTCATTAAACAACAGTTTTGTAAATCTTGCCATGGCTTCTGTCGGATTTATGACTCGACTTGGACTGGGCTATTTTGACACATGAACATGCTATCTAAATGCCTTCATTGTAGTTCTGTCTGAATCTTAAACGTGATTGTCCAGCTTAAAACAGGTTTACCTCCAGGATTGTGCTGTGTTTAGCTCCATGAAGACCAGCTTCCCAGTCCATGCTGAGGAGAAGCATTCCCACAGCATGATGCTACCGCTTCCAGGGTTCCACCATTAGGATGGTGTGTTCAGGGCGATCTGTATTGTTGTGTTCTCACCACGCAGATCATTTTGATCTGAATGGTGGATTTAATTTTGGTCTCACCTTCTTCCAAACATATGATGTGTCCCCAACCAACTCTGCCTCCCTGATCAATTCTCTCCTTTTTCAGGTGATGGATTGAACAGCATTCGTGAGATGCTCAAGGCTAAGCATATTGTTTTATACCCTTGCTTTAAATGTCTACAGAACTTACCCCTGGCCCTGGTTCTGTTTGTTCACTAATCTTCTCTATCAAATCTATGAAGCTTTAACCTAACAGTTGGATTCATACTGAGATGAAATTACACACTGATTGACTATATTTACTAAAGACTTCTTATGGTGGTCGGTTGGACTAGATTTTAAGTGGAATCAGAGGATAGGGGGCTGACTACAAATTTTGACCCTGCCTTTCAGATTATTATTTGTAAAAATATGTTGAAAAGAATGTATTTTCTTACATTTCACAGTATTGTGGCTATTTGTGTTTGTAAGTTTTTGGTTATAATGAAACAAAATGTAAAAAGAAGTTTAAGGGGTGTGAATACTTTTGCAGGGCATTTTCTATTTGCTGTTTTAATCAAACATGCTGAGATCTATAAGGGGTGTAGGTTGCGCGTGGTAGGGCGCGCAACCCATATAGAAGGGCCTCGGTCCTCGACCCAGCCGTCCCGGGTTCGACCCCGGAGAACCTATACCACATGTCTTCCCCGTCTCTTCACCCCACCTTCTGCCTGTGCCTACTACGGAGATATAACAAAAATAAAATCCATTAGTGTTGCAGAAAAGAAATCGGTTTTGCACAGATCAATCACCATTAAGTTTGTCTGTTTAACTTTATGAAGTGCTTTAATGGCACTGTCGGCTTTCTGAAAAGTAATCCATTGTGTCTCTCTGCGTACATAACTCACGCAGTACCGGACTTAGACCAATTTTCTCGCGCTAAGACAGAGCCAGCTTCTGATCCGGTGCCATGAAGCACATTATAGTGTGAGATGTAAATTGACCTCAGGACTACATCATTCTGACATTCATTTGCAAAATTAATATCACATATTGATTGAAGCCTTTCATATATCACCGGACTGAGCCTTGCGCCGACTGGCAAGGTTCCCTTCAGAACAGCCGAGTCATCAAACTGGAAGCAGACAGTTATCCCACACATAGCAGCTGGAGCCTGACGCTCATTTGTTCGCGCTTTCTGTCTCTTTCCGTCGTGTTCCGAGTGAAAAGGCACGTGCCGCCGGTCCGAGGCATACCCATTTAAGAAAACTGAAAGGCATTTTAACAAATTAATTCCCCCTGCACCATTGTTTCGTCTGCATGTAAGCAAATAAGTCTTAAAAAAAAAAAAGAATTATTGGACGGTGTTACAATAAGTTGCTTCCCATCGCTGAATGCACCGCGCTCTGCGTACATGTGCGTGAGCTGATTTACGGCGCCGGGTACCGGCATGCTGGATTGATTCGGTCCAGCCTTTAATGCGGAGAGCCTCATTGACGGCTCCCATGAATTTAAGCAAGTGGATTAGCTGCTGAATAGACAATACTGACAATCAATGGGCTGAAAGTCACATGATGGTTATAAACATTATGTTTAGGTTCCCAGTAAATGATGAACTCAGAATGTCATATGGAAGTATCATTCATGGCTTTCACCTAAGTGCTTCAAACTGATTTTTATTTTATTTTATGGCCAACAGATGGCGACAACATCAAAGTGTGCTCTCCTCTGTGCTGTCCAGCCGAAACGTGAGTCTTTACTACCTCAAAGCAAGCACTGCTTTCTCGCTAGAGTTGTTAGATCTTTAGAGTTTCATTAACTTGACAGAAAACCGGAAAGTCCATGCTCATGAAACATGCTCTGCAGCTGAAACATGTCCATTCACCGTTTGGCTCCCTTAGTGTTTATCCGCTGATTACAGGGAACAAATTACTGGACATGAAACATGAGCTACATGCAGCATACTTTAGAGCAGGGGTTCCCAAACATGTCTGTGACCCCCCAAAATAACAGTGCCAGAGACTGGCGACTCCCTACTGGCGCCCCCCTAAAAGTACATTAATTATTTCACTGTATATTTATTTATTAATATAAAGCGAAATAATTAGATCTGTTTTTGAATGAATTTATTATTTTAATGACTTTTAATTATTTGTTTTCATCATTAAAAATCAATATTTATTTATTTAATGGACACAATTGTTGAATTGTGCATTTAATAAGTTAATGATATATTTAATTATTTAATGTATTGCATAAATAATTGGTACACGTACCTATTTAATGGTACATCTAATGGTACATTTATGTATTTAATGGTCAGTCAGTCATTTTCTACCGCTTATCCATAGTGGGTCACGGGGGAGCTGGTGCCTATCTCCAGCAGTCTATGGGCAGGAGGCGGGGTATTTAATGGTATAAGACAATAAAAATGCCAATATTTAATTTAAACAAACCAGGAGCTCTGAGCCAGCCAACCGTGCTGCATTTCACAAAATTAAAATGTTCATTTTAAATACCTTATTATTAATGCATTCTATTTGTAATCAGAAGTAACATTTTCTGAGTTCCCAGTTGGAAATACAAGAATGCCCCCTGACAACAACACTAACAACTTATTTGCATTCAGACACTGAATGTGTGTGCTGCTGGCTGAGCTACAAACCGTCTTAAGTAGTTTATACCTGCAATGTTTTAGCAGGTTTTCTATGTACATCAGCCATACAGGATACTGAACTCGTCGCTGCTTGGCGATCCCTAGCTTTGCCAGATGGTATTCTGACTCGAGAGGCGATTTGTTGACATCAATTTGTCTCAGAAGTCGGAGATCAGATCTGGGAATGACATCATACCCAAGTAGATCAGATTCTGGTTAAATTTCTAAAAAGCTGTGGGATTTGCTAATTGCTTTGATGGTAATCACTATTACAGAACAATATAATGAGGTGTATTTTTTTCTATTTATGTGTTTAAACAATAAAAGGACATGTTTACAAAACAGAGGCTGAATGTGTGCCACTGGTTTAATGAGATACAAACCATCTGAAAGACAAATACAAAGGTTGTTCCTGCATGCCACTTTCACTATTTTTTAAATGCCCAAAAACTTACTTGGTTGGCTGCTGAACCCGGGCCAAACTGGGCCCTTTGACTTTCCAAGTTGGAATTCTGATTTCAGGGAATGTTCTTACTGTATTTATAACCGGTAACTCAGAAAATCTCACTTCTGAGTATAAATAAAACCCACTGTATTTATTAGCATTTTTTGTATCTCATTAAACCTGTGGTAGACATAGCACCATACAACATGTATGTAAACATGTTCCTTTATTGTTAAAAAAATAAAGAGAGAAATACTACACATTATCAGTTTCTATCTCTGATAGCTGCTAGCACCGCAACAATTAGCTAACTGGTTGTCGCACTTGTGACAAGAACCTGGTCATCTCGGTTGTGAAGTCATTCCCAGAACTGTTAGACATGTTGCTACACTCCTGAAAAATGCTGATTGCAGCTAATGTTTCATGATCTCTTCACACAGTGAAAGGGCAGTATGGCTCACTGTGCAGGGTGGTATCCCAACAGGGGTGACATCAGTTTAAGAACTGTAATAAAATGTTGCTGTACATCATGGCTGCCTAATGACAGTGTAGTTGGTGTCTGATCGGAACAATTCTGTGCTAATCTGGACTGAATTTGAATATCTCTAGTTGACAATCTAAAATATTTAGGTTGTTCCTATCTGAAATAACATATTCTACACTAAATGCAGACTCTTTAAAACAGTTTTTTTTTAGATTTCTGAAACTTCTGTTTTCTTTCTGATAACACATACCCACAAACATACAGTATGCCTTTTTGTCTTTACAAGGACTTTGCATTTACTTCCATTCATTTCTATGGCCTGTCCCTAACCCTAAACCTAACCTAAACTCAGTTCACACTTCAGTCCTAACCCTAAACCCCAAGGGGTTGGGCCACATAAGGAGCAGTAGGTCCTCACACTGTAATAAATGTTGGAATAATGGACCTTACACTGTAACAAATGCTAGAACACACACACAAACACACACACACACACAAACACACACACACCATATTATAATGGTTTTTTGTTTTTTTGTTTTTGGCATTTGAGCCACCTGGTATTGAGACAAGCATGAGAAGCACAATATATGGGCTGGCCAAGCCTGAACTGAATTATTAT